>NC_089504.1:67606150-67921650 GCF_036850995.1 Saccopteryx leptura | reverse complement strand
AGTGATAAGGTACAGGATTCATTTAGCAATATTAAAGTCCCTGCCCCCACCTTGGAGACTTCCTAAAGAGGTAACATTTAAGATGAACTTTAAGGTGTAGCTAAGACTTGGCTCTGTAGATTTGAGGGTTGAGAAAAGCTCTTCAACCTAAGGGGTCAGCATGATAAAAAAAAAATGAAGGGCCTGACCAGGCGGTGGCGCAGTGGGTAGAGCATCAGACTGGGATGTGGAAGGACTCAGGTTCGAGACCCTGAGGTCTCCAGCTTGAGCGCGGGCTCATCTGGTTTGAGCAAAGCTCACCAGCTTGGACCCAAGGTCGCTGGCTCAAGCAGTGGGTTGCTTGGTCTGCTGAAGGCCCACAGTCAAGGAACATATGAGAAAGCAATCAATGAACAACTAAGGTGTCGCAACGAAAAAAAACTAATAATTGATGCTTCTCATCTCTCTGTTCCTGCCTGTCTGTCCCTATCTATCCCTTTCTCTGACTCTCTCTCTGTCTCTGTAAAATAAATAAATAAACAAAAAAATTAAAAAAAAAAAAAAGAAGGAAGTGGCGAGAATATAAAGAATTAAATAGAAAGTACAGTAAATAATAATATCTCCTCTGTTTTGTTTTTGGCCTTAGAGAATAGGTGGTGTTGCCCTGGGGAGGCTGAGGTTGGAACCTGGGGCCACAAGAATGAGCCTGTAGCCTGACAGCATGGGGACCAGCCGGGGTTGGGGCAGCCAGCAGGATAGATCTGCGGGAGCCAGCCAGGCGACAAGGACCACAGGGGCTAGCATGGAATTGGGGTGGACCAAGAGCCTGGATCCTAGAGAGCAGTTGGGAATCTAGGTCCAGAGGGTGCTGACCTCGCACTGGGGGAGGCCGGGAGCCTGGGTTCACAGGAGCCCCGGGGGCAGTGGGAGCTGGCCTGGTCTGGTGCAGGTCTGATGCTGGGTCTGTGGTGAAGTAGGATGCTCACTTCATTCCCTTCCCTCATGGAAAGGGTGCATTTTCTCTTGCTGGGCTGTCTGGTTTGGGGACAGGGTGGCGGGGATAATGTGGAAAATGGCTTTCTGAACCTCTTCACTGTCTTTTCTTATTTTTATCCTCTTCCCAGGTGCTGAAATCTTTAGCCCCCCATGAAGGTCTTAATTTTAGAAACAGTTGTTCAAATTGATGTTTCCAGGAGCAGATGAGTGCTAGAAATTCCTACATCACTACATCATTATCTTGCTCAAATGTTTTTAATTTTGATGGAGTCTAATTCATCTTTTTTTGTTTGTTTCTCTTGTGCTTTTGGTGTTCTATCTAAGAAGGCTTGGACTAATTCAAGTTCATGAAGGCTTACTCAGTGTTTTCCTTTAAGAGTTTAACAGTTTTAGGTCTTGCATAGTACTATGATCCACTGAAGTTATTTTTGTATATGGAGGGTCCAATTGCATTCTTTTGAGTGTGGATATCCAGTTGTTTAAGCACCATTTGTTGGAAAGACTTATTTTTGGTTGTTCATTGAATAATCTTGACAGAATCTTTGAAATTAATTGATCACAAATAATTTTATATTTAGACTCTTAATTCTATTCCAATGATCTATATGTGTATTCTTATGTTGATGTCACTATTACCATAGCTTTGTAAAAAATTTTAAAATTGAGAGGTGTGAGTCCTCTTACTCTGATTTTTTTTTCTTTTTTAAAAGATAGCTTGGCTATCTTGGTCCCTTGCATTTCCATATCAATTTAGAATCAGCTTGTTAAATCCTTACAAAACATCCAGTTGAAATCTTGACAGGAAATGCACTGAAGCTGTAGATGAAATCGAAGACTATTATTATCTCAACAATATTAAACCTTTTAATCCATGAACACAAGATCTCTTTCCATTTATTTCATGTTTTATTCTATTCAAAAATATTTTGTAGTTTTCAGAGTTCAGGTTTTATGCTTTTTATGTTACATTTATATATAAGTATTTTTTAATGCTGTTGTAATGAAAGTGTTTTTCATAATTTGACTTTCAAAGTTTTTTTTCTAAAATATAGAGATACAAATAAATTTTGTATGTTGCTCTTATATTTTGCAACCTTGCTGGACTTTTTTATTATTTGTAATAGTATTTTAGCTTACTCCTCACCATTTTTTATATATAAAACCATATTATCTGTGAATAGTGATAAATTTACATCTTCATTTCCATTCTGGATGCCTTTTATATCTATTTCATGTCCTATTTCCCTGAATAGAACTTGCAGTACAATATTTAACAAGGAGTAGAAAGTATCTTATTCTTGATCTTAGAAGGAAAACACATTCTGACTTTCACCATTAAATGTGATGTTAGTTGTGGGTTTTTTATACTTGTCTTTTATTAGGTTGAGAAAGCTCTAGTATTTACTATTTTTATAAAAAGTACTTTAAAAATAAATACACAAATGAACAAATGCTTGATGAATTGAAGTGAATTCTATGGCTTCATTCTCATAGCAGATCTGAGTGTGATATCACCCTTGACCTCAAAATAAGGAATCAATTGAATTCAGAGTCTTTTGAGAAAGTAAGTTGAAACTTTAAGGCTTCATTTCACCCAATATTTTTTATGTTTTCTTCTAACCATCCTGTTACCTCTTTTATTCTTTTGTTACCCTGATCTTCATTATGGCTGTAATAATTTTTAATGATGTAACCCTATCTCTAATGATGACTGTAATGCTAATGCCTAGCAGTTTCCTTTATATCATTCATTATCCAGCCTGATCCGCTCCAGGTGAAGAACCAGGGCAATTTCTTTTGAAAGAAGTAGTAGCCATTAATGAGGTCTAGCCATTACAGGAAATGATGAAACCTTGATCAAATGGAAACCCCAAGGAGACGATCTCCCAGTGATTTCTTACAATTTCTACTAACAATGAGAGTGCAATTAATAGAAATATTATACTGATGAATAACATTGAAATATCAGACAGCTCATTTTAAATGAATCTAATTGATAAAACTACTTCTTCTTTCATAAAGAGTGGGAGCTTGGAGAACTGCTAAATCAACAACATTTCTCAAGATTTATTGGGTAATCTCTCTCTCTATATAGTATATATATATACATATATACTATATATAATCTCTCTCTATATATACATATATATATGTATGTATATATATATATATATATATATATATATATATATATATATATACACTTGTAGCTCATAACTTCTTCCATATTTTTACTCATGTAGCTGGCCTACTACTCAATAAAGAGAAGCCACCACTTTTGTACATCAAATTCTATTTTAAATAGTATGACATAAATATTTTGCAAAGTTCATTGGGATGCATCAAAAGAGAAGACCCAAATAAAACATTTTGGCAGTGAGATTTTGAGGAGGAGGGCAGGAGATAACTATCTTTATAGTATTATTAATTTTGCTCTTTTAAAACTAAATAAAGGATTTTTTTGAGAGAGATCTACTAAATCTTAAAATATGTACTTTTCTTTTCTTAATTATTAACTAAGTGTAGAGTAAAACTGTGATCAATTTTTAGGGAATTACATTTGAGGTTTGACTCAATGAAACAGGAAATAGGATTATTAGAATGAGCATTTTAGCAGATAACAAATTTCACCTTCTTAAATTTGCATTAGTCAAGATTAGTAATAGCAACTATTCAGGGCATATTTCTAAGCAAGAGTCATGTAACTTTCCAATATTAGATGATATTACAAATTAATTTTGAAAAATGGGAAATTTTCTTCCTGAATAGCAACACAAATCTCTTTCTTTAGTAGCTGTCTAGAAAATCTCAGACAATTTCATAATTAGCTAAGAAAAAGTAACTATGAAGTTTTTTATACATAAATCTGCAAGATTTGAGATGGTAGCAACCTTAATTCACAGTGATACATGTACACAATTGTTATAATGTTATTATATATGTAGGCCCAATCAGAAAAACGTAAAAGCCTGCATTCAAGGTGGATTAGATGTATTTTTAAATGTAAGACAGAGGTTGCTAAGAAAGTGATCCTTTGACAGCGTTCTAAGGGCCTATGAAATTGGATAATAAAACCAATATATTGTTATTTCATTAATTATAACTGAAACTAGGTATTTCCTTCAGTTACAAATAGAAGACAATAACCCACAGAAGTATTATAAAAAATTGTGACAATGATGAATAGAACAGTAGATATTTTTGTTTTTCTATATTTTTAAAGATATATTTTATTTTTTTTAATTTTATTCAGTTTTTCTAGAGAGAGAAGAGAGACAGAGACCGAAAAAGAGAGAGAGAGAGAGAGAGCAAGATAGAAGGGAGGAGGAGCAGAAAGCATCAAGTCTCATATGTACCTTGACCAGGCAAGCCCAGGGTTTCAAACCAGTGACCTCAGCGTTCCCAGTTCAACGCTTTGTTCACTGAGCCACCACAGGTCAGGCCGAACAGTCGATACTTTTAAACCAGTTTTTTATTTACAGATACCTGGAAATATTTTTATTTACTATTTCGAAATTATAGTAGCCATTAGACTTGTTAATAGATATGTTATCTTTTGTTAAAAAATAAGCACATGTACCAGAAATTTAGTTTTAAAAACACATTTTGATTGCAATATGATATTTGTAATTACATGTATTTTTTATTAATTTAAAATTTTTTATTTGGAAGTGTTGGTGTTACCAGACTGTGAAAGGGTCCATAGACCATGCATTAGACCTCCTGATGTAGAGGCGATAGGAGAGAGCTGTTCATGTGTGCCCCTTGCTTGGACAAGAGCAATCTGCCACACATTCCACCTTAGAACATTTAGCATGCATCTATCTGATCTTATTTGCTTTGCATCTCTCCTCTGATGCTTCCAGGTGATGGCAGACAGCTAATTGAAGACCAGTTTCAATATCTTTGCTCTATTTTAACAGAGAAGATGCTATCATATTTGAAAGAAACAGAAAATTTATGACAGGTTAAACAGAAAAAAAAATGAGTATTTCATGGGAAGCCCAGATGTGGAGCAGCTTCAGAGGGAAGCTATTAATGCTTTGGTTCTGCTCCTCCAACACCTTGGATTCTGCCCGTTTTCTTGTGTGTGCTTCAACTTCAGGCTGATAGCAAGAGGACTCCAGATGTTCCGGTTCTCATGTGTAGATACTACAATGTCCCAGGAGGGCCTAAATGGAGTGTGTCTCTCTATGCCCACTACTTGGAAGCAAGGAAATATTTTTGAGACCCTCTCATGATAGTTTCCTTCATGTCTCATTAGCCAAGATGATTTCATTTCCCTATTTCTAAGCCCATCATTGACTCTGATCCTCATGAATGGTGGCTTTTGAAGGTGAATGGATACAGTAGACTCAGCCTCTAAGATTTGATAGGTACCCATGTCACTCAATCTCTTCTTACTAAAGCACAACCATCACAATTTTAATTTCCATAAATATACCAACAGTGCACTTATATAATAAGGATGACAAGTAATAATAAATTAAGCAGACACATACAGTGCGTTGCAAATCTAAATTACTTAGCCAATTTTCTTTTCTTATATTACAGTTATTTATCTTTGGCAAGTACTTTAGTTATTAGCATCTCTAGCTTCTAGATGAGAATTATAATATGATCCTATTGGTGGCCTCAGAGAGACGCTCTAAAGTTGAATGGTACATTGTGAAAGCACGCTGAATTCCTCTGAAAACAATGCCAGGCCTCTCTCATTGTTCTCACTGACAGACAAATCTTGGTTACAAAGTTGCTTCCCAATTTAGGCAGATCAGATGTGAGACCCATCATGCAGGGTTGGGTTAGAATGCCCAGGTTTTCAACACCATGAAATGTCTCCAGTGTTCTCACCATGTCCAAAAATTCTGCAAAATGCGGGAATTTTCATATATTTGAATTACAATAAATATGTCAAGACTATTATGGGTAAAAAGAAGTATTCAGATTTAACAGACTAAACTAAGATGGATAATTCCAAGTTACTTGAAATTTTTAATTTTAGAATGAGGACCAGAACTTTTGTGAAGTCCTGACTCACCATAAACTCCACACCACCTTGCTCAGAAAGCAACATTTGAAAGTGAATGAGAAATATGGTCTACTGTGCATAGTTCCTGGAAGTTCCAATCAACAAAGGAGAGCTTTGTTCTCAGGAATACATTAGAAAAACCTCTATACTAAAGAAAGGAAGTAGAATGAACGCATGGAGAAGCAGAGTGCCCATCCCAAGAAGGCACTATATTGAAGAGTTAGTGAGGCAGCACTAACATGTTTCAAGGCCTTGGCTGAAGCTGGGATTTGGATGCACATGTAGCTGAGGTGAGGGACCCTATGCTGTCTCTCGGGTGAGTACAGGGGAAACGTTTGGAAACTTGGTGGCAGCGTCTCTTTGCTGGACTTCTTTAGGAACACTGACTCCAAGCAATCAGACCTGGCTGTGGCCTTATCTCTTGGTGGGAGTGGTGGTGGGGAGGAACACCCCTCAAAGTATTTATTCTAATAAGCTGATTGTGAAACCTAGAATCCCTCACATGTCTAGTTAAACTCTTATTTGTTTGTTTCTCCATGGCTGGCCCATGGGAGAGCCAAAGGGAAAGGAATTTATGTTTCAGTGACACATGATAATGTTTAAGGTTCTGTGCCCTTAGTACTCTTACCTTTGTCTCTTTCTCTAAGAAGCAAGAAGCCCTGCTCGCCTCACAGGCCATCTACCCCCAGAAACTCCTCCCTCTCTGCCAGGCTAGTTGGGTCATGCTTTTCTGGGCTCTCATTACACTTTTCATGAACCTTAACAGGATTGGCGTGGCCTTGTTCAGAATTTATCTAATACTAGTCTGTCTCTCTCCTGCCAAAATGTGAACCCTTCCAGGGCAAGCTTCACATTTTATTCACCTCTGTCTAGCTTTTAACAGAGTGCCCAGCACATTTTAAGTGCCCAACTAATGTTTAATGTCATCGAAAGGGATTACTGAAACAACAAACTGAAGTGGCTTGATTTTCCCAGAAATGACCTCAGTGCCTTCCCAACCAACTCCCTACCCTATTCTATCCTACAAGAGACCTCAAGTCAAAATGTTTTGGTGACATGTCTTAGTGGTCTGCCATAAGCACTAATATGGACTTTTGGGGGAAAAGTCCAGAAAAACAAAATTTCTAATGTTTCAGCTCAAAATGCATCATCAAATCCATCAGGCTATTAATATGCAGCTAGCATGATCGCCAAGCTTCAGTATTAAATATCATTATGATTATTATTCATTCTAAGGTCATCAGTATCAATCTCTTAATAAATCAAGTCAAATTTAATATCTATCATAGAATGTGATTAATAGTAAGGAGACACTATCAACTAATAAAGGCTCCAAATTTGGATTTGACAGAATCTGAGATGAAAAAAATCCAATGAGAGGAAAATTATTTGAAAGATATTTTTAACCTGATGGGAAAAAAGGAAACTAAAATTATACCATCTATTATGATATTTCAAACTCAAACGTTCTAGTTCCTTTTGAAAGAAGGGAACTAAAATTGCAACTGTGTCTTTACAGAGTAAAATTATGAGATTCTCTAATCCTTCCATGTCAGTAAGTCTCCACTCAAGCTTGAGTAGAAGGCAGGACATAGAGCCATTAGGAGGTATTGTGGCTTTAGGAAGGCGAAGGTAAAGGGCTTTGATAGGAGCAGTCAGGAACTCGTGAAGCAATATTGGCTCTTTTCTGTAAGAGGTGTCCGCAGTCTGCAGGAAGATCATGGTAGCTGCTCTGAGGGGTAAGGACTGAGCCCACGCAATACACAGACGTTTGATGCTCTTTAATTTTTTAAAATTTTATTTTAGGGAGGGGAGAAAGAGAGAGAGAGAGAGAGAGAGAGAATGGGCTGGGGGAGCAGGAAACATCAACTCCCCTGTGTGCCTTGATCAGGCAAACCCAGGGTTTCAAACCAGTAAAAGTCAGGCTGATGCTCTTTAGCATGTACCTTTCTATGCTTTCTCTATTATATCCTCTTGTGTGACAGCCCAATAGTCCTGATATAATAACTAGATCCCCAAACCTGTCCTCTTTGGCTGTGTCCATTTTAAATCCATTAGGTGGTTCTACTTTGTTCAGAGGACTACTTTAAGTAGGCAAAACAAATTCAAGAAATAATGTACAGAAGTGGGCAGTTGCTCATAATAAAGAATACAATATTTAATAAATAATGACACAAGAATAAACTCTGTTTTATGTACTCACAACTGTAAACCTACGTTTTCCCACCCTTGTAGTATTTTACCAATCTCAAAAGCTATATTTACGTTGAGCCATAGGTCTCAGCACCTTTTTCACTCATAGTATGGTTAATGATGACCTGTCTAGAAAGCTAGAGGCAGAGCTGTATTTAAGAAGAAAAGGAATCTTTACACCAATGAACAGCAAAATACATTGCTCAACATGGTCCACTGGAAAGAAAATGTAAATATTTTAATTTATATTTGTACTTATGTTGTCCTTTTAAATATATTTGATAATACATAATTTATTTGCATGATAGGGTGTATTTAGTATTTATAAATAAAGCAACATATGTTGGGGTTGCATGCACTGTGCTTTTATTTTTCCTGATTAGAATATGCATTGTTCCTTTCAAATCTTGCCATCTCGATGGCTACCCATGTTATCTCAGGCAACAGAAGACTTTCCCGTACTGATCCAACTGCACTGGAGACCCTGTGCCTGGCTGCTGCTTCTCCATTTCAGTAAATGTTTAAGGCATGAGGCATCTGGTTATAAGAAACACTTTCTTGCCTGACCTGTGGTGGTGCAGTGGATAAAGTGTCGACCTGGAAATGCTGAGGTTGCCGGTTCGAAACCCTGGGCTTGCCTGGTCAAGGCACATATGGGAGTTGATGCTTCCAGCTCCTCCTCCTCCTCCTCTCTCTCTCTCTCTCTCTCTCTCTCTCTCTCTCTGTGTGTCTCTTTCTCCCTCTCTCTCTCCTCTCTAAAATGAATGAAAAAAAAAAGAAACACTTTCTTTATAGCACAGAAAGAACACATGGCTGATTGAGCTAGAATACATCCATCCTCCATGAATTATCAGTCCAGCAATACTCATCTGGATGGACATTTTGCCAAGTTACAGTCGGAGCAATGGTGAAGTGGTTATGTTTTATAGATGCAGTGTCTATAAGTGTTTGGTGCATTTCCTCTTTATAATAATTAGTACTTTTTTCTATTTGGTTAAAACCATCAGTTTGAAATAATGATCTTCTTTCCCTGGTAAAGAATTACTATCCTGTCTCAGTCTGCCTGGGGAATAAGGTTAAAGCCATTCAAAACAGAACTTTAATATTATAAAAACACAAATACAAAAAATTTTTAGATCAACCCCAGATTTGAATTGAAAAAGTACAGCACAGAAATGAATAAAATCCAATTTCTAAAGGGTAGAAATGCATTCAAAGCAAGAGGAAAGCTCACTGACTATTCAAAATAGAACATATTGGAATGTTGCAAAGTTCTCAAATTCCAGTCCTTGTGCTGCCAGTGTTTTGTAAAACACTTTAAAATAAAATATATTAGTAGCTACTTGAACTCCCTTTTTTCCTCAGTAGCTTTTGATTGCTGAGAGGACTAGGAGAACTGAAAAGAGGGGAAAGAACTGACCTGGTTCATAGATAATTGTCCAGCTGAACACTGAGACAAGAGCATGAGCATCTCTAACCCAGCTCAAAAGCCACATATGAATTAGGCTTATAAAAGGAGGGAAAAAACAATAGAAATCTCTTCTCCTTTGCACTCCTTTAAGTGACAGAGAATGGAGTAAATGTTGTCAGGCAAGAAGAAAGGGATCAACTTGCTGTTATCATTTTCCCTTTTATTTAAAGATGATTTTCTTGGGGCTCTGGCCACATAGCTCAGTTGGTTAGAGCAGTGTTTTCCAACTACCCGAATGAAATTTCTGGCAGATCAGCATCTGTCTGTGGACCAGCAGTTTAAAATCACTGGCTTAGAAAATTGTCCTGATATGCAAAAGTTGTGAGTTTGATCCCTGGTCAGGGCACATGAAAGAATCAACCATTGAATGCATAAGTAAGTAAAACAGCAATCAAACTCTCTCACTCTCTCTCCCCCTCTCTCTAAAATCAATAAATAAAAATTAAAAAAAATAAAGATGATATTTTGGGAGATCACTTTGTATATGCTGCTTTTATGTTCTTAGCATCCAGGGGAATTCAGTTTGGGTTCCTCCCTATGCCCCACTTTAAGAAATTATATAAATGTAGAAGATCGATAGATACTATTATAATTGGTATGACCTAGTCCACAGGTTTAAAATTCAAATATGATCACAGCACAGTTATTTGTTTGGGTTTTTTAAAAAGACTTTATTCATATTAGAGAGAAGAGAGACAGAGGAGAGCAAGAGAGAAAGAGAGAGAGAGAGAGAAGGGGGGAGGAGCAGGAAGCATCAACTCCCATATGTGCCTTGATCAGGCAAGCCCAGGACCTCGAACCAGCAACCTCAGCATTACAGGTCAACGCTCTATCCACTGCGCCACCATAGGTCAGGCTAACAGCACACAGTTACTACTATTATTTTGTGATGATTTAAAGTAAAGGTTGATACATTTGTACTATACACATTTTAATTTTTAAAATTCACCCACACATATTATCCAAAGAAAATTGTGAAAATACCAGCTTTGATAGTGTGGGCAGGATGTTGGTAATTATTTTAGCTGGTGATGGGGGAATCTTATACTCTTTTTTTCTATTTCTGTATACATTTTAATATTTTATAATATGTTTTACAAAAGGTAAATCTTCAGGGGTAGTCGTTCTATTCAATGAGCTGTGTTCCAGAGGTGGAACCAGCCAGTCCCTCAATGGGTGTTGTTTCCTGCCTGCTCTCAGAGTGAGAGCATCTTCCGATGTGAAGACTAAGTCTAGGATTCCCTGAGATGTGTGTTTGATACAACATGGATGCCAAATGAGAGCCAATATTTTCATCTGATGCTCAAATGAAGACATTCCAGTTTGTTTTAGTGCTAGACATAATGTCTAATTGCTGGAGGAAAATGGACATTTATTGCATTTATCTAAATGAGACAGGGTTTCAAAGGTAGGTTTCTCCAAAGAGGTTTTCAAGGGAATTTCACCGTATATGTTTCCCTTATGATTTGACTTGGGACCCTACATCCTTTTTTAAGCATCATTCCTCTCACCCCTATGCCAATTATCTATGACATGCTTGGAATCAATGCTTTCAAAAGCCAAAGAGACCCGGAATCTTAATCTCTAATATTAGTCTGGCTTGATAATGCCCCACAATGGTATTGTTGAAAATATCCACAGTTATTGTTTGCAGGGTCCTGAGGGCTTTCCAGTCTCTTCTTCTTTAGTGTAAATTCAAATCTCTTCCTCCCAAGAAATGCCCTCACTCTAATTGACCAGTTTTAATCACTGACGATATTGTTGAGCCATGGTTACCGATGGCTGGATATAAAGGAGAGGAAGAAAAGGGTGGGAGGGCATAGATCTGCGCTTTATAATTTTCAGAGTCTGAAAACAATCTCCTATTTCTTTCCTGGAACAAGGCCCTAGGCCTGAGATAACTAACTAGTCTCCAGGGTTTATTTGAATTAAAAGTAAACAAAATTATCCTTTAATCTCTGCAGTGAACTCAGCCATTTCAAACCCAAATTGACTGCAACTGTTAAAAGGAGACAAATGAAACAAGAGAATCAGAGAAGCAAAGACTTAGGGTCATCTAATGTAGGTCCCTAAGGGTGCAGCCTGAAGATGTCTGAGGCTTCTGTGAGGTAGAGAGGCTTGTCCTTAAAATCCATGACTAAAATATTAAGATCTATGCATAAATGGTTCATTCTAATACAATTCAAGATATCATTTCATATTGCACCAAAAAGAGACTAAGCAGTGATGGAGGGATGGACTTGGGTGGGAAGCAGAGGTTGACACGTCCTTTGCAGCCTGTTTGTTTTATTTCCATGGGTATCCTTTTCCTTCATAAGTCATTTCAACCATTGAGCTATCTTTGGCTGATATGTATTATGACTCCCTTTACAACCAATTTTTATATATATGAAATTGGGTGCCTGGTGTTTCTGTCTAGACAGAACTATTTTCAAGTCTCAAAACCTCTCTTACTAGGTGTCATCCTATCCCATATCACTTTATTTCACAACCCATCAGAGTCTATCCTCCATCCTCACCTCAATTCTCTTAATATTTTTTTTGAAATATATATTTGAAAACTGAGCAGTATTCTATTAGTAAACTTCTATTACAGGAAAAAAAATTGACTAAGAGAAACCTAGATAGGCCTAAAGATAATAATGCTATGGGAATAAAAGAAACATGGGTTTTATTTCTCTGGAATAAAAAACAGTAACAACAACAGAAAGCTAGGCAGTTAGATTAATTTAGTTGAGCATTAAATCAAGTCAATAAAAAAATCATTAGTGAAGCAATTTGTTGAGTGATTGGTGAGGTGATGTTATCAAAAAAATTTCAGGCCCTGGCCGATTGGCTCAGTGGTAGAGCGTTGACCTGGTGTGCAGGAGTCCCGGGGTCGATTCCTGGCCAGGGCACACAGGAGAGGCGCCCATCTGCTTTTCCACCCCTCCCCCCTCCTTCCTCTCTGTCTCTCTCTTCCCCTCCTGCAGCCGAGGCTCCATTGGAGCAAAAGATGGCCCCGGCGCTGGGGATGGCTCCTTGGCCTCTGCCCCAGGCACTAGAGTGGCTCTGGTCACACAGAGCAATGCCCCAGATGGGCAGAGCTTCGCCCCCTGGTGGGCATGCCGGGTGGATCCTGGTCGGGCACATGTGGGAGTCTGTCTGACTGCCTCCCCGTTTCCAGCTTCAGAAAAATACAAAAAAAAATTTTTTTTTTCAAGCAGAAGGTTTTGTGAACATCAAACATTTCACCTTTTGCTTTCCTGCTTTTCCTTTCTATCTTGTTGGTTCTTATGTGTTTTTGTGGGAGTTTGAAAATTGTGAAATAATGTAAGCTCATCATAAAATAAATAAGCAAAACAAAAATATATAAAGTCATAAATGAAATCTCCACCTTACTCAAGCACATTCCTTAGAATTATAGTAATATTTTGGTGCATATCCCACAATAGTTTGTACATATTGTTCTTTAATCTACTTTTTGACTTAGCAACACATTTTGATTATCTTTTTAAATCTTTATGTAATGAACTACCTCATTCTATTTAACTGCACAAATGTTAAATTTTTTAATGTATCCTAACATATTTAACCAAACTCCTGATCGGTGGACACTTTTCTACTCTTTTCTGATTGTGTTCTATTGAATCATTCACTTCATGGGTTTCTGTGCCAGAGGAAAAGCAGAAATATCCCTGCCAAGGCTGTGTCTCTGGGTCCCCAAGAAATAGGAATCTCTCACTGACACATGCAACCACTTAGAAAAGCGCAAATTCTCACTGGGCAATGTAATTTGAGGCAAGGTATGTTTTTGTGGGCTAACTAGCATTTCTGTGTGCTTACTAATTTTTGGAAACATCTGAAAATTCTGTTAAATATACTATATATTATCTTTAGCTCTCAAAATGTTGTTGTTTGTGATTTGGCACCTGTCCAGCCTCAGTTCTCACTACTTTCCACATGCTCACCAAGCTGCGATCATTCAAACTACTGTCTGTTATGCTCCAAGACCATACTTCACCCCACCTACCTCTGTAGAAGGTGAGTTCTGTGTCATGAACTCCCCCTCCCCCCAGTCTCTCTAGTGAATTAGTTCATGTTCAGAGGCTTTGAATGTTGTTTTCTCTGTAAACCTTTTCCTCTTCCTCTGCCCATACCACCTCAGGAAACTTGGCTGTTCTTTCCTTTCCACTTCCAGTGCACCATGTACACTTCTCAGACAACATATTTTCTATCTCATTGTAATAAGGTGTTTAAGCTGCCTTCTTTGCAGGATAGAATTCTTGAAAGGAGGAAATGCTTCATGAGAGTTTTACCCAGTGTTAGGTGATTTGGCTCAAAAAAGCAAAGACCTAGATATCAGCTTCTCATCTTGCACGGTCTCTCTGTGAAAGAAACTGACAGGGTACTACTAAAGTCTAGAAGTGCATTTGGACATTTTTATATGATTGTTATTTCATAAGTTGCTTTTTCCTGCTCAAGCTGCCATCACACTGAGAATTATGTCATCCGTCTTTTACAGTACACATTTCCCACTGCTAAGTAATGCTCAACAATGTACTGTAGCATCCAGTACAATAGCAAGTTCCATATGGCTCCTCACACATTTACTTTTACATTCACTGGCAATTTAGAATGGCATTGTTCATTATATTTCAGATGTCAGCCTGCCTGGAGCCTATCCAAGGATGTATACTTAGACTGTCAGAAAGTGAAAGGCTGACATTGGGCATGACTCATTACTGTGCAATAGATGTGAGGGAGCATTTCAGGGGTAAAATCAGCTTTAATCAGTGTCAGTAGATGGCGTGTGAATTTTCCCAGCACTGATAATGATGCATCAATTCAGAAATGACAGCCACTGGACACCAGCCATGTGTCCTTTATGCTTATCAACACTAGGCTCCAAACTCTGGTCATTGATCTGTTTTGCTTCTGCTTTTGTAGGGTCACAGTAGTAACAACAAAAATAAAACGTAAGTTTTATTTCTAAAGAAATTAGGTATGTATCCTAATGACAGTGATTATCATATCTGCAATTGCACCCTGGCCTCTGCTTTCACAAGGAAGGCTCTCTGCTTACCTGAAGATTGCATGGAAAAAGTAAGATTTTCCTATTTCTGCAGATATTCCTAATGGTAACACATAAGGTACTTTCTAATAGCTTATCTTATTTAAGTTTTGTACAAACCCTGTGGGGTAGATTGATACCATCATCTCTATCTGGAGGCTGAGACATATGATGTTCACTAAAGTTAGTAGTTACCGGTACAGGGTGTGTCCTACTGAGATTCAGTGAGCATCAGGAGGATTCAACAAAGATGTTCTGCCTCCATGTCGTACCAAAGCAGTATTCATGACAGAAGAACTCTGAGTGGAATCATTCAAGAATCTAAACCTCAAGGAGTTCTATATAAGAGCAGCAATCATCACAGTAAAGAAACAGAAAGGATACCACTTTCTCCGAGGTTTTCATTTTCAAATATTGGTCCTATACTTCTGACATCTTAAAATGAGCCCAAGAAATGGAAGTGATCTCTAAAAATTGCCACAGAAGCACCTTGAAAAAGTATCAAGAACTACACATTTTTCTATTTTGTTGTTACCATCAAAATACTGTCTGTTCAAATCCTATCACATTAGTTATATTGGTAAATGCCCAGAAGAAAAGGACTATAGATATATCTCTTTACAATACAGCTTTGCAAATAAATAAGCACTTCTAATGGTGCTATAGAATGTGAACAAAGCTCCTTTCTCCTCAAGGGATAAAACCTCTGAGGATGCCAGTAGGTAGACAAAACCTGAGGAATTATGATGATATGCTACCATATCTTTGTCCCTGGGATACCTAGTATGAAATTGTTTTTCTTCCCTTCCCTATAATTTTCTTTTCTTTTTTTCTTGCTATGCCTTAATAACTCTGAGAAATGGGAAATTTGAAATCTATGGCTGTTGCAATTTACTGGGCTTTTTAAAAACAGCTTCACAAGATTCCCAAAGGTCTTCAGCTGTGTGGCTGATGGATTTCGGTATCTCTCAGACTGGTATAGCTCCTTGCTTTCTAGAATCATTTTTGAAATGCAATAAATAATTCCTGAGAACTTTGGCAAATTTAATTCTCACTAGGAGACACCATAGGTAAAAACTTTCTCACTAAGTGACAAAGGCATGACACATTTTTTTGCTTGCTTGCTTGCTTGTTTAAATTGCAATTAGGTATCAAGCAGGTCACAACAATGTTGTACATGCAGTGTGTACCTTCAGTAAAACATTTTACAAAGTGTGTATCCTTGATATCTTTAGAACAATATGGAATATTACCAACTTGTATTTTTCTGAAGTTGGAAACGGGGAGGCAGTCAGACAGACTCCCGCATGCGCCCAACCAGAATCCACCCGGCACGCCCACCAGGGGAGCAATGCTCTGCCCATCCGGGGGATGGCTCTGTCGTGACCAGAGCCACTCTAGCGCCTGGGGCAGAGGCCAAGGAGCCATCCCCAGTGCCCGGGCCATCTTTTGCTCCAATGGAGCCTCGGCTGCGGGAGGGGAAGAGAGAGACAGAGAGGAAGGAGAGGGGGAGGGGTGGAGAAGCAGATGGGTGCTTCTCTTATGTGCCCTGGCTGGGAATCGAACCCAGGACTCCTGCACACCAGGCCGATGCTCTAGCACTGAGCCAACCGGCCAGGGCCCCAACTTGGTTTTAAATATTGTAGTGTAAGTATAGTTTCTTAAATTCCTTTACCAAATATTTTGATGATAATGTTGGAAGAAAGTTTAATGTATGTTGTACATCCAGTGGTGGGATTCAAATAATATAACAACTGGTTCTCTTCCCTAATGACCATTTTACGTATAAAAACCCAATATACCAAAAGGTAGTATATTATTTCATGCATTTAATACTTAAATAAGAACAATAAAAGAGCTACACAAAACTAGATTATGTTTTAAGAAAGTTTAAAAATATTAATGAAAAAAATGTTAAATATTACCTGACAAAAACAATAAAACTGTTATTAAGATATTTCCATATTGTGTTTTGATTGGCATCCTCACTTGCAATTTTTTTTTCACCTATGGACGGAATGAACTTTACTATGGATGCTTAGAATGTGCCATTGCACAGATGAATGTTAAAAAAGAATAAGGGATGTAAATTTGTGATTTCCACATTGGGTGCCTGCCCAGACGCACACCTTATAGAGAACCCTGATTACAAATACCATTTTAACCACTGGTTCGCCAAACTCAACAAGAAATTAGGTATTGGGTCTGCTGAACTGGTGCAAACCTACTGAATCTCACTACTGTGTATATCTAGGGCAACATTAGAATGACCTTGTTTTTATTATTTTTTTCTTAAGCAAAATCAAATGCATTTTTTCCTAGCAAAATCAAATGCTTCCAGGGTGATTAGATTTTCAGGAAGTAATTTTCATGGGCTTCATAATTAATAACAAATTATTTTCAAGTAATACTTTTAATTGGGCATTCATGAAAATTGACTAATTAATGGTAATAGATTAATAATCATAAGAGAGGATTTCTTTTCAGGTAATGAAATAATTGCTGCATGCTGGGTAGATCACTGATATACTCCTCTGTTGAAGTTTTTAAATATTTAAAGTATTTGAATTGGTTGTTAGAGAACATGTTTAAAATACACAAAAATAACTAGATTCCTTGTGTAGCTTGTGGCACCCTTGATAAAGCTTGTGTTCAAAGTAACACACCAAACTTTGCGCATTTCCTTCCAGAGAATAACTGACCAGTGAGAGAGTCCAGCACAGTCACATGACTAATGTTATCCAATGGGATGTGAGCAGAAGTAATACCCTTCAGTTTCAGTATAAAAGGGTTAAGAAGTGAATGTTTTTTTCTCCATGACTTTTCCCCTTCCAGACATCTGATAAGCATGAGCATTAAGACTTTGGAAGCTACATTATCATGATGAGGAGAACTAGAAGTTTGATGAGTCCTGGGTTCCTGAATCATTGTAATTTAGAACTGTTACCAGACTATTATGTGAGTGATGGAGTAACTTCTGTTTGTTAGACACACAAAATTTTTGTTTTTTTTTTATAGTTTATTTTTGTCAGAGCTGGTGTTACTATAAATAATATAGGTCAGAGCTCTGTGAAAATTAATGCTTTATCCATGAGGGGCTGTCAATCTAATAGCACCTTGAGTTCGAAACTTAGTGGTTTGTATGTGACAAATGCTGGTCAGGGGCATTTCTTTTCTAGAAAATTAATGGCCCACTGTCTGGAAAGTAAAGATTCTCAGGACAAAGTTCTCCTAGTATTTTGTTTATATTTATATTATTTATATTTATTTATATTCATTTATATTTATATTCATTCTGCATGAATGTTAGAAGAATAAAATCATTTCATGTTTGTTGTTGTGCTAAAACCTTTTACATCAATTTAGCAGTCTGGAACCTAGAAATGTAAGTTCTAGAAATATAAGTTATAAGTGTTTGAATGTCAATTTGTTCCACATGAACTGTGTTCTTACCATACCATGGCATGCTAGAGCCAGCATAGGCATAAATTAAATACTTCCTCAGTAACCTGGATGATGATATAGAGTGCACGCTTTCCAAATCTGTAATAGAGACCACGATAAAAGGGCAATCTGAAAGCACAGATGAGAGACTGTTATGTGCTTTCAGCCTTCCAACCTATTGCCTGTGTCATTTATTTGGCCTGATATTCCCTCATCCTTTCTTTTTCATCTAGTTGACTTATACACATCTTTCAAAATTCATCTTTACTATCCCCTCCTACAGGAAGCCTTCTGTCCTCCCACCAATAACTGGTTTTGATGCCATTTCGTTGAATGTTCTTAGTGCTCTGCACTCACATACAAATAGCCCCATAAGACATAGGTTTTATTTTTGTCTAGTAGTCTGTAATTTTTCTTGTGGCAAATATTTTATCCTATTTAATCTGCATCTTCAAGTCGAGCACAGATCCTAGCATCTCATTTCATTTATATCCTTTCTTACTCTAAGACTAACTGGAGTTGAATTAATAAAAGACCAAATCAGGACATTTGAAAAAAATCAATAATAATAAATGATAAGCTCAAATAACCAAGATAAAATAAAAGGTATCAAGGTGAAATTTCAAGCTTTAAAAACAAAACATAACACAAAGTAGAAACAAAAACAAACAAAAAACACCCTCTATTGAAAATAGAGATTAGAGGATTCATGAGCTTCACAAAAATTAATGTTGAAAGGATCTGGAGTTTTAGAAAGCCAGCAACACAGAAGGAAGCAAGGAAGAGATGTGGCATAAATAGGGTTCTGGTCAGTGAAGAGAATCATGCCATATGGGCTTACGGTGATGGCACATCTGTGGTATTCTTTACAAAGACAGGTGCCATTATTCAGGAGTAACCAGAGGATGTTTACAAGATATATAAAAGTGAAATGGTTAGCAAGGGGAGGTGGATAAGGGGAGAGGAGTAAAGATGTACAAATATATGATGACAGAAAATGATGTGACTTTGAGTGATGAGCATACATCACAATCAACAGTTCAAATGCTACAGAGATATTCAGCTAAAAACTATGTACTCATATTAATCAATGTCACTCCATTAAATTTAATTTGTTAAAAAAAAGACAATAACCAGGACAGATCTAGGATTTCTTATAGAAAGACCTTTCAATTATCTGAGGGTTCTCATGTATAAAAAGGAGTTAAACTACTCTGTTGAGTGCCAGATATATAAACTGAGACACATACACAGAAGTTGCAGAAGATAGATTGTGCAGTTTTGGGGGGAAATTTTTCTAATAATTAAGGCTTTTCAAAAATATCAAGGGCTACCTTGGCAAGTTGTGGGATTTGAGCAAAGGTTGACCCATTATTAGAGTCATGATAGAAGACATTTCTGCATTAAGAAGAAGGTAAACAAATACAATGCATTTTCTTTTACAACCTGAATATTCTAGATGGGCTACAAAGAATCAGACCAGTCATCTTATTCCAGTATATGCATACAACTTTTTTTTCCTGCTTCTCTTTACATCTTTTCCCTCCTTCCTTTCTACTTCATTAGCCTTACTCTTCCTTCCACATTTCCTTTAAGTCTTTCTTCTCATAACTACTTACTAACAGCTCGTATAGGTCAGGCAATGTACATAAGCACTGTGAGTTCAACAGTAAACAAGTTAGGAAAGGTTGCTGCTCTTACAGAGTTTACAGTTTACTGAGAGGTATAAAAACAGAAAACAATATACATGATAAGATCTATGATAGGGACTTGGAGGGTTCTCCGGTGGCACTTAGGAGTGGTAACGGACTCAGGCATAGAGTGTTCAACAGAGGTGGCACTGAATTTGTAGGCCTCTTGGAGGCAAGCCCAGCCCTGCTGATGACACTGACATGTAGACCTAGTGTAAGCAACATTCACCTGGTACTTTGTGCTGATTTTTTTTCCAAGATGCTCTAAGCATTTCCCAAATTCATTACTTTGATCATCAAATATCTTCATGAGAGGGATATTCTTTTACCTCTACCTGATAATTCTAAGTGCAGGTGTTCTGTGCTGAGCAAGTAGATTTTGAGGGCATCGAGGGGGGACAGAGAGAGGGAGGAAAAAGAGAGTAAAAGAGAAAGAGAGAGAATCACCTATGCATGTATCCCAGGAGAACGTGCCTCTTATAAAGAGATAGGTTTTAATTTCAGGACTGGGTATAAGCTAACCTTGAATATGTAATGGCTAACTTGATTGCCTGCTGAGCCACAGTCAATCCTGATTTGAAACTCATTACTGTAAATTGCTTTGAGATACCTTGAGCATGAAAAATGTAATAAAAAAACAAAATCCATTTTGCGAAGAAGGTGGCAAAACTGAGAGTTCTCTTTATAGAAATGAGGAACCAAACAGAATATAAGAGATCCTAACTCTTTCCATGGGGAGCAAGGCATCTTTGAAAGAATAGGAAAAACAAGATTAAAATAATATACTTCCCTAGAAATGTGTTTACCTCAGTACACTGACCTTTATTATTTGTTATCTATTAAGATGTTTCTAACCAGAAACGAGTGGTGACACATGCTAATTGCATCCTATTTGTGTTGACAGTCATGACTTCTAAGAGAAAGATTGTTGGAATGATGGAGAAAGCAGCAGGCAAGAATTCAAGGTACTGGATTCTAGCTTTGTCTCTGATACCAGTGAGTGGAGAGATGTTGAGCAAGTCAGTCTCATTGACGTGATGTTCCCTCACATGAATAAAATGCAAATAATCTGTTTACAGATTTCACATGTCCTTTATCTCATACTTTTGGAGCTCGTGGACTTTCTTTACAACACTTACCAGAATTGTAGTTGTAGTACTTCTGTGTGATTCTTTGACAAGACGACCCCCTCCCCAATTGATGTTCCATTGAGAGCAGAAATCACATCTAATTTTATTTACTGTTTCATCTCTACCTGCTGGCATAAGCTCTGGCACACTGTAGGTACTCAATGAATACTTCTTGAATTAACAAATAGATGAACAACATTTAAAGAGGATTCTATTATTTTTAAGTCTTATAAATGGTATTGCTTCAAGAAGACTTACTGGATAGCCTAATTCACAACACTTATTTGAATTTCCAGGGCAACTTATCTATGTTTGTTTTAAAGAGTTTATAGCATTTTTTCTCCTATCATAATTATTTCGTTTTCTGAAAGATGCTCTGAATGACTACACATTGACTTATATACAATAAGAACTCAGTAAACATTATTGACTGTGAGATAGTGTCTGTGGCTTATTTATCCTTATATCTCAAAGCAATAGATGTTTATTAGTGTTTCTTAAATTAAAGCTGGTGACATTTCAATGGTTTATCAAAGATATTTACATTTTAAGTAACAGAAAGCTCACCTCAATTAGGATTAATCAATAAAGCCATAATTTATGATTCCTATAACTGCAAAGCCCAGGGTTAGTTAGGCTTCAGAAGAGATAATGCTATCACTGAAGTTTCAACTTTCTATTGCCTTTCTGTCTTCCATTATTTCTGCCCTTTCCTAAGAGTGGATGCTTCTCAGAGAGTTGCAAGCAGTTTTCTAGAACTATATTTCCTTTCTTTCTTTCTTTTCTTTCTTTCTTTCTTCCTTCCTTCCTTCCTTCCTTCCTTCCTTCCTTCCTTCCTTCCTTCCTTCCTTCCTTCCTTCCTTCTTTCTTTCTTTCTTTCTTTCTTTCTTTTTGACAGAGACAGACAGAAAGTCAGAGAGAGGGACAAATAGGGACAGATATAGTAAGGCAGAGAGATGAGAAGCATCAATTCTTCATTGCAGCTCCTTAGTTTTTCAGTGATTGCTTTCTCATATATGCTTTGGTCCAGGGGGCTATAGCAGAGCGAGTAACCCCTTGCTTAAGCCAGCAACCTTGGGCTTCAAGCCAGTGACCTTTGGGCTCAAGCCAGCGACCATGGGGTTATGTCTACAATCCCATGCTCAAGCCAGTGACCCCTTGCTCAAGTTAGGGAGTCGTGCTCAAGCCAGATGAGTCCATGCTCAAGCAGCGACCTTGAAGTTTTGAACCTGGGTCCTCCAAGTCCCAGTCCAATGCTCTATCCACTGTGCCACCACCTGGTCAGGCTATATTTATTTTCTTTAATAGTGCTTACTATGGGCCACATACTGTTTTTAGGGATTAATAAATATTAGCTCATGTAATCCTCAAAAACAATTCTGTAGGTAGAATTAACATTCCCATTTTACATATGAGAACACTGAGATACAGAGAGATAAATAACTTGCTAAACAAGGTCATACAAGTGGAATAGCCATGATTTAAACCTAGAAAAATATGTTTCCAAAGTGTCTTCTCTAAACCACTATACTTTCTTATTCAGTACAAAAACAAACAAATAAGAAAACCCAACAACAAAACAACAAAATACAGTGTGTCCGTAAAGTCATGGTGCACTTTTGACCAGTCACAGGAAAGCAACAAAACACGATAGAAATGTGAAATCTGCACCAAATAAAAGAAAAACTCTTCCAGTTTCATACCTATTCAGTGTAGTTCGATGTGGGCTCATGTACAGATTTTTTAGGGCTCCTTAGGTAGCTATCTTGTATAGCCTCTACAGACTCATCACTGACTGATGGCCTACCAGAATGGGGTTTCTCCACCAAACTGCCAGTTTCCTTCAACTGCTTATCCCACTGAGTAATGTTATTCCTATGTGGTGGTGCTTCATTGTAAACACACCGATATTCACGTTGTACTTTGGTCACGGACTCGAATTTAGCAAGCCACAGAATACACTGAACTTTCCTCTGTACCATCCACATCTCGACTGGCATGGCCATGGGCTGCTCCGCTGTATACACGGTGTTACATCATCATCTGTGCATGCGCACATGCTGCCACATCATCCTACAGGAACTGGGAGGGTTTTCCTTTTATTTGGTGCAGATTTCACATTTCTATCATCTTGTTGCTTTGCTGTGACCGGTCAAAAGTGCACCATGACTTTACGGACACACTGTACTTTTCTCTTATATGATCCTAGGGAATAAAGTAGAAACTCTTTTTCCTGAAGACCCAAGTAAATATCTCTTTGCAGTTCATTGGCCTGATTGGGTTAATTTCTGATTCTATTTATACCTGTAGGGATATGATGATTGGCTTAAATCTATTAGTACCAAAATCTGGAGCTGAGAGGCCTGAAAATCTTATGGCCTAAATCAGGGGTAGTCAACTATACCTACCCCCCACTTTTGTATCTCTGTTAGTAGTAAAATTTTCTAACCACTGGTTCCACAGTAATAGTGATTTATAAAGTAGGGAAGTAACTTAACTTTATAAAATTTATAAAGCAGAGTTACAGCAAGTTAAAGCATATAATAATAATTACGTACCAAGTACTTTATGTCAGATTTTCGCTGTTTGGCAGAGTAAATCTTTATAAAACAACTTACTATAATTAAATCTATCTTCTTATTTATACTTTGGTTGGTCTGCTACCACACACCATGAAAGCTGGAACACCCACTAGTGGGTGGTAGGAACCAGGTTGACTACCACTGGCTTAAATGGACTGGGTAGATATCCAAGCAAAATCATTGATCCTGTTACCATGGGTATAAGTGAAGATATGTTGGGTGAACAATAACAACAACAACAACAAAAATTCAAATGTTTACTGTGACTGTCAAGTCTCAAAACAAGATTTTAAGAAGAGTTATATATCAAACCTTTTGTGTCTTCAAGGAATAAATAAAATCCTCAATAAAAACATTGAAAAATAGGAATTTTGGTTTGGTCATAATAGGTGTTGAACAATTTTGTAACCTGGATTAAAGGAAATCTATCTTGGTAGTCAAATATAATTGATTACACTGGTTAGATGGACCAAGAGATTTATCTGATTAAACTTTAGAATTTGAATTGTTCTAAAACTGTTCTATAATTGAACTTGTAGAAATAGGCCTCTGGTTTAAGAAAACTCAACAGGTCTGTTTACTGCAATAATGTAATGAGTAAACATGCAAATAAAACTATCTGGTACCTAGCTATAGGTTGAGAAAACTGAAGAGAAGCAGATCATTGAGCAACTAAATCAAAATAAATTAGCACTTAAAAAATGATCTCCTAGTTTATAAATTTATATCTTCCAATTGGCCTTTCCCATAAAATTCAGAATGTACCCAAACTTCCAACATGCTTAACTGAAAAGATTAGGGATCTGGATTAGAAAATAGCTGACCTGAGCTGAAAACCAGATGCTTGCAACTCAGCTGAAATATCTGGGGTAAATAAATTATGGAAAAAAACAACTCTTTAGAAACTCTGGTGTCAGTGAGCTAATGGGCAGCTTCAGACAAAGACTGAAGAAGAAAAGTGTTGTTATTTGAGGATGGTAATAGAAGTAATTATCTGTGTGCCAGGGGAAAAAAAATAGCACTAAAAGGCCATGATGAGTCCATAGAATCAGTGAACAAAAGAAATTTTCTAGAACTATTTGACCTAATTACAACTAAGAATTTGTCGGCTGTTTTTGTAAATGCTTTAAGAATGTAACACTTGCCACAAAATGAGCTATATCATTAATAGGTCTTGCAATGTAAAACCAAAACCAAAAAGAGCCTAGAGACTCTGGACAATGAGCAAAGGAATGAAGCACTCTGAAAAATGAGCAAATCATCCAGACAAAATAAAGACACATTAAAGAGAGTAAAAATAAGGAGAGAATCTGAGGAAATTAGTGCAATTTCTGTTCAAAAATAAAATAAAATAAATGCAGAGCCAAAGAGGAGTTATTAAAATGTCATTCTAACTCTAATTCAGATTAGATTATTGGTTTCATCATTTTATTATCTCTGATTATTTTTAGCATCTAAGAAAATACAAAAAAAATGGAATTAAAACTATTGCTGAAGAGTATCAATAAGAGATATTATTTCTAACCACAGGATTATTTTAAATTAATCAGCAAACTTAAAAAAACCTAGATATTTAGAAGTATTCAACTTCACTTAAGACATGACTTGTGGTAGAGACAATCATTTCAATGTTCTCTGGTTAACGTATGTTTCTGGCAAGTTCTGTATCCTGGAAACTCCAAACCATCTGTTTTTTCTGATACTGTTTTTGGGTTGCTGATTGTTGCCTGTGAAAATCATATTGCCATGTAAGCTGCTTCTCTTACAAATTTGTAATTTCAAAATACATCATTTTTTAGTGATGCTTAAGAATTACAGAAAATATATTGCTATGAGAAATGTCTGAAATTTTACTGCCTATGTTTTCTTTTATGATTTTTGTGGTTTAGAGTTTAACATTTAAGCCTTTAATCCATTTTTAGTTTATTCTTGTGTATGGTGTAAGAAGGTGGTCCAATTTCATTATTTTGCATATGTATATATTATATTTGTTCAAACTAAAACTGTACTCTTAAAAAATTACTTACATATTTCTCTTTTGCTTTCTTTTATAATCATTTTTATTGCTCCAAATTTTACTAGCCTTCTTAAAGACTGTTCTATTGAGCATTTTTTACATTCTTCCCCTTCCCTCATGATTACTTTCTCCTTCCCAGCCACAAACTGCTCTAGTACTGTCTCATCTATCTCTTATCTCTATCCATATCTGTATTTGTTCTTTGTCTTCCCTCCTATCTCAGAAGGGAAGAGGAAATAATGACAATACTTTCTGCCCTCAACTTATATCCCTCAATTATGCTTTGGGATATATTCTCTTCTAACTCCATCAAACTGATGAACTATCCTGTATATATTGATATTTTCTCTTCCTCTCTTACCTTCTTCTTTTCTTTCGTGCTTAAATCTCTTCTCTAAGGTTATCTTCCATGATAAAAATCCATCATCACCCTCTTTCTCCTCTCTTTACAGCCAGACTTCGAAGCAGGGGTTCTCAATCTTGACACTATTGACATTTTGGGTCAAATAATGCCTGTGGGAGCTTTCCTGTACATTATAAAATATTCAGCTTTCCTAGCCACTACCTGCTAGATGCTGGTAGCAGTTCCCTAGTTGTGACAACAAGCAAGGTCTCCAGACATTACCAAATGTACTCTGAAGAGCAAAATCATCCCTGATTGACAACCACTGTTTTAAAGTTACCATCTCCATTTGTTTACATCCCAACTGCTATTCAGCTCAGTAAAATATAACTTCTGCTCCAACAACTCTATGCAAACTGCTCAATGACAGAACATCAATATCTTAATGACTGAGGTAATTAGGAAGCCACACTTATCTCCTCCCAGGACCAATCTGAAATTAAAACTAAATTATGTAATAATCATTCTTAATAATAAAGTGAAGAATAGCTGGAAAGAATTTTTATAACCAACATTTACAGAGGAAGCCACACTGAGGCAGGTAGGAAGGGGGGAGATGTAGAAAGGGTGGCCCCACTCCCCAGGCTCTGGTTTTTATTACTTACTTTCTTTTACTCACTTGGGCTTTGTTTATTGTTCTTTTTCTATTCCATTTAAGTGAAAAGTTAGGTTGTTTATTTGAGATCAGAGTAGAAACAAACAAAAGAGAATCTTAAAAAATGAACAATACAAAAGATCAATGAAACCAAGATCTGGTTTTTTGAAAAGATAAACAAGATTGACGAATGTTTAACCAGTCTTTTCAAGACAAAAAGAGACAGGAGCTAAATAAATAAAATCAGAAATGAAAGAGGAGAAGTAACAATTGATCTCAAAGAAACACAAAGGATTGTAAAAAAATATTACGAATAACTATATGCCAAAAAATTGGATGATCTAGATAAAATGAGTAAATTCTTAGAAACATACAATCTTCCAAAACTGAATCAGGAAGAATCATAGAACTTGAATAGACAGATTACAACTAGTAAATCTGAAGTACTACTAAAAATAATTGGAAAAAACAAAAATCCTGGACTAATCGGCTTCACAGGAGAATTTTACTAAATACATCTGTGAAGCCATTTGGTTAATTTTTTTTTAATAAAAGAATGAACACTTATACTTCCCAAATTATTTCAAAAAATTCAAGATGGAAGACTCCCAAGTTTATTTGATGAAGGCAGCATTATACTAATTCCAAAACCAGATGAAGATATTACAAAGAAAGAAATTATAGGTCAATATCCTTGAAGAAAATGGATGCTAAAATTATAAACAAAATAATAAAAAATCATATCCAACAATATATTAAAAAGATTATATACCATAATCGAGTGGAATTTATCCTGGGGATGCAAGATTGGTACAATATCTGCAAATCAATAAACATGATACATCACATAAAATGAATGATGAAAACCACATGATCATACCAATAGATGCAGAAAAAAACACTTGATAAAATCCAGCACCTTTTTATGATAAAAATTCTCAGCAAAGTGGGAATAGAAGAAACATAACTCAACACAATAAAGGCCATATATAACAAACCCATAGCCAACATCATAGTGGATGGGCAAATTTACAAGTGTTTCCCTTAAGATTGCAAATAAGACAGGGATGTCTGCTTTTACCACCCTTACTCAACATAATACTGGAAGTTCTAGCCACAGCAATCAAACAAAAAGAATAAATAAAAGTCATCCAAATTGGAAAGGAAGGAGTAAAACTGTCATTATCTGCAGATGACGTGATACTGCATATAGAGAACCCTAAAGATTCCACCAAAAAAATAATAGCACTGATGAATGAGTTCAGGAAAGTAGTGGGATACAAAATAAATATCCAGAAATCAGTTGCATTTTTAAACAGCAATAGTGAACTTTTAGAAAGAAAAACTAGCCCTGGCCAGTTGGCTCAGCGGTAGAGCGTCGGCCTAGCGTGCGGAGGACGTGGGTTCGATTCCCGGCCAGGGCACACAGGAGAAGCGCCCATTTGCTTCTCCACCCCTCCGCCGCGCTTTCCTCTCTGTCTCTCTCTTCCCCTCCCGCAGCCAAGGCTCCATTGGAGCAAAGATGGCCCAGGCGCTGGGGATGGCTCTGTGGCCTCTGCCTCAGGCGCTAGAGTGGCTCTGGTCGCAACATGGCGACGCCCAGGATGGGCAGAGCATCGCCCCCTGGTGGGCAGAGCATCACCCCTGGTGGGCGTGCTGGGTGGATCCCGGTCGGGCGCATGCGGGAGTCTGTCTGACTGTCTCTCCCCGTTTCCAGCTTCAGAAAAATAAAAAAAAATAAAAAAAAAAAAGAAAGAAAAACTAAAAAACAATTTCATTTACAATTGTTTCAAAAAGAATAAAATACCTTGGGATAAATTTAATCAAGGATGTAAAAGACCTGCACTTGGAAAGTTATAAAACACTGAAGAAAGAAATTGAAGAAGATACATATAAGTGAAAGCACAAACTGTGTTTATGAATAGGAAGAGTTAACATCACTAAAATGTCCATACTACACAAAGCAATCTATAGATTTAATGCAATTCCTATCAAGATACCAATGGTGTATTTTACAGAACTAGAACAATATTCCAAAAATTTATATGGAACCATAAAAGACCCTGAACAGCCACAGCAATCTTGAGAAAGAAGATCAAAGTCAGAGGAATCATGCTACCTGATATCAAACTATACTTCAAGTCTATAGTAATCAAAACAGCATTGTACTGACACACAAATCAATGGAACAGAATAGAAAGTCCAGAAATCAACCCATACCTATATGGTCAATTAATATTTGACAAAGTAGGTAAAAACATATAATGGGATAAAGATAGTCTATTCAACAAATAGTGTGGGGAATATTGAACAGATGTGTGCAAAAAATGAAACTAGCCCACATTATTACACCATATACAAGAAAAAAAGTCAAAATGAATTAAAGACTTAAATGCTAGACTATAAACAATAATCATAGAAGAAAACAGGCAGTATAATTTCAGAAATTTCTCACAGCAATATTTTTTTCTGATGTACCACCTTGGGTAAGAGAAACATAAGAAAACAAACATTTTGGACTATGACAAACTAAAATGTTTTGCACAGCAAAGGAAACACTCAACAAAATAAAAAGACAACCTACTGAATAGGGGAAGATATTTGTCAATGATACAAGTGATAAGGGGTTAATATCTAAAATATATATGAACTCATTCATTCACCACTAAAAAAGCCCAGTTAAAAACTAGACAGAGGACACTTTCCAAAGAAGACATACAGATGGCCAATAGATTCATCGCAAGATGCACAATGTCACTAATTATCAATGAAATGCAAATTAAAACCACAATGAGACATCATCTCACAAAACTGTCAGAATGGCTATCATCAATAAATCAACAAACACCTAGTGCTGTCAAGGATGTGGATAAAAGGGAACCATCATGTACTATTAATGGGAATGCAGATTGAAGCAACCACTGTGGAAGCATTACAGTGGTTCCTCAAAAAATTAAAAAATAGCATTGCCTTATGACCCAGTGATTCCACTTCTGGGAATTTATCCAAAGAAACCGAAAACACTAATTTGAAAGAATATTTGCAGCCCCTGTATTTATTGCAGTGTTATTTATAATAGCTAAGATTTGGGAGCATCCCAACTGCCCTTCAGTAGATGAGTGGATAAAAAAGCTGTGGTATATTGACAAAATGGAGTACTACTAAGCTATAAATAAGAAGTAAATCTTACCCTTGTAACAGCATGAATGGACCTGAAGAGCATTTTTTAAGTTAATATAAAATAAAATAAGCCAGTCAGAGAAAAACAAATACCATATAATTTAACTCATGTATGGAATCCAATAAACAAAATAAGCTAACAAACAAAAATTCTAGGCCCTGGCCGGTTGGCTCAGTGGTAGAGCATCGGCCTGGCGTGCGGAAGTCTCAGGTTCGATTCCCAGCCAGGGCACACAGGAGAGGCGCCCGTCTGCTTTTCCACCCCTCCCCCTCTCCTTCCTCTCTGTCTCTCTCTTCCCCTCCCACAGCCGAGGCTCCATTGGAGCAAAAGATGGCCCGGGCGCTGGGGATGGCTCCTTGGCCTCTGCCCCAGGCGCTAGAGTGGCTCTGGTCGCGACAGAGCGACACCCCCGGGTGGGCAGAGCATCGCCCCTTGGCGGGCGTGCCGGGTGGATCCTGGTCCGGCGCATGCGGGAGTCTGTCTGACTGCCTCCCAGTTTCCAGCTTCAGAAAAATACCAAAAAAAAAAAAAAAGATCTAAACAAAATACTAGCAAATCAAATACAACAACACATCAAAAAAAATAATACATCACAATCAAGTGGGATTCATTCCAGAAAAATGATAGTTCAATATATGTGAATCAATCAATATAATATACCATATCAACAAATCAAAGAACAAAAATCATATGATTTTATCATTAGATGAAGAAAAGGCATTTTATAAGATAAAACATCTCTTTATGTTTAAAACACTCAATAAAATCGGAATAGAAGAAAAGTACCTCAACACATGTAATAAAGGCCATATATGATAAACCATCAGCCAATATCATACTAAACGGTGAAAAAATGAAGGCTTTTCTTCTAAAATCAGAAACAAGATGAGGCCACCCAGTCTCTCCACTCTTATTCAACATAGTTCTGGAAGTTTTAGTCACAGCAATCAGTCAAAAGAAAGAAATAAAAGGCATTCATATCAGGAAAGAAGAATTAAAGGTACCACTTTTTGCAGATGACATGATATACATGATCCTGTATATAGAAAATCCAAAAGACTCCACCAAAAAAACTATTAGAAACAATAAACCAATAGAGTAAAGTCACAGGATACAAAATCAATATATGAAAGTCTGTTGCTTTTATATATGCCTATTATAAAACTTCAGAAAATGAACTCATAAAAACAATTCCTTTCACAATTGTAACAACAACAACAACAAAATAACATACCTAGGAATAAACTTAACAAAGGATGTGAAAGACCTATATACTGAAAACTACAAAATATTATTGAAATAAATTGAAAAAGATACAATGAAATGGGAAAAGATTCCATGTTCATGGATCAGAAGAATTAACATAGTTAAAATGGCCATATTACTTAAAGCAATATACAAATTTAATGCAATCCTTATCAAAATAACAATTTCACTTTTTAAAGAAATAGAACAAAAAATTAACAGATTTATTTGGAGTCATAGAAAAACCTGAATAGCCAAAACAATTCTGGGGGAGAAAAGTGAAGCTGGAAGTAGTATCACACTACTTGACTTCAAATTATCAATAATCAAAACAGCATGATAATTGCAGAAAAACAGACATACAGACCAATGGAACAGAATCGAGAGCCCAGAAATAAAACCACATGTATATGAACAAATCATCTTTGACAAAGGAGCAAAAAACACAATGGAGGAAAAAAAGCCCCTTCAATAAATGGTGCTGGGAAAATTGGAAAGCCACATGCAGAAGAATGAAGCTTGACTACAGTTTATCCCTCTGCACAAAAGTTAATTCAAAATGAATCAAAGACCTAAATATAAGTTTTGAAACAATACATTACATAGAAGAAAACATAGGCACTAAGCTCATGGACCTTGGCTATGAAGAATAATTTATGAATTTGACCCCAAAGAGAAGGGAAGTAAAGGCAAAAATAAATGGGACTGTATCAAACTAAAAAGCTTCTGCACGGAAAAGAAATTGACAACAAAACAAATGGGCAGCCAACTTAATGAGAAATGATATTTGCAAATAATAGCTCCAAAAAGGGGTTAATATCCAAAATATATAAAGAATTCATAAACCATAGCAACAAACAAGCAAACAATCCAATTAAAAATGGGGAGAGGACCTGAACTGACACTTCTCCCAAGAGGACATACAAATGGCCAACAGATATATGAAAAGACGCTCATCTTCACTAGCTATTAGAGAAATGCAAACTCAAGCTACAATGAGATATCACCTCATACCTGTTAGATTGGCTATTATCAACAAGACAAATAAAAACAAGTATTGGAGAGGCTGTGGAGAAAAAGAAACCCTCATTCATTGTTGGTGGGAACGTAAAGTAGTCCAACCATTATGGAAGAAAGTGTGGTGGTTCCTCCAAAAGCTAAGAATAGAATTACCATATGACTCAGCAATGTCTCTACTGGGTATCTACCCCCAAAGCTATAAAACATTGGTATGTAGAGATCAGTCACTCTGTGTTTATTGCAGCATTATTCACAGTGACCAAGACATGGAAATAACCAAAGTGTCCCTCAATAGAGGATTGGCTAAAGGAGATGTGGTACATATATACAATGAAATACTACTCTGCCATAAGAAATGATGATATATTGCCATTTACAACATGGATAGACCTTGAGAACATTATACTGAATAAAATAAGTAAATCAGAAAAAGCTAAGAACTATATAATTTCACACATAGGTGGGATATAAAACTAAGATTCATGGACATAGATAAAAGTGAAGTGGTTACTAGTGGAGAAGATTGGGGGAAGGGTGCAAAGAGGGACAAATATACGGTGATGGAAAATGATTTAACTTTGGGTGATGGGTATACAACATAATCAATACTTCAAATGCTATAGAAATATTGACCTGAACCCTATGTACTCTTATTGATTAAAGTCACCTTGTTAAATTGAATTTTGTAAATAAAAAGAAAATAGAGACAGACCTTTAGAGATCAGGCTGACAGCTGTCAGGTGATGGAGGCTGGGTGGGAAGGCGTTGGGCAGATAAAATATATTATGCTCACTTTGTTAAAGATGGCGCTGCCCACGTGGAAACCCGTCACCCAGGTGATAATATTAGTTGCTATTCTTGTTTGGGTTGGGCGTGATTATGTTAATATATGTTGGGGGAGAGCTTTCGCGCCAAAAGATTTTAAAAGCAAGAGAGATCACGTTCCGGGAGAAGAGTGATTACATTCTAGGAGAAGCTCATGCTACAGGAGAGCAGAGTAAGGCCACGTGGAGGAGAGGTGAAGCAGCCAAGATGGTGGGGTGCTGAGGGAGAAGCTAGTTAGTGCAGTTTGTGCAGAAAGAAGGAGATGGGGAACAGAGGTGAACAAGGCTGGTGAGTCAGAAACCGTCGATTCTAGGAAACTCGGATAAGTCAGTAGCTTTGTGAGCGCTGAATGAGTGGGTTTTGGAGCCCAGTGTGTGTTTTTACTTGCCCACTGGGTGCAAGCTAGGATTAAAGCTAATGGCCCACCAGTTCTTGGCTCCATTGTTTCATTACTGTCTGTCCGAATCCAATGAGAACTTGCACGTGCCAGGCGGCTGTGATGGTGGCCATGGCTACTGGCTTTACAGAAGGGGTAGACTTTTTGAGCAAAAAATAAAAGAAGACAAAAAACTCATGGACAACAGTGTGATGATTGCTGCAGGGGGCTGGGGGTGTTATGGGGGGTGGAAGGAGGCAAAGGACAGTATAGTGGGGATAAATTGTGATGGACCGGGACTTGACCTAGGGTGGTGAACACACACCTGTACTACAATACTCAGATGATGTGTTGTAGAATTGTGCACATGAAACCTGTATAATTTTGCTAGCCAGTGTCACCCCAATAAATTCAATAAAAAGGAAAACAAATTATATCCTAACGACCACATCCATATGATCTATTTTTAGTCTCATTTATTTTTTACATTTGCCTTTGTCATCAGTTTCTTCTTAATGAAACCTCTTCTTCAATAACTTTTTTGGGTCTCTACTATGCTTGTAAATCCATAATGCTCATCTTTATTTGAAGGCTTAAGTTCACTTCCATGACTATAAATAACTGCATATAAATCAATGACTCTACAAACTTCACTGTATCTCAGGCTGTTTTCCTGAATTCCAGACACATATTGATAGCTATCAAGGTGTTTATTTCTAGTCATATCCCAAATGCACTTTAAAACTCAACATGTCCAACTGGACTTTCCATGTACATATGCTAAAATCAAATCTTTTGCTTTTCTGCTTCATGTAACAATGTCTACTAGTCAGCTGCCAGCTAAGCTACTATTCTACAGTCAGTATAAATACCTTAACCATTCCAAATCCCTAAATTTATCTGTCCCCAAATTTCTAGCATTCCAGCTCTGAAAAAATTCTTTTACTCTGTTCTATTTTTTTCATTCCTATGGACATTAACCTGATTCAAATAATATTTCACTTTTACAAGGACTCGTGCCTTTAAACTTACTCTGATCCATCCATTTTTGTCAGCATCTTTCTAAAACACATATCTGATTTTGCCATAACTGTTTTTAAAGCTTTAAAAGTTTTTCTTGTCTAGAGCTGTATTTTCCAAATAGTGGTACTTATAACTTTTGATGACACAGAGGATGATTTTAGGTGATGTGTACATTTTAATTAAAAAAATGTTGCATTTATTGTAATTTGTATTAGGAAAAAAATATCGCTAGTGCATTAAATCCATGATTTCATAAATATGTTGCAAGAATGAGGCAAGTAAAAATACCAAGTCTATTTAAAATCGCTTTAAGGAATAATATTAAGCAAATAATAATATATAGTGGTGGCAAAAGTTATACAAGTGGTATATCAGTGCCTGAAGTATAAACCTACTAGATAAAATGGTAATTATGAGCCTACTAGATAAAATCCAAAGTCCTTAGATGGCCATAAAGTTTCATTATCTTGTTCAATTTCTCCCACAATTCTCCGATAGCCACTCTCTATTCAAGCCACATAAGAACTTCTTTTTGTTCCTGAATGTGGTATGTAATTTTATGCCCTTCTGTTTTTGTTCTTGCTGTTTACTGTGTCTAGACTTGCCACACTATGGCAAATCCAGTAAATTGCATTCTTCCACATTCATTCCAATATCTTGCTGGGGGATATAAAATTGAGAGGATGTGACCACCAGGCAAGCCTTGAGCTAGATCCAGGCCATCAGAGATGCCTTACTTCCTCCCGTTTTTGAAACGTGCACTGCGCCTACGGTTGCCACAGTGGGAGCCGTTGAGACTGTATGGAGAGTATATGTGACTGAACTTCATTCAGGTCTCTATATAACCTTTTAAGATTTTGGTGAGCAGTATCAGAGATCTATTCATCTTGTGGCCTCATATGTTGGCACTTACTAAAGTTGGCACCTATAACCTGGAGTGACCTGCCTCTTCTGTCTCTCCTTGCCCTCTAGGAAGATCCCAAGGTTAGAAACAACACATATTTCTAGTGTGCCTCCTTTTGTGGCAAGTCTAAAGCATTTCTAAGATTCCCTTGTAGCTTAATTTATGGATGTGGGTTAGGACCCCCCAATCAGAAGCACATACATGAGATTTCAAAGTCTGAAAGTGACCTCTGTGAGGCTGATCTTCTGTTGCTTCTGCTCCTTCTATAGCAGCAGTCATACAGATGTTGGATTTTCTGAGGAAGCAGATGGCCCAGGGTCTAGCACAAGCTTAGAATGCAGGACAGCAGTAAGGCTTTATGGCAGGTTTAATACAGCAGAAGTGGAAGAGTCCCAGAGACAAGAGACGTGGTGAGGGCTTTCAAATTCTCTAGGTTCAGAATCATTCTCTAGAGATGATAAATGGTGACAAAGGTATTTGCTTTTCTGTCATCCAGTTCCATGGATTTCTCTGGATATTTTTCCTGAAAACTCAGTCTCAAGTCTGACCCTCTAAGTTCTGTAAGGTTTCTGTGAGCACCTGCTTCTTTATATTAAATGCCTTTCTGCTTAAACTAGCTAGACTATTTTCTGTTGTATGACACTCAACACTGACCAAAAGAGGCTTTGTTTCCAAATACTCTTCCCAATTTGATTTTTGTCCCACATTTCTATACTTCCTGTAATTAAGATTTATTAGTTTGAATGTACTATTTGTAAATATTTATATCCTGTGTAAATATAAATATATGAATATATATATATGTTCATAACCATATTCAGGAAAAAAATGTGACTGCAGAAGAACTGAAAAACCCTCCCAGTACTGCTCTCAAATTCCTGTGCTTCTCGCACAACATCTTGCCCCAAAACTGCAGTTCATTTTGGGATCTCTGCTGCAACCTTACACCATAGCTCTGTTTGTTTTTAATCCATAATTCATAGAGTTGATGGGTGGCCTGTTATCTCCCACATATTATTAAAGTGTTTATTATGAACTCATACCATTTCAAAAGAAGAAGTGATATAAGAAACCAGAACCCCAGATGAGATCCCCGTCCCCCCACCCTTTAAACAGGAGCCCTGCTTGCCACAGTGATGTTATATTTGAATCCAGACTGAGCAGAGAGTGAATTTCTATCTTTCTTGGCACATTGTGCTGATTATTTCAAAGTCTTCAAAAAGAGATGTTATTATTTATGTCAGGTTTACAGCACAGCTCTACCAGGCACGGCTTGTTTGAGTTCTGCCTCTTCCTTGATGTTTTAATTTGCTGCTAGCGGAGATGTGTCTCTCAGCAGCCTGCAGGTTGAAAGGCTGACCTCAGCCTGAATGTTGCTACTAATCAGACTCCCTGGTTTGCTTCAGCATTTTAATTTATTTCACTTATTTATTTTTATGTTAGTTTATGTCTTCTCCCTGCTTAGAGGTTAACTATGGCAGAGTCTACCTATTTTCATGGCTTAATAAGTAAAAATTCAAACAACTGATGCCTATACATAACCAGATAGACAGTTTTTCCCTCCTCCAGAGTGGCTTTTGTTGTTTGGAATCCATTTAGGCATCCTATTACTCCAAGAAAAATAAAATGTAACATTAGTAGATAACATTAATTGAATATTCAGTAAATTCTAAAGGAATAGCATGCAAAAAATCATTTAATTCTTATAAAAGTCCTATGAGTTAGATCCTAATTTCACAATTGAAAAAAACTAAGGCTTAGTAAAGCTAAATAAGGCTTTGAATGTATATAAAGCATTCCCAGGTGTATATCTATGAGCAACAACACTGTTATTTCTCAGACTGTTATCGCTCTGGGGTAAATTAGTCCATCACAACCTTAGAAAACTCATAAACCTCTTATTTTTTAAAGGATGAGTTGTTTCTTTTTTTAAAGTTTTATTTAGAAAATTCAATTTAACAGGGTGACATTGACCAATAAGAGTACATAGGTTTCAGGTAAACATTTCTATAGCATTTGAACTGTTGATTGTGTAGTATACCCATCACCCAGAGTCAAATCATTTTCCATCACCTTATATTTGTCCCTCTTTACTCCCTTTCCCCACCCTTACCCCACCCCCAGTAACTATTTCGCTTTTGTCTATGTCCATGAGTCTCAGTTTTATATCCCACCTATGTGTGAAATTATACAGTTTATAAACCTCTTATTTTGATTGTATTCTTAGACTTGTAGCCACTTTAGACTTGAGCAAAGCACGAACAATCAGTTCTAGGAGTGTTTTGAGGGTCTCCTGAGCTTGTGCTCCACTGGTAAACCATATGGTCCTTCCATTTCCTTTCTCTGGTTATTTCTGGTGCACCTTCTGCCTCCCATGCTTTATGCTCTTTCTTTCCAGTCTCTGTTCCAGATATGTGGGTCCTGAATCTAGAAATACCCATGTTTCCAGTGGTGGTGCATGTGGTGGAGAGTCTGAGCCCTGGGCAGTGCCAAACTAGAAATAATATCAGAAACAATAGTGTAAAGTATGTCAAATGGATGAAGGAGTTAGTGGCAGTCTACCAGATGAAATTCAAATTGATGAGTGACTGGCAAGGTCAAAGCTATGGAGAAATAAGCTGGAGGAGCCAGTCCCAAATATAGTGGAATCAAAGCTGGATCATTGAAGAACTCTTCTACCTCAAATATCCTTTGAAAGTCCTCATTTCCCCAGTCAGAATGGTCCTAGTCTCAGAGGATGTCTACAGACAACCATCTTGGAACTTAAAATCCTTAATGTTTCCCTTTTTGGTAGAGAACCTGGTACATAGTAGACACTTGATAAATATTAGTTGGAAGAAAGTGCACACCTTCTGGAATGAAAGTACTTATCTATTAAAATCAAAGTTTGTTAAGTCAGACCAAGAGAATGTGAATTGCCCAGAACAAGCTAACTTGGTTTTCAACCATTTTGAGTTTAGAGCTGCTTCTTTCTTTTGGCATTTCCTTGTTATTTATGGCTGGCTGGAAAAGGTATTTTGGTTTAGAAGGAGAAGACAGGAACACTTCTGCATATGGAAGCATGTAAGTCTTCCCAGACATTAAATAACTCTAATGATGGTTTGATGAGTTAGGGCTAAGTGAATCAAAACTTTATTGATTCAGTTTTCTCTGTAATATACAAGGGTTTACAAACTCTGGGAAGAGCTCAATTTGAAAATAATAAGTTTAAAAATAGAAAAAGCAAAAAAAGTTTAAACATAGAAAGCAAAACTTGGCCAAACAAACCATGGTACAATCATTTTCTTCCAATCAAGCTAAGGATGTCTATAAAAACAAATAGTCAATATATTTCTGAGTTGGACTAGCTTATTGGCTCTGCTTCCATAAAATGAAGTGATAAAAGTAATAGCTAATATTTATTCAGGACTTTAATGTTGGTCAGGCACACTTTAAGTGCTTGATACAGATTACCACATTTCATTCTCACAGTAGTCCTATAAAGCAGGTACTATTATTATTAGCATTTTATAAATTAGACTACTGAGGAATAGGGAGATTAAAGAATGCTTCAGCTCTAACAGCTAATAATTAAAAAGCTTAGTATTCAAACCTGGCAGTCTAACGCCATATACCTTTAATAGCTTGAACTAGATATTCCCTGAGGTCTCTCCCAGTCTTGTAGTTTTTGAATATCTACGTAATCTGTTTAATGGTGCTGTTAGAGACATTGGAACCATATCTCCATTTGTGGAGGACCAAGAAAGAGAAACAAGACATTTAAATTAATTTAACTTTTTCAATTAATATTTAGAATGCCAAAATGAAGAATCTATGGATTGATGGAACACATGCAATTTTGGAAGATGGGTTTAGAGAATCTAAACTGAAATTGAGCTATGTCTTCCAGGTTATCCAAAATCCCAATGGTTAGAGCATGGCTTATTGATATGTTTCCACTGGTCTCTGAATGTAGGTCAAACAAAAGGTTAATGCCAGTTTGGCTTATAATGTCTGGACTAATGCATTATCCCTGTTCAAATGCTTTAACCTCTATACAGGAGCAACCAGTTACACCAACTTCAAGTTTGAATTTTGGAATCCTGACACATGAGTTATAAATAAACAAAAGTATATTTAATATTTGATTTTCATCTGGAAGTATGGTATTCAGGGTTAAGAAAAAAAAATGTAGTAACCAAAGGATAACAAAAAAAGTATAGAAAAAGTAATGGACTATTTAACTAAATTTTGATAGAGCTATCAAATGGATTCTTTATAAATAAATAATGTTGGTAAATCTATATTTCTCAAAATATGAGAATATTTATGATAAAAATATGAAAAGAGCAGAATAAAATATTTACTATAAGTTATGACCATAACAATCTAAAACAAATAAGCACAAAAAATAACAGGAAGGAGGTAATTAAAATATTAGTTTTGTCAATACATGAGAAACTTATACTTTTTTTCCTGTTAAGGGCTTTCATTTTCCACATTTTTATAATGAGCATGTGTTTTTATTATCATAAAATAGGCATCCAATGTAAAAAATATAAAGATATATTTAAAAGCTCCCTGAAATTCTTAACAAAATTTTTACTAACGCATATAACTCACGTGAAAGCTCTAATGGTGACATACATTCAGCAGAAGAAATACATAAATGACAGTATGAAAAAATATGAAGAGAATAAATAGTACATTATGAATCAGATGATGCAGTATCTTGAATTTGCTATTTACTAGCTCTATAACCTTGAAAAGTCATTTAACCTCTTAGCCTCAATTTCTTCATCAGTAGAGATAATATTTTCTCTGTATACCACTGAAAGTTGTTGAGAAGATGGAATATGTACAGAAATGCTCTGGAAATGTTAAAGTACCATACAATAAACACTATCTTATTATAGAGTAATAGTTAACTATTTCAACCTCTGTAATACAAGAAATTCTATTTATGTTTTCCTTAACTCTGAGTATTTACTTTTCAAGTTCCCTTGACCAGTACTGGACAGTTTTATCTTTGGGTGCAATAAATGAAGCAGAATTTGCCAAATTTTAATGTGAGTGGTGTTAAATTGGAAAAGGGAGCTCATGTGATGAATAATTGAATGAACATCACTGAACCTTACATCCCCACTGAAATTTCTAATAGAATCACAGAGGGAACCTTATGACTATTGAGAAAAACAGACCCGGAAGATCTTCAGAGGCAGAATGTGCCTAGGTGAGATAAGATGTCAGGAAAAGGGGATCATTAAATTAGAGAACAAATGTCTCTTTCTTTACTTGTACAAACCTGCCTTTATAACCACTTTGAAAACAAATCCCCACAATGCAGTACACTTAGTGCTGTAGTGACAAATGCAAAGAGCTTTAGGAACATAAAGGAGGATGGGGCTAAACCTGCCTATGGAAGCTGAAGAAGGGTTCATAAAGTAGGTGATAATAAAGGGAGCTGGATTATGCAAAAAGTTATATGAAGAAGTAGGAAAAGCATTACAGAAGAGTGAAGAGGAATGACAGGGAAGCAGGAAGAAACATAGCTTGCTTCTGGGACTGCCTGAGGTTCTCTGTGTCTGGAGCTAATTGGGAAAGAAGTGGGAGATGAGGTCAGATAACACATAGAGCCAGTGTAAAGTGCCTTATCCTATCTCTCAGAGAGAGAGAGAGAGAGAGAGAGAGAGAGAGAGAGAGAGAAGCATCAACTTGTTCCGCTTAGTTGTGCATTGATTGCTTCTCATATGTGCCCTGACCAGGATCAAACCAGTGACCTTGGGATCAATCTGCCAATCTCAGGATTGAGTTGGTGACCCCGTGTTCAAGCTGGCAACCCCAGCCCAAGCTGGTGACCTTGAATTGGAGCCAGTGACCTCAGGTTTCTAGCCAGTGACCTCGGCGTTCTGGGTCAATGCTCTATCCACAGTGCTACCACCAGTCAGGCCCTTATTTACCTTTATAAAATGTTTATACTTCAATTTAAAGATAATGGTAAGACAATTAATGTTTTAGAGCAGTAGTATTATACTAGCAGCAAGGCAGTGAGAAAAGATGGGGATTCTTTCTGGTTGGCAGAGTGGGTGAAACATTTAAAAGACAATTTGAAGGAAAATGGAACTGGCTTATATTTATAAATCATGACTACATATCAGGCTCTGTGTGATGTCCCTTACATGGGCATCTTATTTTTATCCCTAAAACATGATAAAGTAGTTATCATTATGATGGCTACTTTACAGATGAGAGAAATAGGGCTAGAGGCTCTGGCCAGTTGGCTCAGTAGTCAAGTATTGGCCCTGTGTGTGGATGTCCTGGGTTTGATTCCTGGTCAGGGCACTCAGGAGAAGCGCCCATCTGCTTCTCCACCCATCCCCCTCTTCCTTTTCTCTATCTCTCTCTTCTCCTCCCACAGCTGTGGCTCTGTTGGAACATGTTGGCCCTGGTGCTGAAGATGGCTCCATGCCCTCACCATAGGTACTAAAACTGCTCGGTTGTCAAGCAATGGAACAATGGCCCCAGATGGGCAGAACATTGTCCAGTATGGGGCTTGCTGAGTGGATTCCAGCCAGGTTGCATGTGGGAGTCTGTCTCTCTGCCTCCCACTTCTCACTTAAGAAAAAAAGGAAGGCTAGAGCTTTAATATAATTTTTTGGAGGACACAGAATAGTAGATGCTGGGTGTGAATCCAGGCTGCTTATTTTTGGCATGGAGATGGGCTGCTTGAGAAAGGTTGTGAGAAAATGGGAGAGGTATAAGTGATTTTCCCATGGTTCCAGATGAGGGTATTGAGTTCCAGATGAGGGTATTGAGTGATAATAAAAGATAGAGACTATAAAAGAGAGATTGTTTGAATAGACTGAGAATATAACCAGTACTGGAATTGTTGAATATGGGATAGCTGAGTAGAGATTCCATGAGGCAAGTGGAAGTACTGGTTTAGCATCAAGGACAGGAATCTGGGTTAGACATAAAAGCGTACTTAATTCATTGGGAATTTAAACTGTTACTACAAAACTATGTCCACAAAAATTCAGCTATATTAATTAAAAGAAAGAAAAGGAAGACAAAGAGAAGAATAGGGAGAGGGAGAAATAATAGGAAGGGAGACAAGGAGGGAGAAAAGAAGAAAGAAGGGAGGGAAGAAGGAAGGGAGGAAGAAAAAGAAGGAAGAAAGGACAGGAAGGAAGAAAAGAAGGAAGGAACAAAAAGAAGGAAGGAAGGGAGGAAGGATGGGAAGGAGGAAGGAAGAGAGGGAGGAAGGAAGAGAGGGAGGAAGGGAGGGGAGGAAAGAGGGAGGGACGGAGGAAGAAAAAATAGAAATCTGTATGAAGGGTGCTGGACCACCAACCTCAGAGAAGCAGAGCCCCTCCACCTCCACCCCACCACCCCACCCCTACTCCCACTAGAAGGCACTTGAAAAGCTACATGGAGAGCTGTTGAACTCAAGGGATAATGTTTTTATTTGTTTTTTTCTTGAGTCAGAAAAGAGGCCTAATGAAATGCAGGCTCCATTGTGAGTCTGTCAGGGTGATCTGAGGTTGACAAAGAAAATGTCTTGCTAACCTCTATGCTTAGGGTAGCTTCCAAAACCCTGAGATATTTGTTGTAATCCATTATTTTTACCCACACAAAAGAACACTGCTGTTCTATTTGAACTCTGTATTTGATCAGTTAATGAAAAAATCCAGTGTTTATTCTGAAGCGCAGCTAAAGCCACATCTTGACTTATTGACTGTTCTGGCTTTAGTGGAGCAAATTACAAGCTATCTCGGAGCAGTCAGAATATGCTTCTCTGAGAACAGTGACTGCCCCCCTTCCAAGTTCCTCTCCATCGACTCTTTAGAAAACCCACAATATCTAAAATGAAACAATGAAGGCAGTGCTCACTTACATGGGCAAAGTATTTTAAACTCTGTGCACTTGGGTGAAGTATTTCAAATTCTGTACACTCTGAGTAATATTCTCCAGAGTGAGAGCTATTAATCCTTTCTGAATTTTAAGGAATCTAAAGAGCCTCTTCATCAATTTTTTGGAGAAGGCTGGTGAGGGCCACTTTCCACCAACTTTAGTTTTATAATAAGGTTCTTCAAGTACAAATGGACTGTTGACCTTGTTAATTTAATTCTCTTTGTTATTGATAACAGCAGAACTGTAAGTAAACTTAGAGAATGTGCTTATTAGGTTTCCTTTCCAAACAATATTTTGGATCACCCTCCAAGACAAAATTTCCCTTTGTTTCTACAAGGATATGCTGTTTCTCATCATAACCAACAGGAGAGAGTGATGTGAAGTGTTTATCATGGCAGAGCTTGAGGCCCCGAAGTGCTTTCTGACCTTAGAACCATGTTTCCACCAGGATCATCCTGGGCTGGACCCACAACCACTTTTCCAGGGAACAACACACACAGTTCTAAGAATCCAGTTTGTTGTACCCTCCTGCTCCATCTGACTAATTTCTTTCCTAGCCGAAGAAGGGGAACAGATAAAACGTGGTGGGAGTGGAACGGTCTAAGGCGGGGTTAAGGAAGCACCTGGAAAAAGTGCATTCCCTTCCTTCCTGTCATTGCCTCTGGAGGTAGGTGGAGCCACTGCAGCTTCTGGAGTATAGGAGGTCTTTAGGGGAAATTACCAAGTTATGGTACCTGGAGAAAGGAGCAAAGATGAATACCCAAGATCTTTGCATTTTTGGAGGATTGTTTTGTTTTGTTTTTGTTTGTGTGTATGTGTGTGTCTTGTTTTGTTTATTTAACTGGCTTACAGGGAGTTGAAGTATGCATGGCATTAGGTCATCATAAGTGACCTGCTTATTTTGCAAGGCTCTGCTTATTTTCCCTTCCTTCTTCCCTCCCCTTCTTTTCTTCCTTCCTTGCTTCCTTTCTTCTTTCCCTTCTTTCTTCCTTGCTGGCATCCTCAACCCTTGCTCCCATTTTTTTATGTCATCAACAAATAGGCAACTAACTATTCATGCATATTTAACATGTATTATTTTGCCTATATATCATATGTTCTTATAAAATATGTTACATATATTTTTAATGGATATAAATGTACTTTAATTCTTATTGTTACTTCCTTGATTCACTCAGCACTGTTTTTAAAGATCTAAATATGTTGCTATGTGTACATTTAGCTGGCTGCTTCTAAGTACTCCATAGCATTCTGTGGAGGAATTCACCATGTTTTAGTTAACCAGTCCCCTAGCTATAGGTAACTTGATTGCCTCCAACTCCCCATTATCTTAAAAAAAAATCCTTATATACATCTGCCTGCTTTTCTTCTCTGATTCATGTGTAGGATGTGGGTAACTGCTTCATAAGAAATACTCCCTGGCTTTTGATTCATTTTGGCAAGTGTGGTCTCCAAGACTTACAGGCTGCATCTCACCACCTGTACACAATATGCTTCTCTGAGAACAGAGAAGCTTCCAGCAATGCTTGACATTGTCCAGAATGGTGAATTTAGTAAATCTAATTACTGATGAATTAGAGCATCTTTTCATATTCGTTAGATTTTTGGATTTTCTCTTTTGTGCTTATGTCTTTGGCACATTTTGAATTTAGTTCTTATCTTTTTCTTATTGATTTTCAGGAGTATTTTTTTATTTGTTTGTATGTGGCATATGTAAGTTCCTTATAAACTTTGGACATTATAAATAATTTCATATCTGTTACTTCCAAACTAATTTTGTCAGTGTTTTTCTTTATTGATTAGAAATCTTTAATTTTAGTGTGATAAAATGAATTATTTCTTTTGTTTTTATTTCTTTTTCTTTTGTCTTTAAAATTATCCTCCTTTGCATAACCAGTGGTGGCACAGTAGATAGAGTGTCTTCCTGGGACACTAAGGTCCGAGGTTCAAAACCCAAAAGTCACTGGCTTGAGCATGGGCCCATCAATATGGTCCTATGGCCACTGGCTTGAGCCCAAAGTTTGCTGGCTTGAGCAGGGAGTCACTGGCTCAGCTGAAGCCCACCAGTCAAGGCATGAATGAGAAGCGATCAATGAATAACTAAAGCGCTGCAAATATGAGTTGATATGTCTTATCTCTCTCTTCCTTCCTGTCTGTCTCTCTGTCTTGCAATAAATAAATAAATAAATAAATAAATAATCCTACTCTATCTTCTATGATCTTTATAATATTATTTTTCACATTTACGAGATACCACTAAATCCTTAATCTTGGAATTCTGGAGTTCTATGTTAGTTTGGGAATAACTATTAATCATCTATCTCTCTATATCTATCTATCTATCTATCTATCTATCTATCTATCTATCTATCTATCATCTATCTATCTATCTATCATCTATCTATCTATCTATCATCTATCTATCATCTATCATCATCTATTGAGAGAGAACACCAGTTTTCTGAACAGTTCTTTTGGCTTGTGGTGCAACTCAATCATGCATTATATTTCTCTATATATGTATTTTTATCACTAAGTTCTCTATTCTGTTACAGAAATCTATTTGCTTATCCTTGCACCAATGCATGGACAATTTTTATTATTAAGACTTTGTAATATGTTTTAGTAATTGATACGACAAGTCTCCCTTTTGCTTTACCTTTTTGAAAGTGATTTTTTCCCTTTTCATATGCATTTAGAATAACTTAGATTGCTCAAAAAATGTCAAGCTGAATGTCTTTGGAATTACATGTAACTTACAGATTTATTAGAACATCTAATACATATTACCAAGTTGCCTCATCCAGGAATATGCAATATCTTTTTTAAATCAGTTCTATGTTTTTTAATATAGATGCACTTTTCCCTCCATAGAGAGCCTGTGTACTTTTTTTTTTAGGTGAAAGGAGAGGAGATAGTGAGGCTGACTCCCACATGCTCACTGACTAGGTTTCCACCCAGCAGACCCATCTGTGGCTGATGCTTGAGTACCACGTACCCAGCTACTTTTAGTGCTTCAGGCTGCTGTCCTCAGACCAACCGAGCTACTGTCAGTTCCAGGGGCTGGTGCTCCAACCAATAGAGTGATGTGAGGAGAAGAGGCAGAGAAGGGGGAGAGAATCAGATGGTTGCTTCTCCTGTGTGCCCTAACCACGAATCAAAACCCAGATGTACATATGCTGGGTCTACCCTCTATCCACTGAGTCACTGGCCAGGGCCCTGTGTGCCTTATCTTAAGTTAATTTCTGAAACCTTTAAGGTTTTTCCTATTCTGTCTGATATCCTACTTTTGGTTATATATTCTGTTTGTCTTGATTCAGTGTCCTTTCCCCCTTTTCCCTAGGTGGGCTCATGTCTGAAAAAATTACACATCAGCATTCTTTCTTTGTAGGAGGGCTAGTATTTTCTTTATCTGATGGATCTAAAGTACACTGAAGTTTCAAATCTGACTGAGGTTGAAACTTTTATATCTGTGTCTAGTCCTGGATTTATAACAACAACATTTTTACTCTTGGAGAGATTTGAACTTCTTATTTTAACAGCATTTAAAATTCTTTTCAAATGAAACCCCCATAATGTCTGACAACATTTCTAAGAGATTAGGCTGTATGCGGCATGGGTAAGATTCAATTTTACCTCAGTCATCCAAAGCCCAATCTTGGTCTCATTTGCTTGTATCAATCAGTGAGAATCACAGATGAGTCCTGCAGTAGTAAAGACAACTCTCTAACTAGTAAAATCAACCAATGCACATACTTGGAGACAGGCTCAGTACATAGGACCTAAATGGCTGTAGCCAGACCAATGGCCTTCTGAGGAAATGCTTTGCTTTGTTTGAATTTGTTTTAATTTTTCCTCCTACTCTTTTTCCAGCCAACCCTTTGCCCTTTTACTTTTTTTCCAAATTTAGGTGTAGAAAAGAGTAGTCAACGTTAATTCAAAGCAAACTACCAAATATATTTAATAAGCTTCAATGTACCACTTAAAATGCCAGACTGTTAAACACCAGACATACAGCACATTCTCAAGGGCAATGACTGTAGGAGGAATGTTTTTACTAGTCCTTAGCCAACAATTTGTGATTTCTATGCCTGTAAGTATTAGTTTATTCTCTTAAAGAAAGATAAAAGGTCTTTTTCTCCTCCTTCTCTTCTCTCATTTCTTTTCCTACTTCCCCTTTTTTGTTCCTGAGACCTTTCTAAAATGAGGCAGAGTAGGCAAAATGATGTTGTAAAAGAATAAAAACATGTTATGACCTTTAAAGTTTGTCAATAATATTCAAGAACATTGATATAAGAGATGAGAGGAAAATACTTCTTCACATTTTGTCCAAAAATATCGGAAGTAAATTAAAAGAAAATATAAACAAAATGCATTAGTTTATTGTTGAGGAGTTGAATCAGGACTTAGCCCAATTCTACAAAGTATCATTATTCTTTAGCTTAATGTTATGATGAACAGAGCAGGTATTATAAGTAAACCTATCTGTGAAGATAGCATTTGAGAAATAAAAGTGAACTCGTTAAAGAAAGATTGCATCAATCTAGTTCAATCTCAGATGTATAAGTTACTCCGTGTTCTTGGGATAGGTCATAGAAGCCCAGAGAAAGACTCAATAATTTCAAATCATAAATGAGACAAGGTATCCAAATTGGAGAGAAATTACACCAAAACATTTTAGTATATGTATAGATTGGGGTTCAAATATGGAAAGGAGTTAATCCACTGAATGAGTTCTTTAAGAAACGTGGAAGAGCCTGAGGAGCAGGTCTAAGCAGTGGGTTGGAGAACAAATCTGAAAGCAACATTGTAGAACTAGCCCACCGAAGGAGCTGCCTCTGCTGCCACACTAGGGAACGGAGGAAGGATCAGGAAGTGAGGAACCAGGAAGGCAACGACGCAACAGTGGGCGCTCTCTTACACTCCTGCTGCCACTGTCGGGAGATTAAGGCAATATAACGGATATCCCACCAAACAATAACATCCACAAAATTATGGGCTGGATATTTAGAGCCTTGTTTCAACTGTTGCTGAAAAGCAAAATGTTGCCATAGCTCTGCCCACTAGCAAAGGTGTCCCGCCTCACCTTTGCCTGCCAGTTCTCCTGTGTGTACGTCTACTAGGTGGGAACCAAGTACTCTCAGAATCTAAGCTATAAATCAGCCATGCAAAAAGGCATAACACAAAGGGACTAGAATAGAGTTGAATAGTCAACTTCTACCATATGCCACTGTGTGTATATAATCTGCTACCAAGCAAAACTAATTTGTAAGCCTCTAATAAAAACCATCGTGGCAAGAAAATGTTATAATGTTACCAGTGGAGAGAAATGGCTGTAAGAAAATTAGTTGCAGTCCCGATTCTTATAATTTTAGATGTATAAAATATCATTGGACTATTCTTTATTTAATATGTATTATTTCAGTTGAGATAAATTGCCTAAATTTAATAAATTGCCTTATTAAAAAAATATTTTCGAAGGCTTTCATCAGTTCACTTACTACTTTAATCCCTTTACCTTCTTTTCTCTCAAGGTCCCATAGTTTTCATTTGTCATTCCTCTGTCATCAGAGTTGTCAGAAACCTAACTGTCACAGTCGGAGAGGACATAGTCAACAAGAATCATTTTTATTAGTATAGAGTTTTATACTTCCATATGCTATTGTCTTGAAATCTCCATCTTTATGCTTTCCCTTTTCCTAGCACATTATATAGGACTCTTCTCCTAATCAGTTAGAGATATCCAGATTGTTTCAAAACATATTTCTGAAAGTAAAAAAGTAGAGGTCTTATTATAGAAAGACACACAGCTCCCCACTCATGGAGATTGGCAGTGGGGTATGGTGGGGTGGGGTGGGGTGGCCTGAAGGGGTAAAGTGGAGCATTGGGGGAGGAGCTAAGGGCAACATTGTTCAGATCCCAGTGTGACCTATGCAAAAACTGGTTGGGAACTAGCTGAAAACATCCATTTTACTGATGTCTGCAGAACTAATGACTATTCCAGGGTGTCCCATCATCACTTAGCCACAGTTTATGTGGTCACTGAGGTGAGGGGCTTTCTCAGGTCACAAAAAAGAAGCCCATCAATGGCACAAGCTCCACGCCTGCTGCCCATTGAGAAAGCTTTGCTCACTTATAAAAGCCCAGAACACCCATAAGCCCCGAATCAGAGTATGTGGATAAACTTGATGGTCAGAAAAGCCCTATGCAAGAAAAATCTGGACATCGGAGACACATGTGGTCATTGCACATAGTACAAGAGGTATTCACATTCATAATCTCTTTTGACCTTCACAACATTCCCAGGCAGAAGGCACAGAGTTATCTTCATCTAATAGATAAAGAAATAAAGCTAAGAGAGTTCTTAAAGCTAGACAAAAGTCACACTGCTGATAATGGCAAAACATGGAATGGAAACAAATTTTTCTGATGCTGGTCTCCATGTTTTCTCAGTGCACTGACTCTGTGGATATACATTCTTTGTGAGAAGAAAAAGCAGAGAAAACTATGTCATGAAATTGAATTTAGTCAAAAAGGTTTTTTTTTTTAAACTTCAATAGATTGAATTTTGTAAGTAAATTGCCTTATTAAAATGAATAGGATTTTGGAAATCTGAATTGACTCAAGTAGAAATATCTGAAATTATGTTATTATAAGAAAATAAATTTTTAGAAAAACATCATTGTCAAAGCAACAGCTAATTTGGACAATTAAATTAAATTACCAGTTAAATACATAACAAAAATGTTTAAAACCAGGGGAAGATATAGTCAAGGTAGTTATTTGATGTTGTAAAATTTGATCAACAATTTTTACTTCTTTTCACCTTTCAAATAATGGTATTGACGCAACATAGGGAAATAAACTATGGACTTCTAGAATCCTATATGAATGTTTCTTGGTACATTTTACATTATTTATTAAACTCTTTGTATTTCCACATCAAGGCTGAATTGCCAATCTTGATGTTATTATCCTCTCCTCTACCCCTTGTGCTGGAAAATTAATTTGGATAATTTATTTGGTATTCATTTGTTTCTTTATTCATCCCATACAGTTTTAAGCACTTGCGATGTGACAGGTACTGCATGACTACTATAATGAAAATTTAATGGCATTTCTGCATGAGAGAACCTGACACTGTAGAACTGTACTTGAGACACAGCAGATTGGTGTTTCTTTCTAGTTCTACACAGAAGTTCTTAGGAAACGCAAGAGAGAATTTCATAAACAAATATATCATTGGGGACATTGGTTATGATAATTAGAAAATAATTTTGTTTGAGAAAAGGCAGTCTTTTATCTTGGTTAAGATACTGGGGTCTGAAAAACTGGAAACAACTTAAGTGTCCTTCAGTGGATGAATGATAAACATACAATGGTATATCCATGGAATGGGAAAGTACTTGGCAATAAAAATGGATGAAGTGCTAATTCCAGGAACATCACAAATGAATTTCAGTGCATTGTGCTAAATGAAAGAAGCCATATTCAGAAGGCTGCATGTTTTATTGGTCCATTGACATTGCATTCTGGAAAAGTGAAAACTATAAAGAAAGGAGACAGATCAGTGGTTATCAGGGGGCTGGGGAAGAAGGAAAGGTTGACTATAAACGGAGTATGCAGGAATTTGGGGAGGTGATCTTGAGTGGAAGTAGTTACATGATTGTGTGCATGTGCCAAAACTCATAAAACTATACACCAAAAAGAATGACATTTACTAGATATAAATGATACCTAAAATATGGTACTTGAGTCTGGAGCTTGATTTGTTTGACTTAATCCTACCTCTGCAAGTTGCTTGAATATCTTGGGCAAATTACTTTGCTTATTCATGCTTATTTGGAATTCACCAATAATATATGTATCATAATAATATTGACCTCATTGAGTTGTCATGACAATTAAGTGAAGAAATCAATGTGAAGTGCCTATTACAATGGCTTACATAGATTTACTTTCAGCAAAGAGAAAATCACAAATTTATGCAAATTACAGCAGCATTCTTACCACTGGGGCCTTTTTTGTTATACCAGTAGTCCCTTCAGTACTTCCTTACATTCATACAAGTTTCCAGAACAACAATTTCTGCCCTGGGCTTCCCCATTTGCCCCCCAGTATAGCTACCATGAGCACACTGCCACTCCATCCTTCTACTTTTGCCATTCATTAGTGCTTAGAATAGTTGGTTCTATGACACATTTTCTTTTAATGGCAACCACACACTGTGCTTGTCAAGATTGGAAAGAAAGAGATGACAGCACATAATTCAATCGTCTCTCATTGATGATTTATTCATGATTACTGACATTTTTCTATTTTTTTTTTATCCAAAATATCAAAGACTGTCATTATAAACAAAAATAAGGAGTATTTGCAATAATACAGGCAACTTCATCCTTGTAATTCATTTCAAAGCGTTATGTTATTGTGTCCTGAAAAATTCCTTTAAGCAGCATTATTTGATACTGCAAAGAGTTTAGCTAGTTTGGAGGTCAAGAAAAAAAATGGAAATTATTTTCTTCCAATATCAAGGCTAATGGTGAGGAACCATGGCATGGATCCTCTAAAACAATGGATAGTGCCCAAATTCCCTGCATGGTACAGTGCTTCATTTTGAAAAGCATTATCATTCTTTTTCCAACAGATTGCTTTTCTAATTATATTTTGCTTATGTCATTGCCATAAGTTAGCACTTTCTTAGAACTCAACAAAGGACAGTGGGGGTGAGAGGTAACAAAATGACTTAGAGCTATACTAGATCCATCTTTTAGAAGTCAGAAACCCAATGTACAACTTTACTTCTGCAACTTGCTGCCCAAACACAAAAGAAATGCATTTATACTATAAGCCTCAGTCTTGAGTTAAATGCAAATTATTATGGAGAGATAACATATTCAAACTTTGAGGCATTTTTTCTTAGCAAGAACAAGTTTATAAGATGATTTTTGATGGGGGTGAGAAGGGAGAAGAGAAGCAAATGAGAACTTTGGACAACTACAGAGAGTGGGAGAGGAAAACTTCTATGGCTTGTAATGATGTAGAAAGAAGAAACTGGGGTGACTAAAGACCAACTTTTCTTACTTATAGTTTACACCATTGGATGACAAAGTGATTTGTTTTATAAATATATTTAGAAGTCATTTGTATATTCAAATGTTTTGGAATTTTTTTCTACTTAACTAAATAGTATTCCTTCTAATCATGATACAAAAACAAGGTTCTGACTATCAATTAGTTACATTTGTGTAATATAGCCTTACTTAAGACTTTCTGGAGAGTACTCACACAAACACACACACACACACACACACACACACACACACACTCACATACCCCTTGTACAGACCCTTTTGCTTCTTTCATAAATAAAGTTTAATCCAATTTATTATCTGTATCTTGTGCATGGCCGAGCATTTGAGTTGATTATTAGTAGGTAATAAAAGAGTAATATACACAGATAACAATGTGCTTTTGCCACCACTACCTCACTTTTATTTCAATCATATGCCAAGAGGTTCTTTATTTTTGAGAAAATATTTTTCTAACAAAAGTATTTTTATGAATTGCTCAGCAAATGTAAATAATTTAGGAGATGCCTTGCTGTAAGAACAGTATACTATTTTTTTCTATGTTCATCTCCAAAGATGTCCAACAGCAAGTTTTCCCTCCTTATATATTGATTCCAGTCCACCCATCAAGAACTAAAGTAAATTTTCTTCCACTTGAGTTTTGGTGGGAACTCTGACTTGCTGCGACAAGGAGAGTACGGTGAAAGTAATATTTGGGACTTCTGAGGTCGGATATTAAGAAGATTGGCAGTTTCTGCTTCTTCCTCTTTGAAACCAATTGCCATGAACACATTTCAGGCTACCATGTAAGAGACCACCTTGCAGTGAGTAGCTGACACATGGAAAAGCCACACAGATCTTATAGTTGAGTGAATTCTAGTAAGTGACCATAGTTAACCTCACATAAAGCAAAAGAACTACCTTGATGAACCTACTCAACTCACAGAATCAATAATAAAATCGTTGTGGTTTTCAGCCGCTAAGTTTTGGAGTGGTTTGTTATGCAACAATTCATAAATGAAACATTTTTCTTCCCTATTTATTGCCCATGCGTCATCTCCAACAAGGATTCAAAAGAAGAAAGTCAAATAAATATGCATGCCAATAATTAAGACTGCATACAAATTCATAAGTTATTCACTTCATTATCAAGACCCTAGTAACCAACTAATTTTAATTTAAATTAATCTTTCAATTTAAATGAAACTGTCATGATCAATAATTTTTTATTAATCATTCAGCCTCCATATCCATTAGGTTTGAAAGATCCCCTTTCTATGTGGCATCTCATTCTTCTAATATAAACTGAAGGCAGTAGTAAAGCCAGAAAATGCATGTAATTGAAAAGTACATCCATCTATCCATTCATGTTGTTTTCTCTGATCCACATTTTTAAAAATGTATGAACTTGTTTGGAAAATGTGGGAAAAAAATCAATAGAGTAACCATGATTTATAAAGGTGAAAACTTCATGCCATGAATATTTCATCAGCAAAATGTGGAAGCCATCAGATTTTATCTGAGCATATTTCTCAATATGATGTGATTAATTTATAAATGGATTGACACGCATTACTAAGGAAGATGATCACTAGGTTCACAGGAACAACATGAGGGCCATAAAACAAATACAATTTTTAGGATGCTACTGGGAGTTTGAGAAACAGGCTGGGTCAAAGGTGATTAAAGGCTATTAGTGAGGAGAGGACAACAAAGAGAGGCCAAGATATTTTGCATGACTTTCAGAAGAACATAAAAGTGAGTCAAATCCAGGAGTCTGCAGGGTAATAGGGCTAAATTGTAAGGACTAGATCAAATGCCTCTCTCAGAAGCTATTTCAATAGGGAAGCTAGTTTATCTACATTTGTTGTGACTGTAGCTCAATTTCCCCAAACATCCAATTGTCTTTAGACTCCGCCCCTTAGTTCCGAGGGCTGTGGAGACATTAATATATGAAACAGAGAAAGCAAAAGACATTTTGTAGAAAGAAACAAAGCTACCACATTCAGGAGGCCCATAGTCAAGCAATTAGTGATACGACCAGTGGCACAATAAACACCCATCGATCTCCAGTAGAGCAGGAGGCAGCACAAAAAAAACCCAAGGTAAATTAGTAGCAGATCAAAAGAGAAGCATATTCAATAAAGAGCTCAGGCAGAATGCCACCAAGGCCAGCTCAGCACTGAGGTTTCAGACGGCAAAGTCATGAGGGGCTGTCTGACCTGAGCTGTGCACTGCCCTCAATAGAGTCTTCAAAGGTGGCCCACGGTTCTGTGATTTCATTCTCGAGTTATTGATTTCATTGAAGAAATACAAAACTTTCAGAGTCATTGAGAAGGACATAGAAAGGGTCAGAAGTTAATTTAACAGCAGGGGCACTCACTGAGACTAACACATTTCCTTGCAGTGGAAATTAATCATGAATTTGAAGGCAGTCTTTTTATGGCTCTGAAAAACAACGTTCCTACAGGTGTTTGTGCCTCCATTAGCGAACCCTTCAACCTGGAGCTGAAAGCAGTCTGTTTGCATTGACACCAAATCAGCACAAAACTGCAGCGTGGTTGGGAAAATAGATATAATAATGGTGGCAAGGACAAAGGACACAACAAGAAGTTGTGTCAGAGGGGAGGAAATGCATGTATGGTGTGCACCGACCTTCTTAATTCTAATTGGCTGTCCGTTGTTGGTGGAGAGAATTGGTTTTCCTTACCGAGGAGACTGACCCCAGAAGTCATGCACATTGTGTGTGTGTGTGTGTGTGTGTGTGTGTGTGTGTGTGTTTCTGAAGCTGGAAACAAGGAGAGACAGACAGACTCCCGCATGCGCCCCACAGGGATCCACCTGGCACGCCCACTAGGGGGCGAGGCTCTGCCCACCAGGGGGCGATTTTTTTTTTTGAGTCATGCACATTTAAGAGTAAAATGTGGATATCAGAGACAATTAAAAATCTTTCAGCCTACCAACATGCTCCTTCGTCTTTCCCTCACTTACTCTGTGAGTCGGGTTATATGTATTTATATTATACGGATGTAATGCAAACAAATGAATTTATGTGTTTATAAATTTTTGTTGTTGTTGTTATTTTTCTGAAGTTGGAAATGGGGAGGCAGTCAGACAGACTCCCGCATGCGCCTGACCGGGATCCACCCGGCATGCCCACCAGGGGGCGATGTTCTGCCCATCTGGGGTTTTGCTCTGTTGCAACCAGAGCCATTCTAGCGCCTGAGGCAGAGGCCACGGAGCCATCCCCAGCGCCCGGGCCAACTTTGCTCCGATGGAGCCTTGGTTGCCGGAGGGGAAGAGAGAGACAGAGAGGAAGGAGAGGGGGAGGGGTGGAGAAGCAGATGGGAGCTTCTCCTGTATGCCCTGGCCGGGAATTGAACCCGGGACTCCTGCACGCCAGGCCGATGCTCTACCACTGAGCCAAACGGCCAGGGCACGTGTTTATAAATTTTATGTGGTGGTGCTGACCTGTGGTGGCACAGTGGATAAAGTGTTGACCTGGATTGCTGAGTTTGCCAGTTCAAAACCCTGGGTTTACTCGGTCAAGGCACAGATGGCAGTTGATGCTTCCTGCTCCCTCCCCTTTCTCTCTCTTTCTATCTCTCTCCTCTCTAAAAAAAGAAAAAAGAAAAGAATAAATAAAAAGAAAAAAATTTTATGTGGAGGAAATGGAGTCTGTTTTATCCTGTCTTCTATACCTGGTATCTAGCGAGTAGGTACTCAATAAATTTTTACTGAATGAGTGAATGCACGAATGTCCTTAGATGTTCCAGAAATATTGGGCACATTCATATTTTTATTTAAATATTTAGGTTTCCTTTCTTGATCACACTAATCAATACCTTATTGTATATTAGAATGAATTGATTTAGAGCCAGAGTAATGCAGAAAAGAATATTCAGCAGAGTACAACAGAAAACAATGCGTTGAACAGAGGGAATTAGATTCTTATTTCTGGAGTTTCCCTAAGAATTTCACCCTTCTGGATTTTAGTCTCCTCAGCATAAAAGGAAAGTCAGGGAGGGAAGTGCTATTGTGTTCAAAGCGCTTTCCACTGACAATATTCTATGATTCCATTAAAAAGGTGTATTTTTAGAGCATAATATAGGACTTCTTAGTAACTTCATGAGATGAAAGAATCATAACATGTGAGAGTAAGGAATAATTTCAATTCAGAAAATAGAACAGAAAAAAATATTTTAAATGCTCTGGTTCAACACAGCTTCAGGAAAGTAAATGATAAAAATATGAAGTATTAATGGTGTTTCCCATCATCCTTAAATATTTCCAGTAATGCCTATTTATTTATTTAGGTGCTGATTTGGGATTGCTTAACAGATTGATTTGAATTTGAAAGCTCCAATGGCTTTCTTTCCTTCTTCCTCCCCTTACTCTCATATCTCTGCCTGACTGTTGATCTCTCTGTCTCTGTTAGTCTTTCCCTTTTACACACACATACAATACACATGCACGCATGCACACACATGCCAGATCAAAAAAATTTTGAGGAGCATCTTTCAAACAATCTAGGAAGTAAAAGCAGCACATAGCCTCTGAAATGCTCTCTGGCCTGCTTGCCAGCCAATGAGATTTAGGAACAGCGTATTCCTGTCTGTCACTAACCATTCATTCAGCAGTGGGTTATTCTGATTTTACTCTATTGATAAGGAGATTTGTGAATAAAAATATGCAATCTTTATGTCTGTTAACACTTCCATGTTTTGTTATACATACATTATTCTATAATCTTTCATACAACAACTGACTTATTGAATGGTAACTTCTACCAAGTGAAACCAGAATGGGCTAAATGAAAACAAAGCCTAATTCCTTTGAAATTCCTCACTTCCCTCACTCACCCTCAACCTTTCATTCCTTAACTGGCTTCTAAAATGTCTCAAATTGTAAACATGAATGAAGCGTGTGCAAAATGTTCTCCAAAACGTGGCGATAGCAGTTTAGAATATGTCATTTTTAGACTTATGTCTGTTATAACATTTGATTCATCGATAAAAAAGGGAAGATTCATGCTAGTGTTTTTTCCCCTCATTAGTAAAATCCATTTGAAGGTCTCCAGGAGGTAAATTATTTTTAGAATTAGTTTTTATTTTATGAGGTTGCAGTGTGTCACAACCACACTGGAGCCAGTGCCCTTCGCTGAGCCTATTAATATTGATACAATCACTCTGTTCTGCACTGAGTGATGCTGCTAACCTTCTGGGACGGCAAGGATTCTTTTTAAAGTGACCACACAATTTTTAAAAATAGATCTTCAGGTCTTTTCTTCTGGTGTTTGTGAAAAGGGCAAGTAGAATGTCTGCATCCATCTTCTTTGATTCAATTCATTCAACAATGCACCATCTTTGGGGCTGACAGTATGCTAAGCTGCTGAGAGTACAAAGGAACTCCAAGGAGCTGTATCTACTCAGTAAGGATTTCTCTAGTATCTATTATGTGCCAGGCACCCTGTTGGGAGCTGCAGAAAACAAAATAATTATGCATTGGTTCTATATTCAAGGAAGTTATTAACTAATAAATAAAATAATTATTTCATTATAAAGAGCCCCAAGGAATCAATGAAGTGAGAGAGTATGTCCATAGGGAGGAAGTCAGTAAGGACAGATGATATTTTAAACAGGGCTTGGAAGATGGGTGGATTTTGAGGGATGGACATTAGGGGTGCAAGGAGGGAGGAAAGGCCTAAGGAGATGTTCAGAGGGAACAGTATGAGCAAAAATAAGCAAATCTAAGTAGAACATAGTTAGAGAACAGCAAGTAGCCTGCTTTAATAGAATATATGTTTGGGGACATGGTGGGTGATAGAAGACCTTAGGTTGTGGCCACGTTACTGAAACTAAAATACCAGCTGGAGTTGCCCGAGCTAAATTTCCAGAGTGAGTATCTAGCAGAAGTTTCCAAGCAAGGAATCAAATCCACTGCTTATAACAATATTTTTTGCTACAAGGCTACGTTACTCCAGTCAAAAGCAAGCATCATGTTTTGGATAGTATTTTATTAAATAATTCTGAGTCCATTTTTTTTTTTTTGTAGCTAGAACCCAGTTTGTCATTTCTGCTATAACCTATGAATTAAAATAATTCTCAGTAAGTACTGAAGGAAAGAGTCTACATTTTATTTACCACAGAAGTTAAGAAGATATTTTGCAATTTATTTTTACTGTACAATTGGGAATTTCTCAAAACATAACTTCTTGCAATGTTATCCCCAAATATTGTTGATACCACATTGTATATCTACAACTGAGATTTCAGAAAGAAGATTGTGAAAGCCCTTTTTATAGCATGGGAGGATAAACCCTGAGGTCACTCCATTTTCAGTTGTTTGAGAATCAGTCTGGATCCAAGAAAAAACTTGGGAAACTTGGTCTTTAATTAGAACTTTGTTAGTCATAATGTTAAATGTAAAATACATGCAGAGGTTTATAGATCTTTTGTTTTTATTTTTTCCAAAACTCTTTCTGAAGGATAGAGTATTAAGAACAAAAATTATAGAAACCAGCAGAACTGAATCTAATATAATGAATAGTAGAAATAGAATTTCCTTACCTTGTAAAGCAAAATACTGTGAAAGATGAGGACATGTTTACAAGTGACTCAGTTCTCATTCTTTCCTAAAATACTGGCTAAGAAATGTTAGCATTAATACTGATGCAATAGACTCATTCAGCCAGTAACACTAAACTAAGAGTTCTTCCAGTCTAATGAGAAGGGCAACTGTGTAAAGAAAGAATTATAATATTAGTTGATAAGGGTTATAGTAGATATGTGTAAGATATTATGGGAAAATAGACACAGGGTCAACTTGCTGCGTGTTTGAATAACAGGATATTCCCTACATCTACAAGATGCCAATATCTCCTGAGTGATTTGTTCAGGTGAATTAAAAAAAAAATTAACAGTGTTTACACTGGTGTAGAAGCCAGCATCTAAATCAACATTCTCTAGCCTTATTTGCCTGAGTGGTGTCACTCGAATCTACAGCAAAAGGAAAGCTTCTGGCCTCTTCGAACTGGGTGTTCTTCTGTTGTCTGAGGCACTCAACACTCTCCAACTCTTGTCCAAGTTGTATGGAATTGTCACCAGAAGCAATGCCTGCATTAGGCCGCCAGGTGAGTGTGTCACTGCAGGAACACTACATATGGGAACTCGAAGAACCCTGTCCTTGAATGAACCTGATATGCAAAGGCAAACAGGCTCCACCAATTTTAAAAATTGAAGTAGTACCGCATCCCAGCCAAGTCTAAGCAAAGAGAACAGCTAAGCATTGGGATCCCAGAGTAATGCAGAGCAATGAGGAAAATGGTCTTCAGGGACTTCTATAAATCCCTGATCTCCAGGTGCTGAGACAGAAAAGGGAACGGGGGAGAGGCAAGTGTGGCCTGGCCCAGCCACTGTTTTCCCATTCTTCCCATGCCTCCCTTCAGTGTCCTCCTATGGTTTTTTCCTAATAGATTTTCAGACCAATACAGTCTCCTCTGGGATGGGAAAATATATATATATATATATATATTTGAAATACATTAAATTAAATACAATATATAATATATTTTCTTTATATACAGGGTGGGGCAAAGTCAGTTTATAGTTGTTCATATGGAAAATTGTATAATAATTAATAAAAAAAGAATAAACTCAGTTTCGCAAACTCACAACTATAAACCTACTTTTGCCACACCCTGTATTCTCAATTTTACAATTTATGTTTCTAAAGTGAGCTAAGAAGTAACTTTATTTATTATTGTAACATGTGAAAAATTTGGAGTTTTGTGACTCTTAGTTTCCACACTCTCTGATTAAATTTGTGAAGGCCCAACTCAGAGAAGGATTGAACCCTGCTGGAATAACTGATTATAACAGAGAGTAAGCTATACTAAACAATTAGGCACAATTATTTTTTAAAATGATATGTTAGAGAATTCCCTTTATTTTTGTAAGAATGTAATTTTTGGCCTGGCCGGTTACTCAGTGGGCTAAGAGTGTCATATCCAAACAGCAAGGCCGAGGGCTTGCTGGTCAGGGCACACATGGGAAGCAACCAAAAACTGCACAACTGAATGGAACAACAAATGAATGTTTCAGCCCTGGCCGGTTAGCTCAGTGGTAGAGCGTCGGCCTGGCATGCAGGAGTCCCGGGTTTGATTCCCGGCCAGGGCACACAGGAGAAGCGCCCATCTGCTTCTCCACCCCTCCCCCTCTCCTTCCTCTCTGTCTCTCTCTTCTCCCGCAGCCGAGGCTCCATTGGAGCAAAGATGGCCCAGGTGCTGAGGATGGCTCTGTGGCCTCTGCCTCAGGCGCTAGAATGGCTCTGGATGCAACAGAGCGATGCCCCAGATGGGCAGAGCATCACCCCCTGGTGGGCATGTTGGGTGGATCCCAGTCGGGTGCTTGCGGGAGTCTGTCTGACTGCCTCCCTGTTTCCAGCTTCAGAAAAATGCAAAAAAAAAAAAAAAAAAAAAAAAAAGAATGTTTCCCTTCCCCTTAACCTCTTTCTCTCCCTTCCTCTCTCTGTCTCTCTAAAAAATCAATAAAAATTAAGCCCTGGCAAGATAGCTTTGTTAGTTGGACATTGGCCTAGAGCGTGGATGTTGCCAGTTCAATTCCCCAGTCAGGGCACATATAGGAGGAGCTTGGTGTTCCTGTCTCTCTCTCTCTCTCATTCCCTGCCTTGCTCTAAAAAAAAAAAAAAAAGAAAAAAAAAAGAATTTTTTTTTTTTTTTTAGATTTTTCTAATTGAGAAAGTGTGTGTTTGTCTCTTTATTTGTTGCAGGGAAGCAAATATTAAGACCATAACAGATGCCAAATAGCATAGATGGAAAAGCTCTGACATAAGCTGATATAATGTAGATTTTATTTTATGATGTAATTGTGAATTATGTACTTTATGCATTGGTAATTAGGGAGCTGAACAGATGGAGAAGGTTTAGCTTAAAGTGATGTGTCCATTAAAATAAGCTGCACTGCCAAGAGTCTATTCATGTTCATGAGTAAAGCAAATTTGTTCTATTAAAATATGATTGGAAGATAAGGACTTTTTGTCATTGTGTTGGAATCATTCATCTAATGATGGGAGCAAAAGCCTCTGTAAATGTCAGATCCACCGATTATCTTCCTCTGCTTCGCACAGGTTCTTCCCTGGGCATTTTGGCTGCTACGGAAATTCTGTTTTTGGCATTTCTATCTGTTTTCCCATTATTTACACATTATCATAAAGAAAGTCAAATTAGCCAACTAAATAAAAATAGCAATTTTAACTACTACTATAAGTGTGTATTTTTTAGTTTGTTGTTGAAAGGACAGATGACAATATTTTTTTAACTGAGAGGAGGGGAGATAGTGAGACAGACTCCTGCCTGAACCCTGACTGGGATCCACCTGGAAACCCTCTGTCTTGGGAGGATGCTAGAGTCAACTGAGCTATTTTTAGTGCCTGAGGCCAATGTGCTGGGACCAACCATGCTATCCTCAGGGCCCAGGAGTTGACATTCAAACCAATTGACCCACTGGCTGTGGGAGGGAAAGAAGGAGAGAAGGGAGAGGGAAGGGAGAGAAGAAGATGGTTGCTTATCTTCTTTACCCTGATGGGGAACTGGGACATCCATATCCCAGGCAGATGCTCTATCCACTGAGCAAACCAGCCAGGGGTTCAAATAATTTTTGTAATGTGAATATTGTGTTTTTCTATTTTCACTAGACATATCTGCTTCCATTCCCCATAGATTTCTCCTAACATTTTTGAATAGCATCCAAGGCTGCTTTTTGCTGTGCTTTAATCTGCTTTTACTGGGAGGAGAAAACGGAACAGTCCAGATTTCTCATGTGTTTCATCTGGAGGTAATACCACATTTGACACAGCACAGTTGAGGTTGCACAGGCAGACCTTCGCTGACCTTGTCGGTGGGGTGTAAACAGTTGTGCTCTTCTGAGAGGAAATTTGGCAATATGTGTCAGAAGCCTTAAACTATCCATTACCAGAAATTTCAATCCTGAGAATCTACCTTACGGAAATAACATCAGAAATATAGGCAAATACACATAGGCCTATGTATACCCCATAATACAAATGGCTTTATACCTAAAAATTATTATTGCATTCCATGTATAAATAGCTAATAATAGGAATTAGACTAAAGATACTATAGAGGAGATATTAAGAAATTTATATGCCATATTTATATAAAGTGTTTTTAATCACTTTATAAGTTAGACATCATCAAATAAGCACGTAGCCCACTGAGAGAAGTAGTAGGAGAGCTAGTGGATCAAGAAGGAACTGAGGTTTGAATCCAAGTCCTTTGATTTCAGAGAACTTGCTCTTAGTTCTTATGTTACACTGCATCTTCAGTAAGATCATTTTGTATAAATAATACTAAATACACACACATTAATGAAGAAAACATTATGCAGTTTTTTTCTATCAAGACATAAAATCTATTTCTTCACCCTCAAATCTGGAGTGCGCTCGTGACTTGCTTGGAAAATAAAATGCAGTGAAAGTGACTCTGTGTGGCTTTCTAGGTGAGGACTTAATAGGCCTTGCAGCTTCTATTCCCTTTCACCTTCTTGCATTGCTGCCCTGAGGTGGTCGTGAGAGGAAGCAGGTCTACCTTGCAGGAGAATGAGAGATGATGGAGGCCAATCATGGTACCCAGCCCACAGCTGGCAATAACTGTCAGATGTGTGTGTGAGGCCCTCCTGCACTTTCCATCTCAGCCAACCCAAGAGCTGAACGCAGTCACGTTAGCGAGATCAGGTGAAATGTACATAGAAAATACCAAGTCAGCTTATTGAATCATGAAAAATCATTTATTGTTGTTTTAATCTTCTTCACTGTAAGATGCTTTGCTATACAGGAATAGATAACCCAAAATTCTATCAGATGTCTCTAGGGCAATTATAGAAATAGGTGTCATTTCTCTTTTTTTGTATAAAACTAGTGAATTTTCATTGTAGAAACTATTTAATTTCCTTAGACTATAACACCTGACATTTGACATTTCTTTGGAACAAACCAGGCAGTTTTCTCTGGTTTGCCAGACTAAGGTGGAAGTCTTTCTGAAAGAACCAATCCTCCTGAGACATGGTTAGTATGTCATTTCATGGTCACTGAAAATAAATCTTCCTGAATTGGGCACTGAATGAGCAGCTGTTGGGCAGTTATGTGTTGAGATGAGGAATTTGCAGTCTGGGGGACCGAAAAAAATGCTATGAATATTTCTCCCCATCAGCAGTAAGAAGTGCTGAGCCAACTCTCAGGATAAACACTAAGCTGGGGACCACTTCACATTGGACAAAGTCTCTAATTTACTGTCCCTGTAACTTTATTGTTGGTTCCAGGCTTCTCTCATATTAAAAAAGAAGCTGCAGTTCAATTAATACCTGCTTATGCTCTGGAAAGTCTGCTTCCATTTTTGAGTCATAGAAAATCTGAAATTCTAATCAGGGTGGGGCAAAGTAACTGTCAACATCAAATTTGGAAGTCAGTATTTTATCAGAGAATTGCGATGAGGATTAGCACGTCAAACTGAAAGTCAATTTTTAGCTAAGTGATATTTGTCACTGTTGATCACTTCCTTGTCACAGAGAACTCTGGTTTTGCCTTCCAGAAACATGTCTTATGACCTCTCCTGCCTCTCTGGCTATTCTTTGTAACTATTCAGCAGGTACTCTTCTTTAAATGCCCCCCCCCCCCCGAATTTTGGTCTCTCCTCCTATCCTACACACTCTCTTTGAGTGATACAATCCATTTCTGCAGTTTTAATTAGCAATGACTCCCCAACTGGCATCTTTAACTCCTGAGTTCCAGAAGCAACACCTAATTCCTCATTATTTGTCTTCATCTGCACCTTCCCCAGGTACCACCATCTTACCATAATCAAACAAAATTTGTTTCATTTTCCTCCTAAATTCTCTTCTCTCCTATTATTTTCTTCTAGCATCTCTCTAGACTTTTCCTGCCACATCTAATCAAATTTTGTTCATTTTTACTTTTTTGCATTTCAGAGAACAGCATCAGCCCATTCCCTGTACCATGGAACACACAGCGTTCCTGGTCAGGCCCCTGTGTCCTGCTCAGCTCCTCTCTCTTGCTCTGAGCTCTAGCTACAACCGATGGATTTTAGATGGGAGTATGCTCTCAAACCTTCCTGCCTTGATAGGTGTAGTAGCCCCTATGCAGAATGCTCTCTCTTTCCACCTTTCTCTGGCCAATGCTTTCTCATCTTACAAAGCTCAGCACAGAGGGACCTGGCTGAGGAGGCTTCTCTGACCTCTGTCTCTTGCAGCTGTGTGAATCAGGTGCTCCTCCACTCATTGTGTGTTATGCATGGCTGTATCATTGCATTTTATCATACTGCTTGTAAGTGACTCTTTTCTTGCCTTTCTTGCCTAAAGACCTACCTGTTTTCTGAGGGCAGAGACTGTGTGCTTTAGGTAAGTAACTCTAATACCTAATATCATACTTGGTTCCTAGCAGGTGCACAAGGCATTGTTTGTAGAATGAGTGAATGTAACATAGCCAATCCACAGTAGAGAGAATCACACTGAGAAGCAGCGGGAAGAGATATTATCTTGATGTGAATGGACAAAATAGTATAGAAAAATCACGAAGAGTTCAATGTAAGACTGAGGGACTCATGATGCCCAATATGGGGCTGGAAGTATTTCAGCATCAGTTAAGTAACCGGTCTCTGTCCAATCTAGGCTGCTTTGCCAAACAAACACATGGCTATGATTTGCTAGTCACATTCCCACATATAACAAAGGGATTCTACCTTAGCCACTGATTGTAGAGTCAAATGTCTTACTCTTTCAAACTTGCTGGTCTTGTAATCACCATGGAAAACATTACTACCCCATGCCAAATACTCTTATAACACACATTAACAAAAGTATCTCTCCTCTAGGCTTTGGCACTAATCACTCAAATCTGAGGACCCCTGCACTTCTCCACTCTCCCTCAGAACCCTGGAGATCCCCAGGTTTACACTCTGAACATTCTGAGAGCAAATATTTTGTTCATCTTTCATTGACTTAAATAAATCATAAAAAACTTGCATGTAAAACTACTTCTTAAAGGCATAGTACACTCTTTATCTCTGCCATTTTCCTTTTTTCACTTCTCCCTCTGTCATAACTGAGTCAAGAGCCACTCAAATTGCTGAGGTTCTTTTCTCTACACTGTATGTACCATACAATGGCCACATATGCCAACCAAAACGAGAATGTATATTTTTGCAGGCTATATCTATCTCTAGGATATAGCTCCATTCTTTCTGCCAAACCTTTTGCATTGATTAAAACATCAAGCGAAGAGTCTACATTATTTGGGCAGCTGAGATTTGCAAAGCCCTAAAATAGGCAGTAGAGGATATAAACACAAGTAAATGAGACACATGATTCTGATGTAACTTAGAATCTCCTTAAGATAGAGAATATTCAAAATATATAGTAAATAACATTGTTGGAATATGATAAATTGCCTGAGAGTTTATGAGTCAGTCTTTACCCACGACACTTCTAATTTACTCCTCATAATCATTCAATAAGATAACGTACTATTGCACTAGAATTATAGGTGAGGAAATCAGAATCAGAGGTGAGATGTAACCTTCCCAACACCGCATGGCCAGAATGAATCACAGCTGGAACTCAGGTCTATGCTGTGATTTAATCACTATTATATTTTTCCTCCTAGAGCCAGAGGAGTTTGGAAGAAAATACAATTGCTATGGGTTGTAGTGCTCAGACAATGACTTCAAGGATCACCAGAATTTAAAGAAATAGAAAGGAAATATAAAGATATTTGGGGCAATAAATTATCTTGAATGGCCCCCTTTAGTAAAGCAAAGGATGGAGATGAACTATGGATCCCTTGGTAATCCCATCATCCCTAAGAATTCCCTCTTCCAAAATAACAATATCTGTTCAGCCTGTAGCCCAACTAACTTGCTTGTGCATTTTTCTCTCCAGAGGAAACCACGGTCACCAGGTAGCTCTGAAGACCATAAAGTAAAGGGATATTTGCAACTTTACTCTGTTGAGATATCAGCCATTTGTTCTCCGAACCCGTCAATTTGATATCCCCCACTAACACTGAGATTGAAAATAAATATTTAAGAAAGTCATTGCTTACATTTTAGGCAATATGAAAATAAAATGCTCTCAAAATAATACCAGTTGAAGAGACCAACCATTAAATAAATGCAGATACTTCTTTTCCTGATTAACAAGAGAAATCATTGAACTATGAGAGGTTTTTGCTAATGTGAGTCAAATGTCGACTAATTGGGTAAAATATTTAGAGTCTGAGACTTTCATCATTGAGGACTGCAAGAGCCAGTGGAATTGTAGCTACAGCTTTGTTTGGTAAAGTGAGTTCAGTGGCAATGTGTTCCTGGGTACAACTTGGCAGTGAACCTGAATTTCCTCTCCAAAATGGTGGTAACCTGACCAATTCAACCACAAATATCTGATCATCTGGGAGAGAAAGCTGACCAAGTGGCTAGAGAAGCAAACAATTGGAGACCTACACTGGCCTAGGTCTGGCCTTTGTCTCACAAGAAACTGAGATTCCCTCCATGAGCAGGTTCTCTTAATATGGCCTTCTTTAAAAACATTTGCTCTGATTTCCAACCTTGACATTAGTATGTTATTTCAATTAGCTTAGACCAACAAATGTGGGTGTTCATTATTTCTTGTTCAGAGAAATAAAAAATCAAAAACCTAAACCATAAGTATTGCATTTTACTTCAGCCTCAACCCAGATCACTCCTGAACCTTGCCTTAATCAATAACCTCTACTTCAGCCTTGGTCAGATGATTCAGTGGTAGAGCGTTGGCCTGGTGTATGGACGTTCCCGGTTCAATTCCTGGTCAGGGCACAAGGAAGAAGTGATCATCTGCTTCTCCACCCCTCCCCCTCTTGCTTCTCTCTCTCTCTCTCTCTTTCTCTCTCTCTCTTTCCTTCTGACAGCCATGGCTCAGTTGAAGCAAGTTGGCCCTGGGCACTGAGGATGGCTCCATGGCCTCTACCTCAGGTGCTAAAATAGCTAGGTTTTCAAGCAACAGAGCAATGGCCCCAGGTGCACAGAGCATCGCCTGGTAGGGGTTTGCTGGGTAGATCCCGGTCAGGGTGCATGTGGGACTCTGTCTCTCTGCCTCTCTGCTTCCCACTTAAGAAAAATTAAAAAACAAAGCAACAACAAAATAACCCTCTATTTCTTCTTATGACTTCTTGTCTTTTTCCATATTTAGACAGAGTCACCAAAAAGATAAGGCTACAGGCTATCTGTTTTCTCAAGTGTCTGTATTGACAAACCATGACATTAGTTTTACAGAACTCTTTTCTACCTCTGGAAATACTACCCTGCTTTGCTCTGAGCTCAGTTATGAGGCCAAACAGGCAAACACTTGTGTCAAGCACATATGCTTTCCCAAGTCACCCTCAAGAACAACTCCCAGGGAACAGGAACATAAAACACAAACTTGATTTAAATGAGATAACCCATATTGAACATTTAGCATCATGCCTAGTGCCTAGATCCTACTCATGAGACTTGGAGCCTTCCCAAACTTCTTAGGGAAATAACATATCTGAGCCTAATGATGAATGCAAAATTGCATTTGTATCCACCAGTAGCCTACACATGCCCATCTCATAATAATCTATAGGTTACCTAAGAACTAAAAGTCTTATGAAATTCTCAGTCTCTCTAGAGAGGCTCCACTTCCAGAAGTGTAGATCTGGCAATCAGAATTAAGCTCTTTGAATTTCCTTACAGGGCATAAAAATATCAAACTCAATTTACAAGATATATGTGTGTTAAAGAAAATTTATTTTTATTTTATTTTTTATTGAATTTAATGGGGGCACAAGGTTCAGGTGTACAAATCAATAAAACTTCATCTGCACACTGCATCATGCACTCACTACCTCAGTCAAAGTCCCTTTCCATTCCCATTAAAGGAAATTTTAAATCTATGGGATGATCTGCATTTGAGTCCTTGAGCCCACGAGAGAGTCAAGTTTATTTATTGGCAATTCCTTGTAATTCATGCACTGTCTATTCCTGAGGCTAAAGGATTAACAGGGCTCGTTTCGGTTTAGCATGCTTCCTTTTCAGGAGCACTGCCGAACAGAGGGCAGTAAACCAGTAATTGAACAGAGGTCTCTGAAAAACGCAGGGTGATGAGCCAGACGATGCAAGCCAAGTTTACTTATATTCAAATTTCTGTCACCTTCATTTTCACCTCCCGTTTCCTTCCAACTTTTGAATTTCATTCTATGTCTCTCTCTCTCTCTCTCTCTCTCTTTCTCTCTCTCTCTCTGTGGTGTTTTGGTAATTAATTTGAGAATTTTGCTAGATCTTTCTGACTGAGGCATTTGTGTAGTATGAATAGAGATGGATGCAATAAAGGTAAAAATACCTTTTTTCAGGAAATATTACAAAAGACAATAAAAGGTGATGGGGTAAGAGAGGTCACCTGCAGCTTGTTGTTTACCTTTCACTATTAATTGGCAAGTACTTCCATCTGGTTTGGCTCCAGGGGGAAGCCTATTTTGTGGCATAGGTCAAATCACAAGACATCTTGAGTTTGTATTCTCATTTGTAAAATCAGCTTAATACCTTGTAGGGTGGTGGTGAGAATTAAATGGCAGATCATACATGAAAACATTTGACAGTTTCTTGCTGCACAGTAGGTGCTCAATAAACATTAGCTTTTTCTTCCCTGAAGCACAGTAGTAAAGTTTATGAGAGTGGTTTATTCTACTGAAAGAGCCAGAAAAGCATGTATCAAATTCCACTTCTTCCACTAGAATGTCAGCATGCTGGTAAAAGTACTGTGTCTGTACAAGGACAATGCACTGAGACAGTTTGCGCAAATTCTACTGAGATTTAAAAAAATCAAACTGAAGGCAGGATATATAAAGAAGATGATTTCCTTTGGATGTGAATCCTGATTTTCTTTCAAAACTGATTTCTTCTAAGCCCTGGGCACACTGGCATATGCTTATGTTGTGGCTGTTTGGGAGCATAATTGGTTTCTCTGGTGACTTGGCATCCTTCTTTTCCCAGATTCCTTCTTTATTCTCAACTCACAGAAGCCATTGCCATCCTTCTTTCCAAGTGATAGGTGCTTGATATATACTCCCTGGCTGTGATCTGTGGTTAGGAAGCTGGCTCTGTCTCCTTTTTCTACCCACAGGTAGAATATATTCTTTTTATGATATATGAACTTGAGATTGCAGAACTTTTGATCTGGCTCCTTTATGGCTTTACTGGGTAATGTATAAAAAGATTGGAATGAGGTTTGGGAGAAGAAGATATAGAAACATTTTTTTCTAAAGATCTGACTTAACAATATTTCCCTCTGGTCCTATCTGGAAAGTGCTGCTATAATTATAGATTGCTTTGATAAAGGCTTTTTAAAAATGCACTAAAGTAAATTCAGAATCTCATCTTTTTCCCCAAAAAGTGAAGTAAGTACAGAGCATTTATATACTTTCCTGATTTACTTGTTAGAAGGATCAGTAACATTTCAGTGAAAATAACTTTGAGATAGAGAACATAGCCAGCATGTGGTTGGCACTGTATTTTCCTTCAGATACTATCAATGCTTAGCTTGATCACTTGCAGTTCCAGCCAGAAATCTGCTGGACTTCTGTGTTCTTGCAATTTATATCTTTATTAGTATTTTCCTACCAATAACAATAAAATATCATACCTTCAGTAAATGACTGTGTGCCAGGCTGTACACATTATTGAATACTCCCACTAATACTTTGGTGAAGGTACTACTATTATTCCCATTCTATACATGAGAATATTTAGGCTTTGAAAGATAAATATGGCCCCAATATTACACTGTTATTAAAGTTTAGACCCGACACAGAATTCAAATCCAAGAAATCTGGATCCAGGATATCTGCCCTGAATCATCGGCTCCTCAATGGCCTAGGTATGTTCAAGGCGATGGTATCATTGTCTCATCATTCTTGCTAGAAAATGTTAGTACAAACGTTAGAAAATATACAGATTGGATTTACACGTCTTCATTGTAATTTTTTACAGGCTGATTACATCTCTTGTGAAAGAATTTTAAACTGCTGCCATAGAGACTCTTTCCCCCGACTTCTTGAATCTGGGCTATGATTCAAGCCCAGGTTGAATCTGAATCTTGACTTGTTTCCATCCATAGAATGTTGGTGAAGTCATGGTGGGCCGGTTCCCAGACTAGGCTTCAAAACACATTGAGCCTTCCGCTCTACTTTTCTCTCTGAACTTTTCTTTCTGAGCCTTGCTACTACCATGATATCTAGCCTAAAAGAATGAAAAACCACTTAGAGTTAAGGTAAGTCCCTAGATCACAAGAAAGCCCAGTGTGGATCCGCTGAGGCTGGCCCCAATCAACATCACATCCTGACTGATTGCTAGAATCACTACAAATAACAAAGTATTATCATTTTAAACCACCGAATTTTGGGGTGGTTTCTTAAGCAGATATAATGTATCAATGTATTGTTGATCTGACTCAGGGTATTTTTGGTTTAGTGAGTTTATGACCTCAATTGCAGAATTATAGCATATTCAGATCTGTCCTCATTAACTTCCTCATTTAAAATAAAAACTAACACATACACAAATGAAATTCAAAGAACAGAATGCAAAATAAAATAAAAAAAAAACAAGGCCCAGAAAGATTAGTACATTCATTCTCATCTCCCTATTCCTAGCCCTTCCTTTCTGTTGTTGTTCTGTTTCTATTAGGCAGAATTTTCTAAAGGCTGTTGTAAAGCTGCAGGTTAGAAACAATCTGCATTTCCAGGAATAAAAAAACCTGTCCAATGCCTTCACCAGAAGTCATAGTTCAATACATTTCTTAATGCGGAGCATGTATGCAGAACCTTTGTTCTAATGTTGGTGAGTGTCCAGACATGACACTTGCTTTTTATTCCTCTATAGGGACCTTATGAATGAACTTGAAATATGATTGCCAGGTTGGTTTAGCAGGCCTTATAAAAGAAAAGAACTGTGGGACTTATCCATCAACTTAACACTCCCACCCCTCTTAAATTATAGAAATTCTAGAACTAGTATTTATTAGCTTGTTCTTTCCGTACATCAATTACCTTAGGCTCTATATGCTGCAGCTCCATCAAAAGCATTAAATAGTTCCCTGTGGCAAATTCCTGGTTATCTTTAGCTCATGCTGTTAAGTAAGTTTCCACAGTCATTATAGCTCCAGCTTTTATTGTATTTTTAAAATGACTTGGTTTCAGCTGTTAAAGCCCAAGATGTTGACTTAAAGAGAAAATACTTGTCAGTGTGTGAGCAAAGAATTTGATTTTTCTGCATCACTGAGGCCAGTGGGTTTGGGGCATTCGTGTCATATTGAAGAGTTTCCAAGAGCTGTTTGCTTGGGTTTCTGATATTAATATTTAGCACCTGTATTTCTATTTCTAATAGATTGATTAGCCTTTCTGTCTGCTACGTCCTAGACCTAGCGGACCTGTCTAAGCATTCTCTATCTGGAAGACTTGACACTTTGCAAGCAAACTTTCTGCCTCTTTTAATTGTGCTATTTTCTGGGTGGTGTGACTGAGGGTGAAAGCCCATCCTTAGCTCCCTTGATGCCCAAGGCATCCATCATAATGTTCTTGGTCCTCGTTTTTTTCTTAACAGGGCCCTTAATATGACCAGAGCAACATTACTATCTCTGGTTGGTTTTGCAGGTTGCTGCTCCTCCTCCTCCTCTGCTTCCTCTACTTTCCTCAACAGCATGAACTTGTCCTTTTGTAGAAGCAGTTACCTTTTTAAAGGCAGGTGGGAGAGGGGGGGGGGACACAAAATCAGCCACAATTTGCGAGGTGGTATTAATGTCTCCAAGGTCCTGTCTGGAGTTTTAAACTTTGTGGTAATGTCTACGCTGACTTCTCAGTCGATGCTGCAAGGGAAAATAATTGACCAAATATAATTTACTTTTAAAAATTTTGTAACATTTTTCTCATAATTCTATTTCCATTAGGTAAGGGATTTTGAACTTTTCCAAATAGAAAAATAGGCCAATCAGTTAGCTTAATGATTCCCCTGCCTGAATTTTAAAATTTTTATTAGTATTGCCATTTGCCATTTCCTTCGTTCATTTATTTTGAGAAAACCTCTGTCCCACATTGATGTAGCTTTTCTTCCAAGTGATTTGTTTGTTTAATTTCCTAAGTAATTTTTCTACCTACTTAAGACCTACTAAATCAGCATGGCTAAACTATTTCTTTCCCTCTTCTCTGCACGTCTTATTTTCTAAGAGCAAGGGTTTACGAACCAGAGTATGTACTTGTGAACACTTGACACAGATATATTGATATTTATTTAAAAATACATAATATATATTAAATACATGCAAATAATCATGAACTTTATAAAATATTATAAAAATGAGAATTGAATAATGAATATATAAAAATACCTATGTTTTAGAATATATTCTTTCTAAATATCTCATATATCCCATTTTGGAACTCTTGCTTGGAGAGGTTAAATTGTCTGCATGTTATTTATCTGTTACAAAAAATTTAGTATCACCCATATCTGAAATGTTAATAGGTAAGAACTTGGAAAATAAAGTTATCTTTAACTCCAGATTTACTATATGCTGAATAAACTAAAAATAGCTTTCGGTGTTTTTATTCACTGGAGCTATTGATAATCCACAAGCTACTTTCTGCATAGAATTTTACTGCAATCTATAATACCCTGTCCTAGAAGGAAAATACATTTTTTTGTTATAATAAATTTAAGAATTTCATGTCTCCATCAAAAATTATTAGTTGGCTTCTCTTTAACTGACAACCCTTTGAAATGATTCAGGCCAAGCACATTTTTCTCAGACAGGGAAGTAGAGCTCCTCTGAACATTTTCATGGGCTCTGACTTAAAACAGCTTAGCAAGTACAATACAGAAGTACAGAGGCATCTGAGGATGATTGGAAACAAAATAAACATCAAGACATTATAGCATCCATATTTTTATCATCATATACATTGAGAGGGTGGAAAATGGAAGTGTTTTTTTTTTTACCATAATACAATTGTATGAATCTCAATATATATATTTAACTCAATTTTTAAAAGCTATACTAAAAACAGATAATATATTTTAGTAAAATTTCCAAGCTGTGACTATGTTCATAACCTATATACTTCTGTATTTTTCTCTGTTGCTCTCCAAGATTATTTAGTCTATATAAGAATCATTTAAAGGAAAACACACACACACAAACACTCATACACATACACACACACACACAGTGAAGCTATTATATTGATTAGCCGATACATTTTTTTTTTGGCTAGCAACAACAAAAGGCAAGATGCAATTGTCTGGGGGATTAATTTTTGGTTTCTGCTACTAGACTTCTTTCCTTATTTCTATCGCTCTTTTTATAGCCTTCCATTGTTGTTACACATGTTTTTTCCTCCTTATTGTACGTCTGATTGTACTGGAGGCACCTGTATCATAGTAGAATGTACAGGGGCTTCAAAGCAACAATCCTGATTGAAATTCCAGTTCAGCCACTTCCTAACTTTACCTAATCTTTACCTAATCTTTTCATACTCTGCCTCTATCCATTTTCTAAAAGTAAAAACATGTCTTAAATCTTGTAAAAAAAACCCAAACATTTTAGAAAAATATAAGAAAGAACATTAAAATTATCCAGGCACCTATCACTCAGATATATAATCACTGCAAATATTTTTATGTATATCTTGCCTGATTATTTTTAGGTAAAAAAAAATTGTACACTTAAACAAAACACATATTTATGATAATAAGGTCATATTTTATACACTGTTGTAACACTTTTTGACAATGTGTCATGGTCATGTGCCAGGAGTATTTTTTAATTTTAATTAATATTTACTTAATAATTTATTGTGTAGTAAATTACTTCCTTTCATTGATTTTAATTTCTGGCATTTCAGTCTAAGTGGTAGAGAAGATGTATTATTTGTAGTTGTTAATGTTTACTAAGGCATGTGTGTTCTCTCTCCTGACTATATTAATAAGAAGAACCATTTTACTTACAGATATTTTCAGAATAGCTCACTGTTGTGAGTCACAAGTAAGGTAAGAGATGTCAAACGCCTCGCCTGGGTCATGACATACAGCACTCAAAGATATTTATGGAAGCAGATTCAGAATCTTTCAAAGTGAACCACCACCACATTCTCAGCCCCTTCATTTTATGTTTAGAAAGCACAATTCAGGTAGCATAAACTGCTTGTTAGCTGGTTTTTCTGCTGAATAGATTACCAACCTCCTGGTGTCTACAGTTATCAAAGGGAATAGCTTTAACTCCTCATGTACTTTAACAGCTATAACATTTGCAGAGGTTCCTGAATCAATCTTCTATCTTTCTGGTTTATTGTCATTTAAGAACAGATGTGAATTCCTTTCCTATGTGAAATTTCATGGCTGGACTCAGCAATACTTCTCTCTGGGCCTATAATTCGTCACTCTGCTAGGCTATGTTGAATTCCATTGTTGGGAAATTGCTGTATATTTCAGCCAGGTAATTTTGTTTGCCAAGTTTCGGCTACCTTTAGGTTCTGAGAGGGACACTCATGACTAGGAAGAATTAGTTAGCATCAACATTTAATAAACATTTCACTATATTTCCTATTTGAGCCCTTCCCCATGTCTCATGAAATAATAGTATAACATCAGCTCCTTATCTATGTCTCTGCTAATCTTATTCATTATAATCAAGCACTGCTGTCAAAAATGTGGGCCAAGAGTTGATAAGTGCTCAAGAAGTACAGAGACTCACCCTCAAGTGATCTTTTGCTGCAAGTCTTACTTATCTGCTCATGTTTTAGTTTTGGGGTTTTTTTTTTTGTATTCTTTTAAGTAGAGAGTTATTGAATTACTTTATTCTTCTGTTCCTATTTACTATTCACATACAGTTGAATCTGCTTATATTTCTAATCTAGTAAACTTGATTTTTGTAGAAAGACATGTATGTGTAGAAGTAATAGCTAAGGCTATCTAATTATCTATCAAGTGTCTACTTGAAAACACATCGAGAGCCTACAAACATAATTATGTATCTTTTATTCCAAACTGTTTCTAGTGAAGGTTGTTCTGATAAAATTTCTCAAGTTTTTCTTCTCTTCAGTTTAATGGAATGATTCATAAATGCCTTCAAAATAAAATGAAAAAAAAAACACTTTTGAATAATCAGCTCAATATGGGATAATAGCTTGATCCTTTCCAATTTATTTAGGAATATAAACAAACATATAAACATATAGACACAAAACATAGAGATGTACATACTTAGTTTCTCAATTTATTCAACCTGGTTCTCTATATAAAAGCAGGTTTATCAAGAATAAATAAATAATCCCTCATTTCAATGCGATTCATTGCTGATCAGCACAGTTTAAGAAGAGATGTAAAACAAAATGCCTATGAGATTAGATTGTGAGAAGCACCCCAAAACATGTTATTGAAGAATCTGGTATAATATACTTTTACAGAGAAAAATTTCAGGAGGAGGATTATAGCCATTGTTAAATATTTAAGAGATAGTCAAGTAAAAGTGAGCTTTTTTTTTCATGCCCCAAATGCATCACAAACACTAGAGATTATAATGTCTTACAAGAAAGAGTAAGTTCAATCATCAGTACAGCAGAGTAATGTCACTTCGTTAAACGTCATTCTGTTATAATGTTGGTGAGATGTCATAAGAACTTAACTGTGGGTTATATCAATTAGCCCATGGAAAAATTGGTTTCATTATACATCATTTTGCTTAAAGGTGCATGTTAAGTGAAGACTTACTATATTTAGAATTCTGAGGGGGCCCCTAATAGTACCTTCTTTTCCCTCAGAAGTTGTGAGGCTTTTGAAAACAACAAAAGAGTAGCAGACAAAGATTCTCCTTACTAAGATGAACTTCTTCTGGAAGGACCTGTTAGTGTGAAAGCCAGCATGAGAGTTAGGCAGATTTTCCTGTCCCGGGCAGCACTGGACAGGGAGGCCTTACACAAGGGCGCTGTTATCAGAGGAGTGAGGGGTTGTATTTCCATGTGTTCTTAGCTCTCACTCCTGAAAGGAGGAAGGTCAGGGCCCAGTCAGTCATGTCCCTTTATTTACCAACAGGTATTAATCACAGAAGTCAGCTCCTTTCTCAGATAAAGAACAAGGACAGTAAATGGGGCACTGAGATTCCAAGAGTTTGTGTACGGAAACTACCCTTATATGGGAATCAAAAGTAAGGAAAACATACCCCTCTATGAAAAGTAAGACAAACATACCCTTCCACTGAAAAGGAAACTCTTTGAATTGATCAGCACCCTTCAAGTTTTGTGTACTGCTCCCAGGAGTCCATTTAAGACTTTCACTCCCTCAGGAACTGTCTAGTGCCCACCAGTTCTTGGGCTCTGAGCTGAATGCTGGGAATATAATGATGCAGGAAAGTAGTCACAGTGCTTCACTCCTTGGAGCTTAAAATGCAAGGACATTCAAGCTCAGGGTAATCATTTGGTGGGAATGTTGTAGCGGATCCCCTATTCACTTTAGTTGCACTTTGAAGTCACCGAAGGAACTATAAAAATATTGTTGCTCAAGCCCCACCCAATTTTGTTTCTGATGTAGTTAATCCGAAGTTTAGTCTGGCCATAATCCAGGAAATTCAAATGTGCAGTCAAGGTTGAGAACTGCCTTGGGGTTAGTTCAAGTGAAGCTTATGTACTATGATACCAGAGTGAATCAGATAGTCAGGGTGACTATTCCAGGATATTACATTATGGAAGGTGGAAATAACATTGAATAAATAAACAGAACAAGAAAGAAAGATAATTTCAAACAATTAATTATTATAAAGACAATAAGACAAAATGGTAAGAATGCCTCATTGACAGACCAGTTTGGATAACATGATCAACAAGGGCCTGTTGAGAAAACATTTAAACTGAGAGCTAAAATGTCATAAGAAGCCAGTTTCTGGGAAATAGTGTTCTGGGTAGAGAGAATAGCCAAGTGGGAATGTACCCGAGACAGCTGAGAAATGTACAGATGGCTCGTGGTGGCAACAAGGTGAACTGAGGGGGGGTGGGGGGGGGCACGTGACCTTGTTCCTCTTGGTAGTTAGCAAGTAGACTGTTGAACTGAAAACAAATCTACAGGAACAGCTACACTTTTGACAATATGGAAGACTTAAAAACCCTGAATAAAAAGAAATTTAGAGCTAAGCTTATAAGAAAGAAAAAGATCTTTGCAAAGGCCAGAAATAAAAAAGGAGCTGAAATTAAGAAGATGAAACTTCTTTTTCCCTGTCGGGGGAGAAAGAGAGCTGAAGATGGAGAGGGTGATTAACTACGGGGTTTATGCTTCAAGCCTCCATGAGTCCAGCCGGATAAATCAGGCTTCCAAACCATACATGGTGGGGAAGAGTTGGAATGAAAAAACATTGTAAAGCCAGAACCTTGAAGGGTTCCACCCTCAATAAAAGGGTGGACTAGTAAAAAAATCTGTCCGCTGGCAGAGAAAGTCAACTAGGAATTTATCCTGGCTGCAGTAGTGGGGGTTAAATAAAGGCTCTCAGAATTTGTAACCACAAATCTGCTTCCAGAAAGGCATGTGGTACAAGCTTTTATTACAGTGTGATCTGGGAAAACACAAAGAGAAATGTGTCATAGATCAGTTCTCTCTGATAGGGAGAAGAAGAGTATGATAATGGAGAGACAGGAGGGCTTCAAGTGTATCATTGTTTATTTCTTACATGGAGTCAACTTTAGTAAAAGCCTGTAATCTTACTTTTTAATTGTATGTGCATTTAAAATAAAAAATACAAAAATTTAAAAATCATGGCAAATGATAAACTTTATAGAAGAAAATCACTATTGCTTAACTAGTATTTGCCCATCAGCTTTTCATTATGAGAAACACTGTACAGCGAAGACAGTTTGATACAACTGTTTCCAAGTATAATTTACTCCCAATAATCAATGTGCAAACATTCATGTAATGGGTTATCTAATCCAGGCAAACTTCAATTCTTCCCAAATCAATGGCACAGTTTCTTTCCCATTTCGTTGATTCTCTTGTTAGAACATCACCACCATCACCACCACCACCACACCTACGTTGTTGACTCGTGTATTAGACCAGAAGTTCTTAAAGTCAGACTCTGCACCAGTTTCCCTCTCTATTTCCCGCCATAGGAAGCACAGAGCTTTGCGTCCAGTGACATCACCATCATCACTCACTCATAATAGACCCTAGGTTGTACTGAGCACCAGGAATGTAAAATAAGGAAGTGAGGTGTGGCCTAGAAGAGCTAATAATGTAATTAAATCGGGAGGGCATATAGCAGTGTGGAATTGTGGCGTCTTAATAGCTGGCATAAAATTTCCCTTAGAAGAAGCTTTATTTGGGGGGGGAGGGGAATACCTTGAAATTTTGGGACAGAAGAGAAGATCCTGGTGGCGAAAATATCCAGAAGCCAAACAACCAACATGATACAGGAGAAAGTGTGCTCTTTTGTAAAAAGAAATGGAAGAAGAGAGATGAGGGGAGATGGGTCCCAGATAAAGGGTGTGACCCTGGTGCATGAGCTGGTCACTAAAATGTCTCTAAAGGTCAGCTGATTAAGAAGCAGAGTACTCCCCAATTCAATGTGTAGTTTTCTGTGCTGCTAGGAAGTGGGTCCCTCCTCCATTACCCTCAGTTCATAAGTAATGGCTACTGCATTATGAATGCTTTCATTGAGCCATGGAGGCTCTGTTGAAACTGAGAAGGGGCTGAATTTTACATTTAGGTGTACCACAAACAGAACAAAGACAGTACTCTGGAGCACTCAAATGATCTATAACCTGAAAGATTTCAAAAGGTGTATAAACTCATAGTCAGAGGTGACCATTTGAAATGTAACCCCTAAAGGATTTTGAGGAAATCCTGAGGATGGCTTGGAATTTCCATTAGGCTTTAAATGGAGTTTCAAATTGATGCTATTTAGCTCTAAAACTGCCAAGAGACCCTTGTTAACATCTGGGATACATTTTCAAAAGGCAAAATAGCAAGATAGGTGGAAAATATTAAGGACCAAATGAATGGGACTCCAGTGTTAAAGCCACTTTGAGGTGGGAAATACTGAAGTCTGTGAGAGTCAGGGCTGGAATTCTAGAGGAGATATTTGAGCTATAAATCCAAAAAAGAATAAGATAGAGAGGAAGAGGTGAAAGCAGTGAAGAAAGTGCCTAAAGCGTAGTGAATAGATTGAAAAAGACATGAAAATGAGAAGGCTGGCCACCTGGCAGTTGATCTGTGCTCCAGGAAAGCAAGCAAACTTTTAACAGTTGTCCAAGCAAAACACAGATCTAGTAAAAGAATGATGTAATGCATTCCCAACCTAAATATTATATTAGGAGTTTCTGGTCTTTCGGGTTAACTACTCTATGGCTTCCCTAATTAATACATAAAACTGTTTCTGTGAGTTATAAAGTGCCACCTTGGACATACAAGTACTACCAGGTGTGGGAAGTCTGTGTATCTGTCTCTTGGTGTATGTGTGTGTGTGCTCACCATATACACACCAATTATATAAATGTATTTGGGAACAGATAGCAAACTAGTTTATTTCTATGACATTGTGTCAGAGAATGGGCATGTCTAGGAATGGATACAAACACAAATGGTGTTCTAGTGGGTTGCTGTCTAATGGCCACATGCAGCAGCAGAGCACAGACCTAGTGGTCTAAGAGCCAGGCTGTGGCCCAGGTGAAGTTAGAAAAGGATAGCAGCACTCAGAGGGCTGAGTAATAAAAGGACTTGAACAGCACCACTGAACACACAGTAGCAGTCTCCAAGGCAAAAATAGTAAGACTACTTAGCATTTATATGGAACTCTCAATCATTAATCAGTTAATTCACATAACTCCCCCATGAGGAGAGTCTTTTTAATTATTTTTTTGTTTCCAGATGAGGAAACTAACACTTAGCAAAGTTAAATAACTTGCCCAAAGCTAAACACCAAGTCAATAAATAGCAAGAGTGTGGGTGGGGGGAGGTACAGAGCTAATTGCTACTTTGTTCCTTCAGTCCATATTGTTACTGTTTTTTTGTATTTTTTCTGAAGCTGGAAACTGGGGGTGGGGGGGTGGGGGTGGGGGTGGGGGGTGGGGAGACAGTCAGACAGACTCCCGCATGCGCCCAACCGGGATCCACCCGGCACGCCCACCAGGGGCAACGCTCTGCCCACCAGGGGGCGACGCTCTGCCCCTCCAGGGCATTGCTCTGCCACGACCAGAGCCACTCTAGCACCTGGGGCAGAGGCCAAGGAGCCATCCCCAGTGCCCAGGCCATCTTTGCTCCAATAGAGCCTTGGCTGCGGGAGGGGAAGAGAGAGACAGAGAGGAAGGAGAGGGGGGGGGGTGGAGAAGCAAATGGGCGCTTCTCCTATGTGCCCTGGCCGGGAATCGAACCTGGGTCCCCCGCACGCCAGGCCAACGCTCTACCACTGAGCCAACTGGCCAGGGCCTGTTACTGGTTTTTGAGGAAAGATGGTCAAGTTGATCCTGAGAAAAGCAGACGCTCCACTATAGTAAATGGTATATTTTTCTGCTAATAAGACCTTCTTGGGAAGATTTGTTGTTTCAGGAGTTGATATTTATTGCCAACTCTGAAATCATTAACTTGAAGTAACATTCCCTGTAGCAGGACATTTGGAATCTGTGAGCTGGGGTGTAGGGGCTGCTATTGTGGTCTACCTACCCAAGGTCCAAAGCCATTGGTTGCTATGCATGGAGATTTCTGTATTGTACTTTGTAAAGGACTGAGCACTCCATCTTGCCTTCCTTCTATACCAAGAAGGTAATCATGACTTTTCTCTTTCAATGTTAAAAATGAACAGCAAATCCATATGCTCGATGCTTAATGATAGTATCTCACAATTACATCTGAGAAAATTAAAGAACTATCCAATGAGACTTTCTTGATTAAAACATTTTCACAATATAGTGCAGAAGGGAGGACACAAGTTGGGACTCAAGAGGCCTGGGTTCAAATCTCTAATCTGTTATTTGAAGCCATAATTTTAGATAAATCATTTAACTTAACTTATTTCAAGTTCCTCAACTATGAAGTGTGAACAGAATGTGACCCTCTTATCATACATGTTTTGAGGACCAAATGACATGAATTATGCAAAAATGCTTTGCAAAATGCAATTTATAATTTGTAATTGTTACTTTTCCATGATTGCTTGCTATTATGAATTTTTCATGGAGTACCTCAATCAGGAACAGTGGACTAGGGGCATTACAATATGAATTTGTATCACTCAGGGTCCTCTGATAAGCAAATAGCATACTCGGAGATCATCCTAGGAGAGTTTAATAAAGAAACTATTAATAAAGTGTGGGCGTGGTGTCGGGAAACTACAAGTGATAGGGCTTTACCCTGAGGTTATTCACAAAAGATGCAGTTACCACTCCTAGTCTCAAGGGGCAAGGGAAGGCAGCAATTACTGGATCCTGGAAAGAGTTGCCTGGGCAAACCCACCTGATAATTCTTGTGATGTTTAGTGAATGGACATAGTCAGCCCTTGGCCATACCACAAAGAAAATCAGGGAAGTTGATACCCTGCTATTATTCTCTTCTCATCTTCTATACTCTTGTCAGGCTATTGAAAGGCAATGTTGGCCTGACCTGTGGCGGCACAGTGGGTGAAGCTTCGACCTGTAATGCTGAGGTTGCTGGTTTGAAACCCTGGGTTTGTCCAGTCAAGATACATACAAGAAGCAACTACTACAAGTTGATGCTTCTTGCTCCTCACCCCCATTTTCTCTTTCTTTCCTTTCTCTAAAATAAATTTTTAAAAAAGGGCAATGTTGAAGGGCAAATGAGCCCATCGACATAGACTATTTAATGGATGGCCATATTTTGGGTTTGCCTGGAAGCATATCAGTTGCTAAAAGATTGGAGAAGGATATTAGGTGGATGTAGAGAGGAAAATAGAAGAAATTACACATATGATTTTACATAATAAGAAATGAAGACACAGAAGCCAAGAACCTTCCCAAGGTCACAAAGTTCATGAGGGCTGGAATGGTGTTGAGCACAGGCAGTATCAAAGCAGTTTAATTATAGAAGCCAAGATGTTAACTACTCTTCAGGCAGCACTTGGTCTGCAGAGAATGTTGACCTAGAGTTGGATAAAATATTTGTTTTGGGACACAGTGGCTGAGACCAGTCAGTATTACAGGATGAACTTTAGTTGCAGTGGTGAATCAAGCATAACCACATATCATAGTTTGTCCTCATTATTACATTTGGCTGACATCAGTCTAACTGCTTAAAGGGGGAACAAGAGGCCAAATATGAAGTGCCCACATCTGAAGGATTTTCTGGATGCCCCCCTTAAAAGAGTGTATCAAATCTGCTCTTTTCCACAGACTGCTCAGACGTACTAATTCAGTCCTCATACAAATAGAAAACCTTCAGTTCACCCTATGATTTTGCTCAATTTCAGTCGATTTTCCATGGTTCTCTGGTGGAGTGAATCTTCCTAATGACTTACACTCATGATAATGAGTGGAAAAGCAGGCAATAAAGAAAGCCCAATGATCTTTTATAGCTTTGGTTATTTTAAAATGACATCCCCCAGAGATAAAAAGTTGGGTCTTACAAGGTAAGCTAAAAGCCTCCCACAACCTTTTAATAAGCTCCGCTCAACCTGCCTGCTACAGACTAGATGCGAGCAGTACACTCTCAGCCAGAGCTCTTTATCAGGAAGTTCTGACTATTTGAAAATTTGTTTGTTGAAACCAAATATAGTAAGACTGAGCCGGCATAAAAATGTTTTGGAGGCAAGCCATCACCATCATCAGAAATAATTAACTCAGCCCTTAATACTCTATTGCTTGGACAGAATTATGCAGACACATGATGCCTACCTTTTGAAAACTTAAACTAATTTGGTCACATTTGAAAGGGACATTACATGTAAAAATAAGATATTGAGAAATATGTGGATAGAACTAAATATATGCCTACCTACATACTTAAATTTATATGCATTTACATATGTATTTATATATCTCTATGTACATACCTATATACATACATAAGTATGTAGTAGGTATATATAAATATTATCTTTGGTTGTTTTTTCTTACCACATCTTCCCCAATATCATATGCATATAAGAGAGAAGGAGAGATAGAAGATGGGAGGGAGGGAGACAGAGAAAGGGAAGAAGTTCACCCAAAGTTATATAGGTATGTATGTATATATATTTGTGAATTAATCTTAAAGGTGGATAATAGGTCAATTTTTATAATAGAGAAGAAATCAGAGGCTTCTTATCTGGGCACCGATGCCATGTTTCCAACTACCTAAAGAACATCTCTGCTTGGACGTCCCATGGTCACATCAGTTTCAACAGCCTTGAAGACAAACTCTTCCTCCTTTTTTTTTTAAAGATTTTATTTATCCATTTTTATTGGAGAGAGAGAAAGAGAGAGGAAAGAGATAGAGAGAACAGGGGGAGGAGCAGGAAGCATCATCTCCCATATGTGCCTTGACCAGGCAAGCCCAGAGTTTTGAACCGGCAACCTCAGCGTTCCAGGTAGACGCTTTATCCACTGTGCCACCACAGGTCAGGCCAAACTCTTCCTCCTTTAATCAAATCTTTTTCCCAAAAGAACTCGAATATTTTAAAGTCAGAGGGACTTTTGTGCTGGAATCATCATCCTATGCTTGAGCTCTTCAGTTCGCAAATAGTTTATTTCAGCATTGACTCCTAGGCTCTGTTATTTCCACCAAAACAAACTGGGCCCAGAGAAGGTTCATGAAGATCTTTGCTGGGTATTAGCTGCAAGAAGAGTATGAAGCTCAAAGGGACCTTAGAGCTGATTCCCGGGTATTAAAATAAAAATGAAAGCCAATGATACAGTCTGATAGACTGTTATTTGAGGGAGAGGAGCCAAGGCTGAGGCAATGGGGTCAATTCAGAAAATATACAACTGAATTAATTGAACTCATACTGTGAGTCACAGACAGAATGCAGTTGAGCCCCTAACTATTGGTTCTTCCCTATACACAAATTATATTATTTTATCTAAGGGTCCAAAAACCTTGTTAAAAATTAAATGAGCTGAGTCTAACAATGTCTGAGAGAAAAAAATAAGTGTTTTTCCACCCAGAGGCTAACCCATCATGCTTGCTTTGATACTATTTTTAACTATTTCTCCTTCGTCAACTATTCCACATTTTTACTATATTCTCTTTTTTCATTGATTTCTTCCTCATTCATATAAAATTGCTCTGAGTTCTTACTACGCATTCTGTTGCACCTGCAAGTGAGCATGGTTCCTTTCTCCTTTTCAGTGTTAAACACTGAAGGAATAATTGTACCCTCAATGGCTTTCTTGCTTTGTTTTCCCTTTTTTTGTCACTTAGTACAACTTGACCCTCACCTTCACAAGTTTACTTAAAATGACACTTCACTAAAGTTACCATGGGCTTCCCAAATGCTAAATGCAATGATATCTCTTAGTCATAATCCTAACTCCATAGTATGTAACCAACTCTTCATCTACACAGCCTCTCAACATCTGGCTTTCATAATACCAATACTTCAGTAGTTTCTCCTCTTGTTTGCCCATAAATGTTTTTATTTCCCAAGCTAAAATGTAATCCTTAGCCCATATTTTGTATGTTCTCATTCTGAAATAATCTCATTAAATGCCAGAGATTAATCTTCATACTGCTCTGTGGACAAAACCCATTTTCATCTGTAGGCTTGACTTTTCCTCTAGGTTCCAAGAAAATATTTTGTGTTTCTTTAGATATTCCACAATGATGACGTATAAGCACCTCAAGATCAGTATATAGAATTCATATCACACTTCTCAAACCAGCTTCAGTTAGTTCCACATTTCCTATTTCAGTTCAAATATTACTGGCCACTCACTTACACAAACAATAAATCTTAGTTAAATTCCAAAAAAAATAAATTTAAAAATCTTAGTCAAATTCCTCATTCTTGCCACTTAATTTTATGTCCAATTAATACTCAGGTTCTACCTCTGTATGAATTCTTAAATTATTTATTTTATTGTGACTATTCTTACAGTGCCCAGTAAACTTCAAACTGACCTCTTCATCACCAACCTCTCCTCCAAGCCCTTCCTACAATCCACCTCTGATGCATAGGTATGGTTATTATTATCACGTATAATTTTATTATTTTTTTTTTTTATTTTCTTTTTTTTTTTTTTTTTTTTTTAAATAAATTTTTATTAATGGTAATGGGATGACATTAATAAATCAGGGTACATATATTCAAAGAAAACATGTCTAGGTTATTTTGTCATTAAATTATGTTGCATACCCCTCGCCCAAAGTCAGATTGTCCTTCGCCACCCTCTATCTAGTTCTCTGTGCCCCTCCCCCTCCCCCTAACTCTCCCCCTGTCCTCCCTCCCCCCACCCCTGGTAACCACCACACTCTTGTCCATGTCTCTTAGTCTCATTTTTATGTTCCACCAATGTATGGAATCATGTAGTTCTTGTTTTTTTCTGATTTACTTATTTCACTCCTTATAATGTTATCAAGATCCCACCATTTTGCTGTAAATGATCTGATGTCATCGTTTCTTATGGCTGAGTAGTATTCCATAGTGTATATGTGCCACATCTTCTTTATCCAGTCTTCTATTGAAGGGCTTTTTGGTTGTTTCCATGTCTTGGCCACTGTGAACAGTGCTGCAATGAACATGGGGCTACATGTGTCTTCACGTATCAATGTTTCTGAGTTTTGGGGGTATATACCCAGTAGAGGGATTGCTGGGTCATAAGGTAGTTCTATTTGCAGTTTTTTGAGGAACCACCATACTTTCCTCCATAATGGTTGTACTACCTTACAGTCCCACCAACAGTGTATGAGGGTTCCTTTTTCTCCACAGCCTCTCCAACATTTGCTATTACCCGTCTTGTTGATCATAGCTAATCTAACAGGTGTGAGGTGGTATCTCATTGTAGTTTTGATTTGCATTTCCCTAATAACTAATGAAGCTGAGCATTTTTTCATATATCTGTTGGCCATTTGTATCTCTTCCTGGGAGAAGTGTCTATTCATGTCTTCTTCCCATTTTTTTATTGGATTGTTTGTTTGTTTGTTGTTGAGTTTTATGAGTTCTTTGTAAATTTTGGAAATTAGGCCCTTATCTGAGCTGTTGTTTGAAAATATCATTTCCCATTTAGTTGGCTGTCTGTTTATTTTTATATCAGTTTCTCTTGCTGAGCAAAAACTTTTTATTCTGATGTAGTCCCATTCATTTATCTTTGCCTTCACTTCTCTTGCCATTGGAGTCAAGTTCATAAAATGTTCTTTAAAACCTAGGTCCATGAGTTTAGTACCTATGTCTTCTTCTATGTACTTTATTGTTTCAGGTCTTATATTTAGGTCTTTGATCCATTTTGAATTAATTTTAGTACACGGGGACAGGCTGTAGTCGAGTTTCATTCTTTTGCATGTGGCTTTCCAGTTTTCCCAACACCATTTGTTGAAGAGGCTTTCTTTTCTCCATTGTGTGTTGTTGGCCCCTTTATCAAAGATTATTTGACCATATATATGTGGTTTTATTTCGGGGCTTTCTATTCTGTTCCATTGGTCTGAGTGTCTATTTTTCTGCCAATACCATGCTGTTTTGATTATTGTGGCCCTATAATATAGTTTAAAGTCAGGTATTGTAATGCCCCCAGCTTCATTCTTTTTCCTTAGGATTGTTTTGGCTATTTGGGGTTTTTTATAGTTCCATATAAATCTGATGATTTTTTGTTCCATTTCTTTAAAAAATCTCATAGGAATTTTGATGGGAATTGCATTAAATTTGTATATTGCTTTGGGTAATATGGCCATTTTGATTATATTTATTCTTCCTATCCAAGAGCAAGGAATATTTTTCCATCTCATTGTATCTTTTTCGATTTCCCTTAACAATGCTTTGTAATTTTCATTATATAGGTCCTTTACATTCTTTGTTATGTTTATTCCTAGGTATTTTATTTTTTTTGTTGCAATCGTGAAGGGGATTATTTTTTTGAGTTCGTTTTCTAATATTTCATTGTTGGCATAGAGAAAGGCTATGGACTTCTGTATGTTAATTTTGTATCCTGCGACCTTACTGTATTGGTTTATTGTTTCTAATAATCTTTTTGTGGAGTCCTTCGGGTTTTCGATGTATAGGATCATATCATCAGCAAAAAGTGATACCTTTACTTCTTCTTTTCCAATATGGATGCCTTTTATTTCTTTGTCTTGTCTGATTGCTCTGGCCAGAACTTCTAGCACCACGTTAAATAAGAGTGGAGAGAGTGGACAACCCTGTCTTGTTCCTGATTTAAGGGGGAAAGCCTTCAGTTTAGTGCCATTTAATATGATGTTAGCTGATGGTTTATCATATATGGCCTTTATCATGTTGAGATATTTTCCTTCTATACCCATTTTGTTGAGAGTCTTAAACATAAAATTGTGTTGTATTTTATCAAAAGCCTTTTCTGCATCTATTGATAAGATCATGTGGTTTTTGTTCTTTGTTTTGTTGATATGGTGTATTACGTTAACCGTTTTGCGTATGTTGAACCATCCTTGAGATTCTGGGATGAATCCCACTTGATCATGATGTATTATTTTTTTAATATGTTGTTGTATTCGGTTTGCCAGTATTTTGTTTAGAATTTTAGCATCTGTATTCATTAGAGATATTGGTCTGTAGTTTTCTTTCTTTGTGCCATCCTTGCCAGGTTTTGGTATGAGGGTTATGTTGGCCTCATAAAATGTGTTCGGAAGTATTGCTTCTTCTTCAATTTTTTGGAAGACTTTGAGTAGAATAGGAACCAAGTCTTCTTTGAATGTTTGATAGAATTCACTAGTATAACCGTCTGGGCCTGGACTTTTATTTTTGGGGAGGTTTTTAATAGTTTTTTCTATTTCCTCCCTGCTGATTGGTCTGTTTAGGCTTTCTGCTTCTTCATGACTCAGTCTAGGAAGGTTGTATTGTTCTAGGAATTTATCCATTTCTTCTAGATTGTTGTATTTGCTGGCATATAATTTTTCATAGTATTCTACAATAATTCTTTGTATATCTATGATGTCTGTGGTGATCTCTCCTCTTTCATTTTGGATTTTATTTATTTGAGTCCTGTGCCTTTTTTCCTTGGTGAGTCTTGCCAAGGGTTTGTCAATTTTGTTGACCTTTTCAAAGAACCAGCTCCTTGTTTTATTGATTTTTTCTATAGTTTTTCTGTTCTCTATTTCATTTATTTCTGCTCTGATTTTTATTATCTCCTTTCTTCGGCTGGTTTTGGGTTGTCTTTGTTCTTCTTTTTCTAGTTCCTTAAGGTGTGAAGTTAAGTGGTTTACTTCGGCTCTCTCTTGTTTGTTCATATAGGCCTGAAGTGATATGAACTTTCCTCTTATTACTGCTTTTGCTGCATCCCAGAGATTCTGATATGTCGTATTTTCATTTTCATTTGTCTGTATGTATCTTTTGATCTCTGCGCTTATTTCTTCTTTGACCCATTCATTTTTTAGAAGTATGTTGTTTAGTTTCCACATTTTTGTGGGTTTTTCCCCCTCTTTTTTGCCGTTGAATTCTAGTTTCAAGGCTTTATGATCAGAAAATATGCTTGGTACAATTTCAATTTTTCTAAATTTGCTAATATTGTCTTTGTGGCCCAACATATGGTCAATTCTTGAGAATGTTCCATGTACACTAGAGAAAAATGTATACTCTGTCGCTTTGGGATGAAGTGTCCTGTAGATGTCTATCATATCCAGGTGTTCTAGTATTTCGTTCAAGGCCACTATATCTTTATTGATTCTCTGTTTGGATGACCGATCTAGAGCCGTCAGCGGAGTATTGAGGTCTCCAAGTATGATTGTATTTTTGTTAGTTTTTGTTTTAAGGTCAATAAGTAGCTGTCTTATATATTTTGGTGCTCCTTGGTTTGGTGCATATATATTAAGGATTGTTATGTCTTCTTGATTCAGTGTCCCCTTAATCATTATGAAGTGACCATTTTTGTCTCTGAGTACTTTTTCTGTCTTGTAGTCAGCATTATCAGATATGAGTATTGCTACACCTGCTTTTTTTTGGGTGTTGTTTGCTTGGAGTATTGTTTTCCAGCCTTTCACTTTGAATTTGTTTTTATCCTTGTTGCTTAGATGTGTTTCTTGTAGGCAGCATATAGTTGGATTTTCTTTTTTAATCCATTCTGCTACTCTGTGTCTTTTTATTGGTAAGTTTAATCCATTTACATTTAGTGTAATTATTGACACTTGTGGGTTCCCTACTACCATTTTATAAATTGCTTTCTGTTAGTTTTGTATCTAGTTTGATTCTTCTCTTTTGTTTTTCTATCATTTGTTTCTGTTTGTTTGTGTTCCATACTTCTTTCCTCTGTTGCTACCTTTTTTAAGTCATGTGTTTTTGTGGTGGTTTTTTCAAGGGTGGTTACCATTAAGTAATGAAAAGGGTACCTACCATATTTATTGTAGTACCCTATCTTATAAGTATTTCTGCACTTCATCGTCCTTTGCTACTGTTAATCTCCATTCTCTCCCCCCCTTTTTTTTTTTTTGTTGTCACAGTTTAAGTTTGGTTTTATTGTGTTCTTGGTGGAGCTGTTACTTGTGGTGTTGTTTTCTTTTTCTTTGAATCTGGTTGGAAAACCCCCTTTAGTATTTCCTGGAGTGGGGGCTTTCTCGTGATAAATTCTCTCATCTTTTCTGTATTTGTGAATGTTTTTATATCTCCTTCATACTTGAAGGATAGCTTTGATGGGTATAGTATTCTTGGCTGAAAGTTCCTCTCTTTCAGGGCCTTAAATATTGGGGTCCACTCTCTTCTAGCTTGTAGAGTTTCTGCTGAGAAATCTGATGATAATCTAATAGGCCTTCCTTTATATGTTGTACTCTTCTTTTCCCTGGCTGCCTTGAGAATTTTTTCTTTGTCATTGGTTTGTGTCATCTTTATTATGATGTGCCTTGGAGTGGGTTTGTTGGGGTTAAGAAAACTCGGTGTTCTGTTTGCTTCTTGAACTTGAGGCTTTAGTTCTTTCCACAGGCTTGGGAAGTTCTCGTCTATTATTTGTTTGAGTATATTCTCCATTCCATTTTCTTTCTCTTCTCCCTCTGATATACCTATTATTCTTATGTTATTCTTTCTGATGGAGTCAGATAATTCCTGTAGGGCTTTCTCGTTTTTTATTATTTTTGAGTCTCTTTCTTCTTCTCTCTGTTGTGCCTCAAGTTGTTTGTCTTCTATTTCACTAATCCTATCTTCAATCTGGGTTGTTCTGCTAGCTAAGCTTGTTACCTCGTTTTTCAGCTCGTGAATTGAGTTTTTCATTTCTGTTTGATTTGTTTTTATAGTTTCAATTTCCTTGGTAATATATTCTTTGTGTTCATTGAGTTGTTTTCTGATCTCCCTATATTGCCTTTCCGTGTTTTCTTGTATATCTCTGAGTATTTTTAAGATTTCTATTTTAAATTCTCTGTCATTTAGCTCCAAGGCTTCCAATATGTTAAGTCTTTTCTCCATAGATTTTTCCACATCTATTTGTGTTACCTCTCTTTCTTTTGTATCCATAATATTCGATTTCCTCTTTCTTATTGGCATCTGCGGGTGGTCTTGTTGATAGCACTAATTAGAATTAATAAAGAGTAAAAAGTAAAAAACAAAAACAAAAACAAAAACAAAAACAAACAAACAAACAAAAAAAACAAAAACAAAACAACAAAAAAAAAAAACCAAAGGGTAAAACACCCCACAAAAAAAAAAAAGCAGTAATAATTTATTATTTCCCCCTTTTTTTTTCTTTGTTCTCCTTCCCTCCTCTCCCCTCCTCAGGGAAATATCGTGCCTATAATGGAGGGCCTGGTTTGCGGTGAAGAGTTCAAGGGGGCAAAAAAAAATAAATAAATAAATAAATAAAAAAAAAAAAAAGGGAAGAAAATCTTAGACAAGCATAAGTTGATCTGCCTGCGGGTGACGGTCAACCAAGAGATATAATGAGAGGGACAAGAGGGAACCAGAAAAAAGGACAAAAAAAAAGGAATAATCAAGAAGAAAAAATAAAAATAAGTAAAAATACGTTGTATTAAGTGGAGCAAAGACCAAATACAATGGAGACCTTGGGTTGGGAGGACCCAAAATGCCACAAAAACAAACCAACCAGAAAAAAACAAAAACAAAACCGAAAAAGAAAAACAAAGCCAAAAAAAAAACCTTGAGTCCCAAATTAACTAATTTGTTCGTGATTGAGGATTAAATGGGAGGAAAGTAAAACGAGAAAAGAAAAAACGAATAGAAAGGAAAAAATAAGAAAAAGTGAAAAACGAAGGAAGAAATAAAAAAGGAAGAGAAAAAAACAAAATAAGGCAAAAAAAACAAAAGAGGAGAGAGTGAGAATTAAGTGTCCTGGAGTATAACCCCAAAGGAGGGTGAGGATGAAGGAGAGAAATAAAATGTAACACTTATGGGTAGTGTAGTTCAAGAAAAGGGAAGCATAAAATGGGCAGAGAATAGAAGGGCTGAGGTGGAGGAAATAAAGGCAATAAGATAGAAGGAACAAACAACAACAACTACAAAAAAACAACAACCAACAAACAGTGGAACAAGCTGCAAAGTCTGTGGATTTTTCCTGATTTTGAGATGTCAACCTCTTCCTCCTTCTCCTCTCTCCCTCTTCCCGGTCGGCGACTCTGCACCCCAGGCCCTGCCCCTGCGCCACACCCAGGCAGGGACTTGCAGTTGATGGGGTTCTATGGCAATGTCACACAATTGGCTTTATTCTTGTTGGTAGTCAAGGCCTGCCGGCGTCTGCAGGGTCTAACGACGAGAGAGTTCGCCTTCGTGGATTCTCTCTCCCAGTCCCCCCCTCCCGAACCAGCAGCCTGGCGATCCAGCCCCAAGGCTGCCACTGCTTCTGCCTGGGGAGTAAGAGGCTCAAAGAGCTGGGAAATCCCCACTCTATCCCCACTCAGTGCAAGGCTCTGGGAAGGGCTCTGCCAGTCAGGGCCTCCAGTGTAATCAGGCGGGGGTGGGAGTCAATTGTTGTCAAGGTGATTGTTCAACGCCTAGCATTCCGTTGGACCTCTCAACCCAGGCTTTCCACACTTTGTAGCCTGTTTTGGCCGGTAAAAAGAGGCACTAGTCTCTGCTTGCGACTAGTGTGCTATAGATCTTATTATCTGCCAAGTCCTTCTTGTTAGCGTTTATCCCTAAATATGGAGGCTCTATCAATCAGAATTTGCCCCCGCCCCTTTAGCGAGAGGCACCAAAAAATATCACGCCTCTTGTCTTGGGTCGGTGAACTGAGAGAGATCTTATCAATTAGAACCGAGGGTGCGCAGATTTCACGGGTTAAGTTAATTTTAGTAATTGGGTTGCAGCTGTGCTCCCGAAGGTATTTCAGGCTGCCTGCGTGCGCCCCTCCCCCAACGCTTGATTGTTAGCTTGAATGGCTGGGTGAGGTGCCCCGCCCGCGGAGAGAATCTCCCAAGTAGGGAATACCGCCCTGGGGCCTCTCCGGCTCCCCGTGCGCGGGCCGCTGGGAACGTTAGCGGTGCTCGGTCTGCAATGCTCGGTCTGCAATCAGACCGGGAGCGCGCCAGCGGCTGTTTGCCGCTGGCTCTGCAACCGACCCACCGCTCGCGGCGGCGGCGGCGGCGGCGGCGGTGGCGGCGGCGGCGGCGGCAGCGGCGGTTTCCGAGTGCGGGATGACTTACCACCGGCGCACTTTCTCGCGGCTTGAATGAACGTCCCTGCGGTAGCTTCCTCCACACCCTCGTCTCTCAGATTCGAGTGATAACAGTCCTTTTGCTTTCAGTTTGCTCCGAAGATAAATTTTCCTGTTTCTAGTTGATAAATTTGTTGTGATTTTGGGGAGATCTGTCGGACGCGCTGCTCACGGCGCCATTTCCGTGACGTCACTCCTATCACGTATAATTTTGATCAATAAATTTCTCTTCTCAAAAAACCTTTATGAGTTCCTATCACCTTCTTGGTCAAGTTTAAATTTTTTCCTAAGATTGAACGTTCATAATTTTGTACCTCCCACATTTTCTTGTTTTATCTACATTTCTCACCCTCCCTAAACCAGCCTTATACCCTAAATGCCAATTCTGCCTCTGTTTCTCAAGCATGCCATGTCTATAATGTTTCTAGTTTTTCCTGATCTTCATTTTTCACAGTCTAGTGAGGTTTATGAATCCTATCTAATTACATGGATAAAACAAATACTTATCCCCTCTGGATATCTTCAGTACTTTTTCAAGAAGTATGTTATGGACCTATCATACTCAGTACTATACTTACTGCTATATATCTTTTCAGATGTTAAACTAATGAAACACAGCCTTGTTTCTTTTAAGGTTTTCTGCAATGCTTTTCATAGTACTTTGTACATAGATATATTTAATAAATGTTTATCCTATTGAATTAAAGCTTTATTGTTAGATCCTTAAAATATGTATTAGATTTTTTTTTAATTTCAGTGATGCCATCCCCAATTGAGGCTCTAGTTACTGTTCACCATTTCTACTTTTATGGACTTTACCTTTCAACCATCTTGTGTAAGTCTCCACTTTCATTATTTGATTTCCCACTTCCAATCCCCAAATGATTTGGATTAGGTTTGCACCAAATCCAGACACCTCTATCCATCTCTCCACATAGTCTGAGAGATCCATCTTCTCCAATCCAAACTTACTTCCTACTACTCCATAAATTGCATTCATCCTGTCATACCGTTTCCCCCTATCGTCTATATGTGCCATGCTGTTCACATCTTCCTGCCTTTGCTCATCCTGTATTTCACCTGGAATATCCAACTTTCACAGAATGCAGTGTTCTAGCTCAGATTTTCCTTTCCCTCTGAGGCAGTTCCTCATTATCATTCTTTTATGTATGGCTGTTATACTTAAAACCAGCCTCTGAGAGGATTAATCAATTGTTTTCTCTTTGCTATAGTTGTTTAGTTTTCTCTCTTCAACAGACTCTATGAGGCCAGATGCTATCATGCATATATTTCTCTATCCCTGCTGGCCCTTTTAATACACTCTTGATTACATAATGCTTACTAATTCATTAAAAATAATCAGGGATAGGGGCTCCATTCCCTAATGAAATGAAACAATATAACTCACATAATCTTCCAGGAAATTACACGTAGCAAATAGCTTTTAGAAGGGCTGCCATGCTCTGGACTGGGATGCCCAACCCAATACCCAGGTGGGTAAAATGCAGGGCTAGAGAAACAGCCCGCAGAGCCTAACTCAGTCAGATGGTGTATTGTGCCAACTCACGTGCCGAATTCATCAACCCTAATTATAAACAACTAATTCTATTAGCTTCTTAAACCTATTTCAAGAGCAAGTGCATTATATCCAGCAGCCATCATCAAGTAATAGAGTTATGCTCTTGCTCCATCAAGCTTCATTCGAGCTAGCCAGTCAAGCAGAAAGAACATTGTGCATTAATGTACTCATAGAAGTATACAGTTTTCACTTTTTAAAACTTTGTGTCTTTGGTCAATTATTTTGGTTGACAAAAGCCCAAAATGGGTGTGATATTTATCTGTTGGTTTTTAAGGGGGAAGGGCAGAACAATATAAAAGAAACATTTATTTCAAGCCATCAGCAAGAATTAAGAATTATGATTCTGATTCTGCAAAGCTTATTAGCTGAAGGTAATAAAGAAGGAAAATAGTCAAAATGTTGTAATTGTTGCCTTTATGCTGTTATGCCAAACGTTGTACCTAGGGGTTATTTTAAAATATTTCCTCAATCCAGGAAGACACTCTTGTTCTTTACCCTCCCCCACAGAGCACTGAAATGGATTAACATGAAATCTGATATAAGCATTAGTATGAATTTAGGCTGTAAAAATCAAGAAAGACAGAGATGACGTCAGAGTAATGGCGGGGTAGGAAGCAATACCGATAAATCTCCCCCAAAACTCAACAAGATCTTCAACCAGAAACAGAAAAACCTATACTTGGAGCCTCCAGATGCTTCGCAATACACCCGAAGGTATGGTCGAGTGAAAAATTGGCTAAATATATAACCAAATCCCGAAGGAAATAGGGAGTAAGAAATGCTCCACCTTCCTCACTAACCTAAACAGGGTGGTTTTCTCTGGTAACTGTGAATATAGAAACTGAGGCGGGCAAAGGGGGTGAATAGATCCAGGCTGTGGCACAAACGGCCGAACCAGGCTGTGGCACGAAGATCCAAGCCGAGGAAAAACTGATCCTGTGGCAACCCGGGCAATACAAGCTAACACTCGCGCCAAACCCAAACAAAGAAAGACAAGCGGGGCAGCCATTTTACCCAATCTCCTGGTCGGTGCACAGTTAGTGGGCGAGAGATTTCTTCCTAAGCCCCAGGAGTGGGTGCCCATGTTACCCCACAGAGAGGCAGAGTCAGAGGCCTTTCTGTGGGCCAAAAGCAGAATCTCTGGGCAGCCCCAGTGCCCTGGGAAAGCCGCGCATGGGAGGGAGTGAGAACTAATTCCAACAGTGGAAATTTTCCGTGCTGGTGGGGGTTTCACTCAGAGGGAAACGCGGCCGGCCTCATATCCTGGTCTGCACGCGCAGATAGGGAGTGAGAGATTCCTCCGAGTGACTCGGCAGTGTGCGCCCGTGTTATCGCACAAAGGGGCAGAGTCAGGGGCCTTTGTGTGGGCCAAAGCGGAATCTCAGGCTGCCCCAGCGCCTTGCAAAAGCCACGCACAGGGACGGAGCGAGAGCCAATTGCAATGCTGCAACTTTTCCATGCGGTTGGGGTTTCACTCAGAGTGTGAGACTGCTGGCCGGATATCCTGGTCTGCGTGTGCAGACAGTGAGTGAGAGTTTCCTCCAAGCGCCCCGGAAGTGGGCGCCCGCCTGTGTTACCGGACAGAGTGGCAGAGCCAGAGGTCTTTGAGTGGGTGGAAACCCCGCCTGACTATGCTAGCAGCTCTGACTGACTGAGCCTTACCCAGAGCCCTGTGCTGAGTGGAAATAGAGTGGGGAGTTGCCAGCTCTTTGAGCCTCTTACTATCCAGGCAGAGGCAGCAGCAACCCCATAGCTGGATTATCAGGCTACTAATTGAGGAAGGAAAGACTAGGAGAAAGGCTCCAGGAACACGGACTCACTCAGTGTCGGAGCCTATAAATGCTAATGAGCCTCGACTGCCAACGAGACTAAAGCACAATACATGACATTGCCATAGAGACTTATCAACTGCAAACCTCTACCTGAGCGTGCCAAAGGGGCAGAACCCGGGGTACAGAGTCACCGACCAGGAAGAGGGAGAGAAAAGAAAAAACAAGAAGATAACCTCTCAAAATCAAGAATAATCTGCAGACTTTATAACCTATCCCATTTTATTATATTTGTTCGTTTGTTTCTCTTATCTTCATTCTTGATACTTTTTTTCCTCCTCCAATTTGGCTGATTAACTCTCTGCCGGTCTTACTCTCTCCTCTCCTTGAACTACACAACCCATAAGTGTTACATCTCCCACGATCTTTTCTCTCCTCTTCCTTTCTCTCTATGAGGGTTGCACTCCAAAACCCTTAACTCTGTCTCACTCTCTCTCTCCTCTTTTTTATTTTTCTTCTTTTAGTGGTTCCCTCTTTTTTTCTCTCCCTCTCTTTCTTTTCTCCCTCTATATTAGTTTCTTCCTTTCTCCTTTACATCTCCTCTCATTCAAACCTCAATAACAAACAAATTATCTTATCTGGGACTCAAACTTATGTTTGTGGCATTTTGGGGGGTTTTTACTTCACCTTTTTAACTCACTAGAAGTGCTCCCATCCCTGGCTCTCCAATTTATCTAGTTCTTGTTCCACTAAATACAATAGTAATTTTTTAATTTGTCCCCTCATTTTTCTCTTTTCCTCTTATTCCTCTCATCATAACTCTTAGACAACCAACACCTAAAAGCAAATAATTTTATTCTTGACCCAAATTTTTTCCTTATTTGCTTTTTGTGGGTCCATACCCCCTTTTTTTTCTTTTTTTTTTCTTTTTTTTGCCCCTTTATTACTTTTCCCCAATTCAGGCCCTCCATCACAGGCATTGTTTGTTATAATACACAGTTCACCACAAGATTTTCTCAAGAAAGAGGGGAGAGGAGAGGAGAGGAAAAAAGTAGGGGGGGAATAATTTCCTTTTTTTTAAATTTTTATTTTATTTTATTTTTCTTTATTTCATTATTAATTTTTTTTTAAAAAAAACAACTCTTTTCAATTTTTTATTTTTTAATTTTTTTTAACTTTTTATTCTTTATTAAATCTCATTAATACTATCAACAAAACCACCCTCAGATGCCATTAAGGAAGAGAAAATCGAATATCATAGATATAAAAGAAAGAGAGGTAACACAGCTAGAAGAGGAAAAAATCTATGGAGAAAAAATTTAATATATTGGAAACCTTGGAGCAAAATGACAGAGAATTCAAGATAGAAATCCTAAAAATCCTCTGAGATATACAAAAAAACACAGAAAGGCAATTTAGGGAGCTCAGAAAACAACTCAATGAACACAAAGAATATATGTCCAAGGAAATTGAAACTATAAAAACAAACCAAACAGAGATGGAAAACTCAATTCACGAGCTGAAAAACGAAGTAACAAGCTTAGCTAATAGAACAGGTCAGATAAAAGAGAGGATTAGTGAAATAGAAGACAAGCAACTTGAGGCACAACAGAGAGAAGAAGAAAAAGACTCAAAAATTAAAAAAAAAATGAGATAGCCCTACAAGAATTATCTGACTCCATCAAAAAGAAGAACATAAGAATAATAGGTATATCAGAGGGAGAAGAGAGAGAAAATGGAATGGAGAACATACTCAAACAAATAATAGATGAGAACTTCCCAAGCCTGTGGAAAGAACTAAAGCCTCAAGTTCAAGAAGCAAACAAAACTCCGAGTTTTCTTAACCCCAACAAACCTACTCCAAGGCATATCATAATGAAATTGACACAAACCAACAGCAAAGAAAAAATTCTCAAGGCAGCCAGGGAAAAGAAGAATACAACATATAAAGGAAGGCCCATTAGATTATCATCAGATTTCTCAGCAGAAACTCTACAAGCTAGAAGAGAGTGGACCCCAATATTTAAAGTCCTGAAAGAGAGGAACTTTCAGCCACGAATACTATACCCATCAAAGCTATCCTTCAAATATGAAGGAGAAATAAAAACATTCACAGATACAGAAAAGATGAGGGAATTTATCATCAGAAAACCCCCACTCCAGGAATTACTAAAGGGGGTTCTCCAATCAGATACAAAGAACAAAAAAAAAACAGAGCCACAAGTAAAAGCTCCAAGAAGAACACAATAAAACCAAATTTAAACTATGACAATAACAAAAAGAAAGAGGGGGAGAAGATGGAGATTAACAGTAGCAAAGGACGATGGAGTGCAAAAGTACTCACAAAATAGTTCGCTACAATGAATAGGGTAGGGACCCTTTTCATTACTCAAAGGTAACCACCATTGAAAAAACCACCACAGAAGCACATGAGATAAAAGAGATAGCAACAGAGGAAAGATGTATGGAATACAACCAAATAAAAACAAAAGATAGAAAAACGAAAAAGAAGGGTCAAACAAGACACAAAACTAACAGAAAGCAAAATATAAAATGGCAATAGGGAACTCACCAATGTCAATAATTACACTAAATGTAAACGGATTAAACTCACCAAAAAAAGGCACAGAGTAGCAGAATGGATTAAAAAAGAAAATCCAACTATATGCTGCCTACAGGAAACTCATCTAAGTAACAAGGATAAAAATAAATTCAAAGTGAAAGGCTGGAAAACAATACTCCAAGCAAATAACATCCAAAAAAAAGCAGGTGTAGCAATATTCATATAGGATAATGCTGACTACAAGACAGGAAAAGTATTCAGAGACAAAAATGGCCATTTCATAATGGCTAAGGGGACACTGAATCAAGAAGACATAACAATTCTTAATATATATGCACCAAACCAAGGAGCACCAAAATATATAAGACAGCTACTTATTGATCTTAAAACAAAAACTGACAAAAATACAATCATACTTGGAGACCTCAATACACCGCTGACGGCTCTAGATCGGTCATCCAAACAGAGAATCAACAAAGACATAGTGGCCTTAAACAAAACACTAGAGCACCTGGATATGATAGACATCTACAGGACATTTCATCCCAAAGTGAATGAGTATACATTTTTCTCCAGTGTACATGGATCATTCTCAAGAATTGACCATATGTTGGGCCACAAAAACAACATCAGCAAATACAGAAAAATTGAAGTTGTGCCAAGCATATTTTCTGATCAGAAAGCCTTGAAACTAGAATTCAACTGCAAAAAAGAGGAAAAAAATCCCACAAAAATGTGGAAACTAAACAACATACTTTTAAAAAATGAATGGGTCAAAGAAGAAATAAGTGCAGAGATCAAAAGATATATACAGACTAATGAAAATGACAATACGACATATCAGAATCTATGGGATGCAGCAAAAGCAGTGATAAGAGGGAAGTTCATATCACTTCAGGCATATATGAACAAACAAGAGAGAGCCCAAGTGAACCACTTAACTTCCCACCTTAAGGAACTAGAAAAAGAAGAACAAAGACAACCCAAAACCAGCCGAAGAAAGGAGATAATAAAAATCAGAGCAGAAATAAATGAATTAGAGAACAGAAAAACTATAGAAAAAATTAATAGAACAAGGAGCTGGTTCTTTGAAAAGATCAACAAAATTGACAAACCCTTGGCAAGACTTACCAAGGAAAAAAGAGAAAGAACTCATATAAACAAAATCCAAAATGAAAGAGGAGAAATCACCACGGACACCGTAGATATACAAAGAATTATTGTAGAATACTATGAAAAACTTTATGCCACTAAATTCAACAACCTAGAAGAAATGGATAAATTCCTAGAACAATACAACCTTCCTAGACTGAGTCAAGAAGAAGCAGAAAGCCTAAACAGACCTATCAGTAGAGAAGAAATAGAAAAAAAACCATTAAAAACCTCCCCAAAAATAAAAGTCCAGGCCCTGACGGCTATACCAGCGAATTTTATCAAACATTCAAAGAAGACTTGGTTCCTATTCTACTCAAAGTCTTCCAAAAAATTGAAGAAGAAGCAATACTTCCAAACACATTTTATGAGGCCAACATAACCCTCATACCAAAACCAGGCAAGGATGGCACAAAAAAAGAAAACTACAGACCAATATCTCTAATGAATACAGATGCTAAAATACTAAACAAAATACTAGCAAATCGAATACAACAACATATTAAAAAAATAATACATCATGATCAAGTGGGATTCATCCCAGAATGTCAAGGATGGTTCAACATACGTAAAACGGTTAACGTAATACACCATATCAACAAAACAAAGAACAAAAACCACATGATCTTATGAATAGACGCAGAAAAGGCTTTCGATAAAATACAACACAATTTTATGTTTAAGACTCTCAACATAATGGGTATAGAAGGAAAATATCTCAACATGATAAAGGCCATATATGATAAACCATCAGCTAACATCATATTAAATGGCACTAAACTGAAGGCTTTCCCCCTTAAATCAGGAACAAGACAGGGTTGTCCACTCTCTCCACTCTTATTTAATGTGGTACTAGAGGTTCTAGCCAGAGCAATCAGACAAGACAAAGAAATAAAAGGCATCCATATCGGAAAAGAAGAAGTAAAGGTATCACTTTTTGCAGATGATATGATCCTATACATCGAAAATCCCAGAGAATCCACAAAAAGACTACTAGAAACAATAAGCCAATACAGTAAGGTCGCAGGATACAAAATTAACATACGGAAGTCAATAGCCTTTCTATATGCCAACAATGAAACAATTGAGAACGAACTCAAAAGAATAATCCCCTTCACGATTGCAACAAAAAAAAATAAAATACTTAGGAATAAACATAACAAAGAATGTAAATGACTTATATAATGAAAATTATAAACCATTGTTAAGGGAAATCGAAAAAGATATAATGAGATGGAAGAATATACCTTGTTCTTGGCTAGGAAGAATAAATATAATCAAGATGGCTATATTACCCAAAGCAATACACAAATTTAATGCAATTCCCATCAAACTTCCAATGACGTTTTTTAAAGAAATAGAGAAAAAAAATCATCAGATTTATATGGAACTATAAAAAACCCCGAATAGTCAAAGAAATCCTAAAGAAAAAGAATGAAGCTGGGGGCATTACAATACCTGACTTCAAACTCTATTATAGGGCCACGACAATCAAAACAGCATGGTATTGGCAGAAAAATAGACACTCAGACCAATGGAACAGAATAGAAAGTCCAGAAATAAAACCACATATATATAGTCAAATAATTTTTGATAAAGGGGCCAACAACACACAATGGAGAAAAGAAAGCCTCTTCAATAAATGGTGCTGGGAAAACTGGAAAGCCACATGCAAAAGAATGAAACTGGACTACAGTTTGTCCCCCTGTACTAAAATTAACTCAAAATGGATCAAAGATCTAAACATAAGACCTGAAACAATTAAGTACATAGAAGAAGACATAGGTACTCAACTCAGGGACCTGGGTTTTAAAGAGCATTTTATGAATTTGACTCCACAGGCAAGAGAAGTGAAGGCAAAAATTAACGAATGGGACTACATCAGACTAAGAAGTTTTTGCTCAGCAAGAGAAACTGATAACAAAATAAACAGAAAGCCAACTAAATGGGAAATGATATTTTCAAACAACAGCTCAGATAAGGGCCTAATATCCAAAATATACAAAGAACTCATAAAACTCAACAACAAACAAACAAACAATCCAATAAAAAAATGGGAAGAGGATATGAACAGACACTTCTCCCAGGAAGAAATACAAATGGCCAACAGATATATGAAAAGATGCTCATCTTCTTTAGCTATTAGAGAAATGCAAATCAAAACGGCAATGAGATACCACCTCACACCTGTTCGATTAGCTATTATTAGCAAGACAGGTAATAGCAAATGTTGGAGAGGCTGTGGAGAAAAAGGAACCCTCATACACTGTTGGTGGGAATGTAAAGTAGTACAACTATTATGGAAGAAAGTATGGTGGTTCCTCAAAAAACTGAAAATAGAACTACCTTATGACCCAGCAATCCCTCTACTGGGTATATACCCCAAAAACTCAGAAACATTGATACGTAAAGACACATGCAGCCCCATGTTCATTGCAGCATTGTTCACAGTGGCCAGGACATGGAAACAACCAAAAAGCCTGTCAATAGATGACTGGATAAAGAAGATGTGGCACATATACACTATGGAATACTACTCAGCCATAAGAAATGATGACATCGGAACATTTACAGCAAAATGGTGGGATCTTGATAACATTATACGAAGCGAAATAAGTAAATCAGAAAAACCAGGAACTGCATTATTCCATACGTAGGTGGGACATAAAAGTGAAACTAAGAGACATTGATAAGAGTGTGGTGGTTATGGGGGGGAGGGGGGAATGGGAGAGGGAAAGGGGGAGGGGGAGGGGCACAAAGAAAACTAGATAGAAGGTGACAGAGGACAATCTGACTTTGGGTGATGGGTATGCAACATAATTGAACGACAAGATAACCTGGACTTGTTATCTTTGAATATATGTATCCTGATTTATTTATGTCACCCCATTAAAAAAAAATAAATAAATAAATAAATAAAAATCAAGAAAGACAAACACATTGTCCATCTATACCTTGGCAGGTGACTCTAGTGACAGATGCACCTGCCAAGGGTGAACTCCTAATCTGTAAACTAGGAAAAAGGGTTAAAGAATAATTTTCAAAAAAGATAAAATATGACCTGTACCTAGATACAAAACAAACATGTGTTAGAGATTTAACTCCTCAATGAGAAAACCTTCAGATGTTACAACCAGTTCAAAGGTGAATGCAAAGAACTCATGCATTTATAGGTCAGACAGAGAGAAAGCAATGTGCACATCGGACAAATCTAGCTGTTTCTCAGAAGTCAGGAGTCAGTTGGAAGGAGTTTGCTTATCTCAAGGCAGGAAGGATTCTCATAGCTATCAGCTATGCTCAACTGACAGAGTTGTAACAGTTTCCCTAGAATCATTATCAGATAATCTGAAAAGGTGCCATCTAGATAATACAGTTTTTCAATGAAGCACCAACATTTCCCTACAAAAGACTTGGAAGACAGTGTGTGAAGCATAATGTGCTCTTTCTGAATTGAAGGAATAGGGCTTCCTCTAAGAAACTCAGAAAGGAAATTCAGGTGTTAAAAAATGGTCTCAGCTAGGTGTACTTCAGACGCACACCTGAATGTGTCCAGATCCTGGCCAGAACATGATCCCTAACCCTAAGCCCTGAACAGCAGGTCTGAAGAAAATGTCTCAGTTGATGAAGTGACTTAAAATACTTTCTTTATCTCTACTTATTTTATTTTCTATATACCTCCCCCTTTTTTGGTTGTTGTTATCCCTATTTTTTTCCACCTTAACAAGAAAAGAGTGACTATTTGCATACACAAAACAATGATTTAAATGATCAGTCAGCAGCAGGTGGTGGGAGAAAAAGGCAGCAGGTGGGAGGAAGTGACCAGCTGGCACCAGCAGCTTCAGCCACCCTGCACTGGGCAGCACAGGCCTGATTCTGCCCTTTGAACTAATCAAGCTTCTTTGCCTAAGCTAAGTCTCAATATGAGATAAGCACAGGACTCACTAATGGGGTCTGAAATATTTGTTCCAATCTTCACTAGTAAAAGAGAAGTGCTACCTTGATATCAGGAAATTTTCTTGAGACTGTGAACTCTTTGTGGACAAAACCTTTCTCTATCTTTTATATAAACCCATCATAACACTCAGGGCCCGAAGCAAGGACTTCATGAATGTCTCTTTGAGGGTGAGCAAAATGTTTACATTTGATAGTGCATCTATAAAAACAATCAAAGGTTGAACTGAATTTTTATTTTTGTCAGTTCTTTATTATTGATCAACTGCTTACTCAGGCCTGAAAGCTATCTACTGTTTCTCCTTTCTCCCCTTTAGTCCCCGAATACAAGGTTAAGATAAGTTGTATTGCTTATCTTGGCTGAGAAAATTTCCTACATCTAAGAACTAGAAATGGTATTCAGTGGGCTCTCAGAGACATTGATTTCTTCTGTTTCTTAACATATTCCTTCAAAATGGTGAGGGGTTCTGTTCATTTGGTTTGTTTTTCTGATTGTTTCTCTTCTTGGGCCCAAGAACTCTTTCTTAGAGCTCTTCTCTTAGAACTACCTTATATTCCTCCTGTTATATGATTCCTTCTTGCTGCTCACACAGGTCTACTTCTGCACCTAGCAGGCCTTCTATGGATCAGGAGACATCTCACATCTATGCAAGAACAGCACTCATGCTCAAAAGAGTTAGACTGACATCCAATCTATGCCTTTATTTTGCATAACCAATGTGTATATTTAAGAATTTCCAGAAGTCAAATAGCACTTTTATAACATCAAGGATGCCTATTGATAAGCATTAAAAACAAACGAACAAGCAACAACCTAGTAGAAACCACATTGCTGACTATATATTCTATAGGATTTCTTTGTTACAGTCCTGGCAGTCAAAATTGGTTATATTATTTTAGTTCTGGGAAGAGATGGTCAGAGTCATCCCCTGGACTTGCCATCATTCACACAGACCCCTTCTCCTCTGTAAAGATTTACCCCATGCCTGCAGTGTTCCTGCTACCTGCCTGCTGCAGACAAGGAACAGATTCCAAAACACAACTTCCCAAGGTGAGGTATATCCATTTCGATCTCTAAATGAGAAAACTGCTGGTGCAGAAAATCACTAAACAAAAAAGCATCTCCTTCAAATGTTCTCATGAAAGGACACAGTTCTTGGCAGTGGAATGAGAAAGCAAGCAACCATTACAGAGGGGCACCAACACAAGGATAATCTGCTCATTCCAAAATTCCATGCCTGTCTCCCCAGTCTGTTAGCCATTGGGTGGCATGCTATGCCAGGATGTGAATGTGGACAGCAGGAGAGAGACCCCAGGCTTCACTGTAAGGTCTTGAAAGTGGTGCCAAGAAAAGCCCTTGTTTTTAGCAATTACAACCTCTGAGATCCAAAGTCAATGCTTAACCAAAGCCAAAGTCACCTCAACTTCTTCATAAATACATCCTTCGCCACCCTGACATGATCGCCCAGATATGGTTTTTTTCTAAATGCAAAGCTTAATTTTCCAGGAAGGAGCTGTGTTATAATGGAAAGAATATTCCAATTTGATGTAATATTTGCTTTCAGTTCCTAACTTTTACCTTTTACTATCTTCATAAACACCACCAAATTCTGAGTCTGTTTCCCCATTAAGATCAGAAAATGATAATATCTGCTCCTTGGTGTTCTTGTGAGAACCAAATGGGAAGTTGTATATGAAACCTCTTTGTAAAACTAATAACATTATCCGAGGTTATGCTGGATAATGTCTAGTTATTTCTGTTCTACGTGTCTTCTTAATTTGCAATTGCCATTTCAGTTTAGAAAGAAAACAATTACCAAAATCTATGCAAGTAAAAAATATGGCTCCTAAATCATTTCTTATCCTCCCAATCTTTTAGAAGTGTTTCTTCATAAAGTGGCTGTCACCAACTCTCTCTTCACCATCCAAGACCTCCATGAGTAGAGGTTGTGTAATGAGGCAGGGCTTGTTAAAGAGAAATATGAAGATTCTGTGATTAAAATTATACCTTCTCTTGACTCTTCAGTGTTCTCAAGGAGTTCAGCTGTCATGCACCCACTGGTTACTGCAGATTCCTTTTTAGGACCGCTGGCAGTATAATTACAAACCAACAAGCAAGTCTGAATATTGGGGTTGCTTAATGATTGGCATCCTTAAACATGGTAAACAGAAAGACTTAAGACTTTTCATTCAGAAGATGCTGATATAACTTTTGTCAGTGATGAAGGATGGGCTGTGTCAAAACCAAAGTGAGTATCTACAGTTATGTGAAAACACAGACTTCTCAGAGAGGAGAACTTGAGGTTGAACCTGACTTAATCAGTCTTCATCCAAGTCTTCCTTCTCCCCTTTTCATCTTCCTTTGTTTTTTTTCTTTAGAGACTGCCCTTTACCTTTTCTTTTTCCTCTTGTCTCAGCTTCCATGATAAGAGATATAATACACAATCAACACATAAAACCCTAATGGCAAAAAAAAATAAATAAAAATAAAAATAGGGCCCTGGCCGGTTGGCTCAGCGGTAGAGCGTCGGCCTGGCATGCAGGAGTCCCAGGTTCGATTCCCGGCCAGGGCACACAGGAGAGGCACCCATTTGCTTCTCCACCCCTCCCCTTCTCCTTCCTCTCTGTCTCTCTCTTCCTCTCCCGCAGCGAGGCTCCATTGGAGCAAAGATGGCCCGGGCACTGGGGATGGCTCTGTGACCTCTGTCTCAGGCACTAGAATGGCTCTGGACGCAACAGAGCGACCCCCCAGAGGGGCAAAGCATCGTCCCCTGGTGGGCATGCCGGGTGGATCCCGGTCGGGCGCATGCGGGAGTCTGTCTGATTGCCTCCCCGTTTCCAGCTTTGGAAAAATGAAAAAACAAAACAAAACAAAAAAACCCCTAACGGCCACCCTTCACAGTGTCGCTTCAGGATTGGTGTCACTGAAGTCAGAGCTCATTCACTATGTGACTCCAAATACCTTGTTTGAATATTATCTGACATGGAGCTGTCAATGTCCTCTCCTCATACATGTATACTGATACCCCACTGGACAAATTTAAGCAGTACCAATCTAGAAACAGATTATATTCAGAATGAAGCTAAAATCTGTGGCATCCAACAGGAAATAGTTGATCAAATCTAATTAGCTTTCATCTCAACAAAAGATGGAGCTACACAGATGGGCAAAAAATGGATGATTTTGAAGAGAAAAAGGAAATAACTGAAACTCAAGAAATCTCTTTGGTATTTGTTTTTAAAATGTGCAGATTCTGCAAACACTATGCACATTTTATAGCAGGCCTTTTCTACCCTATTTAAATTAAATTACATCTATATATAATAAGCTGGCTCACCAAGTTACTTTGTCAAATATTTTATGAAAATATAGTTAGAGAGATCCTTAGACATCACTGAATCCAATCTTCCCCATTTTACCAATGAGTAAACTAAAGTCTAGAGATGTAATTGACTTGCGAAGGTCAGTCACATAGTCCACTGAGAGATGAGCCTAGAATTTATGATTATTCTCACTACACTAAAGCTACCAGGCAAATCTCATATAAATAAGCCAAACTTTTTTTGTGAAAGTCAGAGCGTTATATATTTTCCAAAGAATAAATTGAGCATGGACTGTCAGGAGAAAATTGCTGAAACTTGGTATTTCTATATTCTCATGTAGCCCTGCAACTCAGCAAATAGGTTCTCCTGCTTCAAAAGACTTGGACTATTATCAACAGGATAAATGTGTGGTTGCTTAATTAAAACAACACTGGAAGAAAGAAACAGCAAAGTGTGACCATACCTGCCTTCGTGTTGCATAGCTGATGGTCTCCAGAAATCTTACATAGAAAATAGTCTTTCAGGAAAGACCAATGAGCTAAGGTGAAAAACTAGGAGCTTGCATAAAATTTATATTTTGCAATCAATAGTTGAGCCTTTGAGTTTTCGGTTATGTGGTGTGACAATGACATAAAGCCATTTTGTTTATTTCTTTTTTTAAAAGTCTAATAAAGACATTGTGCAGAATGCTTTATTAAATCTTGGCTGGACTCTTAAATCTGAGCTAGGATGCCCTAAACATTCAACCACCACCAAATGCCCACCCCAGCTGGTATGTTGACCTAAATGACAAGTCACAGAGCTGGCAGTACTGGCAAAACGGCACCAACTAGTCACAACCATACATACACACATGCACACATATAGGATATATCCACATGCATATGTGTGTATGTCTATGCAAGCCCATGATATCCTCTTTAATAAGAAGAATCTTTAGGCCCTGGCCAGTTAGCTCAGTCAGTTAAGAGCATCATCTCAAAAACAACAAGGTTGCGGGTTTAGTCCCTGGTCAGGGCACACACGGGAAGCAGCCAATGAATGCACGACTGAGTGGAACAACAGATGAATGCTTCCCTTTCTTCTCTGCTCTCTCTCCCTGTTTCTCTAAAAATAAAAAAGAAATTAATCCCTGGCTGTATAGCTCAGTCAGTGGGAGCATTGTCCCAGAGCACGGAGGTTGCTGGTTCGATTCCCAGTCAGCGCACATACAAGAGCAGTTTCATGATTCTCTCTTCCCTGCCTCTCTCTCTCTCTTTCAAAAAAATAGTAATAATAATAATAAGAAGAATCTTTAACCTTCTGAAGAGCTACAGAAATCTGAACTACCATTGTAGCCCTGTTAACAGCCAACTCTGTGACAAGAGCCTACTCAAACAAGAGTAAAGTCAATAAAAGTAAAGTGTTAGTGTACTGTTAATGACAGGTTCTTGCAGGCACTTTCTTCCAAATTATACCATTCCTATTCAAATACTATCTCAAGAGTCTCAGACAGTGTCAAGTGCAATCATTGTTATTTCAGTTGCCAAGGTAATCAATTGAAATCATAATGAAGGGAACAGAAGGAAATCAATAGAGTCTGAAATTACAAATAAAGAGAAGCTATCGTTTAAGAGCATTTGGCTGAAATCTTCCATATTAATGGAGTCAGAAATGGCTGTGTCATTCAGAAGCAGTGTGGTGCATAATTCAGCTGAGTGCATTAGAACACCTAAAAGCGATTACAATAATTAGGGTTGCCTACCAAGAATCTGTCCACCTCAGAAGGCATATTGCTGAGTTGTTTATTATAGTTCCAGTGTGTTTTCATATCTTCATATTTTCAATCATCTCTCGGCTAAGCTCTTAGGCAGGAGGCTAGATAAGCTTGCTCAGAGACATTAAACCCAGGCTGTTAGTCCAGTTTGATTCAGAGATTGGGAAGTAAGAATGACTAATCATGCTTTTTAAGAAATATCTTCTTTTTCAAAAATTCTGTTGATATGTGTAAAGTGATACAGGTAGTTGGAAAGCAAGAAATAAGAATGTAGATTATAGAAAAATTGATAATTGCTTAGTCTATATTCACATGCGTGAAAAGTTCTTCAGTCTCTAACAGAATGACATAAAGTCATATCAATTCCACTGTTACTTGTAAAGGTAAAATAAATATTCCAGAATTGTCTAATATTCATGATCAAGTACACCCTAAGGAGAGAACAGGAACCAAATGATAATAAAGAATTGAAAGCTATTCAGTTCTTTTATCAAGAAATAGTCCATAAAAGGAATAAGGAATTATGAAAAAATCATGTAGATTTCCTTATATTGGCTTATCATTGGGAACTGAAAATGACAGGTTTATGGATTTCTGCATAAATACGTTTATTATGTTATTCAATATTCTATGACAGGTTTTCCATATTCCACTGTACTGCTTTGCAAGCCTTGACTTACAGGCTGTCTGTTTGAGAAATCCTGAATTTTTTGTCTCAATCTATAGATGGCAGGAATTCATAAAAAGCTTGCACATACTTGACATGGATATTAAGAGAACATTGAAATTACATGCATATAATTTATACATGTATAACTATGCCCTTTCAGTAAAAATACAGAAAGGAGGACTTTGACAATTAAGCTAGTGTGAGCTCTGCTTGCCAATCCACTCAGTGAATCTATAGCCAAGAATGGACATGAGACAGGAATTTAGAAGGAATTTTTCCCACAGCAATCTCAGTTTTCACATGCCTCTCAGAGAGTAAGCACTGTCATTATAGTAATTAAAAATATTTATTTGTTTACCTATTCATTATTTATTTATTTCTGTATAACATGATTTCTACAGGTAAACCAAATACTTCACATGGTACTCAGCTAAAGAATTATCACATTTCTACAACTAAGACAGTAAATAAAAGGTCTTTTCCATGTTGGTTAAGAATAGCTTTTCTGGTTTTCCATATAAGCCAGGGAACAGGAGAAGGCCTGTGCACACAGTCTTCCTGGAACCAGTTCTGTGCACTTCACTGACTCCTCCCTTGTCAGCTGCCAGACACTGAAGGATTAACCTAGTGTTATATTGAACTTATCGAAAAAAATCGTGTCCTTCTCTACCATGGCAACTTTCTATGATCTTTTCAAAGATAATTTTAACTATATATAGTGTTGGCTGGTGTTAGACCCCAAACCTCATCTGAGACATAAATTCTTTGTATATAAATTTTCTGCCAGGGTTTCACACTCATTCAGTTCACAGCAATAAAAACGTGTTTCCTGGAGCCTACAGTTCAGCTGTACTGGTATCTCCTGGGAGCCTATTAAAACTGCAGAATCTCAGGACTCACCCCAGATCAACAGCATCATAATCTGCATTTTAACAAAATGCCCAGACAGTGTATATGAATGTTGATGTTTGAGAGTCACTGTGCTACAGGTCAAACAAGTGGGAAATGCATGGCATAAAGGATCTTAGAGCATTATCCAAGTATTAACTTAGAACAAAGCAACTGAGAGAGAGAAGAGGTATATGCACATTTGTGCAGATGTAATAGTACTACTGTTACATGTATTAGCTTTGTCATTATGGTTGTTAGTCATCATAAACAGATTCAGAATGTGTTCATATTTTATAATATTGAATCATCTCCCTCCCACCTCTAGGCCAGAAGAATGCATGTAAACAAATAATTAAAAGGCAACATGATAACTACTATAATTGAGATATAAATAAAATGCTGGGAAAGCTGAGAAAATGGAACCATTCATTCTGACTGGAGGGACTGAAGAAAGCCTTCCTTAAGCAGATAGTGGTTGAACTGGATATTGAGGAGGCAGGCTTTCCAGACAATAAGAACATGACAGGTATTGAAAGGCTTTGCCATATTGGAGTTGCCAAGATCGTGAGTTTATCCGGAGCTTTTGGTGACTGTGGTTGAGATCTCTTTAGATTAGGGGAGGTAGGGGAGGTAGGAGAGGCAGGGATGGACAGGGAGCGATGAGGCTCGAAACATGGACTAGGATGGATCTACTGCTGAGGCTCAATACAAGGCCTAACACTAACATATTAGCATGTTGAGCCCAAGAGCTAACTTATTAAAGCTGATATGATATGACCATATTTTTAGAGCTTTATTAAGACCACTTAGATAAAATTGTACTCGCATATTAACACTGAGTTGCTGAAAATTCAATGGCTGGTCCATCCAATAAAATTGAAAACCTGGTTTTCAGAATACAAAACAGATTGCAGTGTTTAATATCATTTTTTAATCATATTCAATAAGCAGTGTATAATATGCAAATATATACGTTATCTTCCTAATGTCACAGACAGCTGCTTCTTTGTTTTTAAGTATGTATCAATAAGTAATTTTGGCATTAGATCTCCAACAGTAATGTCCATAATTACTCAAATTTTCCCCAAGACATACATCTATTACTTGTGTGGTTTTGTCTTCATATCCTTCTCCGTGACTGGGCTCTTGTTCTGTTAAGTGCTATTTAAAAATTGTATTGTAGTGATGTCACGGAAATGGCGCCGTGAGCAGCACGTCCGACAGATCTCCCCAAAATCTCAACAAATTTATCAACTAGAAACAGAAAAATTTATCCTCGGAGTATTCCGGAGTTACACACACACACTGAAAGTGAAAGGACTGTTGCCGAGGAGGGAGTATGCCTGTGGTGAGTCAACCCACACGTGCAACTGCCCGCCCACACTCGGGGAATGCCAGCCTGGGCACTGGCGGCAGCCGGCGTGCCCTGTGAAACTGCGCGTGCGCCCTGTGCCGCGGTCCGGAGAGTCCCGGCCACCGGCGTGCACTGAGAAACCGCGCGCACCCCCCGTGCCGCGGTCCGGGAGGGCGCCAAGGCTGTCTTTCCTAGTCAGGAGATTCTCTCCGTGGGCGGGGCACCTCACCCAGCCATTCAAGCTAACAATCAAGTGTTGGGGGAGGGGCGCACAGGCAGCCTGAAATACTTTCTGGAGCACAGCTGCGGATCCAATCACTGAAATTAGCTTAACCCACGAAATCTGCACACCCATGGGGCTCTAATTGATAAGATCTCTCCCAGTTCAGCGATCCAAGACAAGAGGCATGATATTTTTCAGTGCCTTTCACTAAAGGGGCGGGGGCAACTTCTGATTGACAGAGCCTCCATATTCAGGGATATACCTAACAAGAGGGACTTGGCAGATATTAAGATCTATACAGCAAGCAGCGAATAGTGCATCTTCTTCCCAGCCAAAACAGGCTACAAAGTGTGGAAAGCCTGGGTTGAGTGGTCCAACTGAATGCTAGGCGTTGAACAGTCACCTTGACAACAATTGACTCCCAGCCCCACCTGATTATGCTGGAGGCTCTGACTGCCAGAGCCTTACCCAGAGCCTTGCGCTGAGTGAGGATAGAGTGGGGATTTCCCAGCTCTTTGAGCCTCTTACTCCCCAGACAGAAGCAGTGGCAGCCTCATAGCTGGATCACCAGGCTGCTAATTCAGGAAGGGGAGACTAGGAGAGAGACTCCAGGAAAGCAAACTCTCTCATTGTTGGACTCTGCAAATGCCAACAAGCCTTGACTACCAGCGAGACTAAAGCCAATTATATGACATTGCCATAGAATCCCATCAACTGCAAATCCCTACGCGTGACACAGGGGCAGAACCTGGGGTACAGAGTCACCGACCAGGAAGAGGGAGAGAAAAGAAAAAGGAAGAAGTTAACCTCTCAAAATCAAGAAAAATCCACAGACTTTATAACTTGTTCCAATAATTCTTTGTTGATGTTGTTTCTTTCTTCTTTCTTATTGCCTTTATTATTATTTGTATTTCCTCCACCTCGGGCCTTTTATTCTCTGCCCATCTTATGCTACCCTTTTCTTGAACTATACTACCCAAGAGTGTTACATTTTATTTCTTTTCTTCATCCTTACTCTCCTTTAGGGTTACACTCCAAAACCCTTAACTCTCACTCTCTCCCCCCTTTTTTTTTTCTTTTCCTTTTCTTTTTTTCTTCCTTCATTTCTCTCTTTTTCTTATTTTTTCCTTTCTATTCGTTTCTTCTTTTCTCCTTTTACTTTTCCTCCCATTTAATCCTCAATCATGAACAAATTATTTAATTTGGGACTCAAGCTTTTTGTTTTTTTTTGTTCTCTTTTTTTTTTCTGCTTTTGTTCTTGGTTTTCCTTTATTTGTTTGTTTTTGTAGCATTTTGGGTACTTTTTACATTGCTTTTTAACTCACTAGCATTCCTCCCAACCCAAAGTCTCCATTGTATTTAGTCTTCGCTCCACTTAATACAACAGATTTTTACTTATTATTTTTATTTTTTCTTCTTTAAATATTATTATTTTTTCTCTCCTTTTTTCTGTTTCCCTCTTATCCCTCTCATTATATCTCTTAGTTGACCATCACTTACAAGCAAAACATTTTATGCTTGTCTAAAATTTTCTCCTTTATTTTTTTATTTTTTTTAATTTTTTTTATTTTTTGCATTTAGTAGGTCCCTACTCCCTTTTTTGCCCCTTGAACTCTTCACCCCAAATCAGCCCCTCCATTATAGGCAGTTTTTGTTCCATTTAGCATAATATAATTCACAGGTCATCACGATATTTCCCTAAGGAGGTGAGAGGAGGGGAAGAGAAGAAAGAAAAAAAGGGGGAAATAATAAATTATTACTTTTTTTGTGTGTGGAGTGTTTTCCTTTTTTTCCCCCTTTTTATTCTTTATTAATTCTAATTAACACTATCAACAAGACCACCTTCAGATGCCAATAAGAAAAAGGAAATCAAATATTATGGATACAAAAGATAGAGAGGTAACACAAATAGATGTGGAAAAATCTATGGAGAAAATATTTAACATATTGGAAGCCTTGGAGCCAAATGACATAGAATTTAAAATAGAAATCTTAAAAATACTCAGAGATATACAAGAAAACACAGAAAGGCAATTTAGGGAAATCAGAAAACAACTCAACGATCACAAAGAATATATTACCAAGGAAATTGAAACTATAAAAACAAATCAAACAGAAATGAAAAACTCAATTCATGAGCTGAAAAACAAGGTAACAAGCTTAGCTAATAGAACAGCCCAGATAGAAGATAGGATTAGTGAAATAGAAGACAAGCAACTTGAGGCACAACAGAGAGAAGAAGAAAGAGACTCAAAAATAATAAAAACAAGAAAGCCCTACAGGAATTGTCTGACTCCATCAGAAAGAATAACATAAGAATAATAGGTATATCAGAGGGAGAAGAGAAAGAAAATGGAATGGAGAATATACTCAAACAAATAATAGATGAGAACTTCCCAAGCCTATGGAAAGAACTAAAGCCTCAAATTCAAGAAGCAAACAGAACACCAAGTTTTCTTAACCCCAACAAACCCACTCCAAAGCACATCATAATGAAGATGACACAAACCAATGAGAAAGAAAAAATTCTCAAGGCAGCCAGGGAAAAGAAGAATACAATATATAAAGGAAGGCCTAATAGATTATCATCAGATTTCTCAGCAGAAACTCTACAAGCTAGAAGAGAGTGGACCCCAATATTTAAAGCCCTGAAAGAGAGGAACTTTCAGCCAAGAATACTATACCCATCAAAGCTATCCTTCAAGTACGAAGGAGATATAAAAACATTCACAAATACAGAAAAGATGAGAGAATTTATCATCAGAAAGCCCCCACTCCAGGAAATACTAAAGGGGGTTTTCCAACCAGATTCAAAGAACAAAAGAAAACAAAACCACAAGTAACAGCTCCACCAAGAACACAATAAAACCAAACTTAAACTGTGACAACAAAAGAAAAAAAAAGGGGAGAAAAGATGAAGATTAACAGTAGCAAAGGACGATGAAGCGCAGAAATACTTATAAGAAAAAGTACTACAATGAATATGGTAGGTACCCTTTTCATTACTTAATGGTAACCCTTAAAAAAACCACCACAAAAAAAGGTAGCAACAGAGGAAAAAAGTATGGAATACAAACAAACAAAAACAAACGATAGAAAAACAAAAGAGAATAATCAAACAAGATACAAAACTAACAGAAAGCAATTTATAAAATGGCAATAGGGAACCCACAAGTGTCAATAATTACACTAAATGTAAATGGCTTAAACTTACCAATAAAAAGACACAGGGTAGCAGAATGGATTAAAAAAGAAAATCCAACTGTATGCTGCCTACAAGAAACTCATCTAAGCAACAAGGATAAAAATAAATTCAAAGTGAAAGGCTGGAAAACAATACTCCAAGCAAACAACACCCAAAAAAAAGCAGGTGTAGCAATACTCATATCTGATAATGCTGACTACAAGACAGAAAAAGTACTCAGAGACAAAAATGGTCATTTCATAATGATTAAGGGGACACTGAATCAAGAAGACATAACAATCCTTAATATATATGCACCAAACCAAGGAGCACCAAAATATATAAGACAGCTACTTATTGACCTTAAAACAAAAACTAACAAAAATACAATCATACTTGGAGACCTCAATACACTGCTGATGGCTCTAGATCGGTCATCCAAACAGAGAATCAATAAAGATATAGTGGCCTTAAACGAAATACTAGAACACCTGGATATGATAGACATCTACAGGACACTTCATCCGAAAGCGACAGAGTATACATTTTTCTCTAGTGTACATGGAACATTCTCAAGAATTGACCATATGTTGGGCCACAAAGACAATATTAGCAAATTTAGAAAAATTGAAATTGTACCAAGCATATTCTCTGATCATAAGCCTTGAAACTAGAATTCAACTGTAAAAAAGAGGGGGGAAAACCCACAAAATTGTGGAAACTAAACAACATACTTCTAAAAAATGAATGGGTCAAAGCACCGCAGAGATCAAAAGATATATACAGACAAATGAAAATGAAAATACGATATATCAGAATCTCTGGGATGCAGCAAAAGCAGTAATAAAAGGAAAGTTCATATCACTTCAGGCCTATATGAACAAACAAGAGAGAGCCGAAGTAAACCACTTAACTTCACACCTTAAGGAACTAGAAAAAGAAGATTAAAGACAACCCAAAACCAGCCGAAGAAAGGAGATAATAAAAATCAGAGCAGAAATAAATGAAATAGAGAACAGAAAAACTATAGAAAAAGTCAATAAAACAAGGAGCTGGTTCTTTGAAAAGATCAACAAGATCGACAAACCCTTGGCAAGACTCACCAAGGAAAAAAGGCACAGAACTCAAATAAATAAAATCCAAAATGAAAGAGGAGAGATCACCACAGACATCATAGATATACAAAGAATTATTGTAGAATACTATGAAAAACTATATGCCACCAAATACAACAATCTAGAAGAAATGGATAAATTCCTAGAACAATACAACCTTCCTAAACTGAGTCATGAAGAAGCAGAAAGCCTAAACAGACCAATCAGCAGGGAGGAAATAGAAAAAACTATTAAAAACCTCCCCAAAAATAAAAGTCCAGGCCCTGACGGTTATACTAGTGAATTCTATCAAACATTCAGAGAAGACTTGGTTCCTATTTTACTCAAAGTCTTCCAAAAAATTGAAGAAGAAGCAATACTTCCAAACACATTTTATGAGGCCAACATAACCCTCATACCAAAACCTGGCAAGGATGGCACAAAGAAAGAAAACTACAGACCAATATCTCTTATGAATACAGATGCTAAAATAATAAACAAAATACTGGCAAACCGAATACAACAACATATTAAAAAAATAATACATCGTGATCAAGTGGGATTCATCCCAGAATCTCAAGGATGGTTCAACATACGCAAAACGGTTAACGTAATACACCATATCAACAAAACAAAGAACAAAAACCACATGATCTTATCAATAGATGCAGAAAAGTCTTTTGATAAAATACAACACAATTTTATGTTTAAGACTCTCAACAAAATGGGTATAGAAGGAAAATATCTCAACATGATAAAGGCCATATATGATAAACCATCAGCCAACATCATATTAAATGGCGTAAAACTGAGGACTTTCCAACTTAAATCAGGAACAAGACAGGGTTGTCCACTCTCTCCACTCTTATTTAACGTGGTGCTAGAAGTTCTGGTCAGAGCAATCAGACAAGACAAAGAAATAAAAGGCATCCATATCAGAAAAGAAGAAGTAAAGGTATCATTTTTTGCTGATGATATGATCCTATACATCGAAAACCCAAAGGACTGCACAAAAAGATTACTAGAAACAATAAACCAATACAGTAAGGTCGCAGGATACAAAATTAACATACAAAAGTCCATAGCCTTTCTATATGCCAACAATGAAATATTAGAAAACGAACTCAAAAAAATAATCCCCTTCACGATTGCAACAAAAAAAGTAAAATACCTAGGAATAAACATAACAAAGAATGTAAAGGACCTATATAAAGAAAACTACAAGGCATTGCTAAGAGAAATAGAAAAAGACACAATGAGATAGAAAAATATTCATTGTTCTTGGATAGGAAGAATAAATATAATTAAAATGGCCATATTACCCAAAGTAATATATAAATTTAATGCAATTCCCATCAAAATTCCTATGACATTTTTTAAAGAAATGGAACAAAAAATCATCAGATTTATATGGAACTATAAAAAACCCTGAATAGCCAAAGCAATCCTAGGAAAAAGAATGAAGCTGGGGGCATTACAATACCTGACTTTAAACTATATTATAGAGCCACAATAATCAAAACTGCATAGTATAGGCAGAAAAATAGACACTCAGACCAATGGAACAGAATAGAAATCCCAGAAATAAAACCAAATATATATGGTCAAATAATCTTTGATAAAGGGGCCAACAACACATAAATGGAGAAAAGAAAGCCTCTTCAACAAATGGTGTTGGGAAAACTGGAAAGCCACATGCAAAAAAATGAAACTTGACTACAGCCTGTCCCCGTGTACTAAAATTAATTCAAAATGGATCAAAGACCTAAATATAAGATCTGAAACAATTAAGTACATAGAAAAAGACATAGGTACTAAACTCATGGACCTGGGTTTTAAAGAACATTTTATGAACTTGACTCCAATGGCAAGAGAAGTGAAGGCAAAGATAAATGAATGGGACTACATCAGAATAAAAAGTTTTTGCTCAGCAAGAGAAACTGATATCAAAATAAACAGACAGCCAACTAAATGGGAACTGATATTTTCAAACAACAGCTCAGATAAGGGCCTAATATCCAAAATTTACAAAGAACTCATAAAACTCAACAACAAACAAACAAACAATCCAATAAAAAAATGAGAAGAGGACATGAACAGACACTTCTCCCAGGAAGAAATACAAATGGCCAACAGATATATGAAAAGATGCTCATCTTCTTTAGCTATTAGAGAAATGCAAATCAAAACTACAATGAGATACCACCTCACCCCTGTTAGATTAGCTATTATCAACAAGACGGGTAATAGCAAATGTTGGAGAGGCTGTGGAGAAAAAGGAACCCTCATACACTGTTGGTGGGAATGTAAAGTAGTACAACCATTATGGAGGAAAGTATGGTGGTTCCTCAAAAAACTGCAAATAGAACTACCTTATGACCCAGCAATCCCTCTACTGGGTATATATCCCAAAACCTCAGAATCATTGATACGTAAAGACACATGTAGCCCCATGTTCATTGCAGCACTGTTCACAGTGGCCAAGACATGGAAACAACCAAAAAGCCCTTCAATAGAAGACTGGATAAAGAAGATGTGGCACATATACACTATGGAATACTACTCAGCCATAAGAAATGATGACATCAGATCATTTACAGCAAAATGGTGGGATCTTGATAACATTATACGGAGTGAAAGAAGTAAATCAGAAAAAACCAAGAACTACATGATTCCATACATTGGTGGAACATAAAAAAGAGACTAAGAGACATGGACAAGAGAGTGGTGGTTACCAGGGGTGGGGGGAGGGAGGATGCAGGAGGGAGGGAGGGAGAGAGTTAGGGGGAGGGGGAGGGGCACAGAGAAAACTAGATAGAGGGTGACGGAGGACAATCTGACTCTGGGTGAGGGGTATGCAACATAATTTAATGACAAGATAACCTAGACATGTTTTCTTTGAATATATGTACCCTGAATTATTAATGTCATCCCATTAACATTAATAAAAATTTATAAAAAAAAATTGTATTGTGTGAATCTAAACAAGAAACTCAGTTTCTCCACCAGTTCTTAACAAAAATGAAGCCACACAAAGCATTCTTAAATGTTTGAAGTTCAAGGAACAATAATACCACACACCAAACAGTTTGCCTTCTCCACAAGTCCTGTCTCCCTCTCACCATGACAGCTGGCCCTTCTTGAAGTCTCAGGGAAAGTGTAAATATTCCCCCTCTATTACAGAAAGCAGCTTTCACTCCCTTCAGGAGCTCACCTTCTACTCAGAGGGCTTACTATAGCACTTTTCAAAACCAAGAATTATTCTCTCCCTTAAAGAGTGTGATAACAGCTGCTAAGAGAAAAATTATCTACTTTGTTGTATAGTATATACAATTCAGATGCAATATTACAATATATGCATGTATGCATATATGGACACACAAACACACAAATAGATACATATATGGATATATGTGCATATATAATAATACATGGTGTGTGTGTATATGCATAAAAATACACATGTGCTCAAAACATTGGAAAGATATGTAAACAATGTTAACCATCATTATATGTGAATAATGGGATTATGGGTAATTTTCTCTTTTTAATTTCCTCTATATGTATTTGTTACATATAGGAATATGCAATTTAAAAATTGGTTAGTAAAATAGGGATGGGGTGGGAAAGGTAGAACAGGAGAAAGGGGAGATAAATGGTGATGGAAGGAGAATTCACTTGGGATGGTGAACACACAATACAATATACAAATTATGTATTATAGAATTGTACAACTGATACCTATATAATTTTATTAGCCAATATCATCCCAATAAATTCAATTAAAAATAAAAATTGGTTAGTAAAACAGAATGTGTTCAATAGCAATTTTTTAAAAAAATTTTTAAACATTTTTTTATTTTTCTGAAGTGAGATTCAGAAAAGCAGAGAGACAGACTCCTGCTTATGCCTGACCAAGATCCACCCAGCAAGCCCACCAGGGGGCGATGCTCTGCCCATCTGTGGCACTGCTCCATTGTAATTGGAGCCATTCTAGCACCTGAAGTGGAGTCCATGGTGCCATTCTCAGGGCCAGGGCCAACTTGCTCCAATGGAGCCTTGGCTAAGGGAGGGGAAGAGAGAGACAGAGAGGAAGGAGAGGGGGAGGGGTGGAGAAGCAGATGGGCGCTTCTCCTGTGTGCCCTGGCTGGGAATCAAACCCGGGACTTCCACATGCCAGGCCTATGCTCTACCACTGATCCAATTGGCCAGGACGCTAATTTTTTTGAAGGAACAATTTTATTTGAATAGTGAGAGAAAGCTGAAGTGCTAGGGCTTACTGACCCAACAGGTACTGATAGGATTGAGGCAATCCATGTGAAATACAGTTTACAGCTGCTGTGCCTTGAGAGAATTTGGGATGACAATTCTAGAATAGCATTTACTAAACTAGCTCCAGAGTTGGTGCTTAGGCAAATATATCTAGAAAGAACCTTCATAAAGAAAAAATTGAACTACATTTAACCAAGCATTTCCAAATGCATTTGACACAGAATACAGTTTTTGCATGGAATAATACACCTTGAAAGATTTTTCTTTCATAAAACACGTTTAGAAAATGTTACTTTAGGAAATAGTAGAGCATATCAAAAGACACCATTAACAAAATAAAAGGATGATCCACTGTATGGAAGAACAAATTCACTAGTATGTCTGATGAAGAGTAAATAACCAAAATTTATAAAGAGCTTATAAACTCAACACCAGAAAGAAAAACAATTCAATTAAAAATGAGCAAAAGGGCCTGACCAGGCAGTGGCGCAGTGGATAGAGTATCGGACTGGGATGCAGAGGACCCAGGTTCGAGACCCCGAGGTTGCCAGCTTGAGCGTAAGCTCATCTAGTTTGAGCAAAGTTCACCATCTTGGACCCAAGGTCGCTGGCTTGATCAAGGGGTTACTCAGTCTGTTGTAGCCCTATGGTCAAGGCACATATGAGAAAGCAATCAATGAACAACTAAGGTGTCGCAACAAAAAACTAATGATTGATGCTTCTCATCTCTCTCCGTTCCTATCTATCTGTCTGTCCCTATCTATCCCTCTCTCAGACTCTCTCTCTCTGTAAAAAAAAAAAAAAAAAAAAGAGCAAAAGGCCTGTGGTGGTGCAGTGGATAAATCGTTGACCTGGAATGCTGAGTTTGCTAGTTTAAAACCCTGGGCTTGCCAGGTCAAGGCACATATGGGAGTTGATGCTTCCTGCTCCTCCCCCATTTCTGTCTCTATTTCTTTCTCTCTCTCTCCCTTCTCTAAAGTGAATAAATAAAATCTCTTTAAAAAAGTAAAAAAAAAAAAAAATGAGGAAAGGACTTGAATAGACACTTCTCCAAAGAGAACATATAGATGGCTAATCAGCATATGAAAAAATGCTTGTATTTCTCACCAATTATCAGAGAAATACAAATTAAACCCAGAATGAGATGGCCCTAGCAATTATTGGTTAGGGCACATAGAAGAAGTGCCCATCTGCATCTCCACCCCTCCCTCTCTCGCTTCTCTCTCTCTCTCTCTCCTCCTCCATTCCCTCTTCTTCTCCCCTCCTGCAGCCAAGACTCTACATTAGAGTGAGTTGGTCTCCGGAGCTGGGGATGGCTCAATGGCCTCCGCCTCAGGTGCTAGAAAAATGGCTTCAGATGCAACAGAGCAAGGGCCCCAGAGAGCATCACCCTCGAGTGGGCTTGCCAGGTGCGTCCCAGTTGGGGCATATGTGGGAAGAATCTGTCGCTGCTGCTTCCCCTCCTTTCACTAAAAAAAAAAAAGAAAAAAAAAAAGAAAACCACAACAAGCTACCATCTCACACCTGTCAGAATGGCTCTCATTAACAAATCAACAAGCACCAGGTGCTGAGGAGGGTGTGGAGAGAAAGGGAACCCTCCTGCACTGCTGGTGGGAATGCAGACTTGTGCGGCCACTGTGGAAAACAGTATGGCATTTCCTGAAAAAATTAAAAATGGAACTGCCTTATGACCCAGCTAACCCACTACTATGAATATAGCCTAAGAATCTCAAAACACTGATTCAAAATAAGATATACACCCCATGTTTATTGCAGTGTTGTTCACAATAGCTAAGATCTGGAAACAGCCCAAGTGTCCATTGGTGGACAAATGGATAAAAAAGTTGTACATTTACACAATGGAATACTACATGGCTATAAAAAGGAAGGAACCTTACTTTTTGCTATGGCATGGATAGACCTGGAGATTATTTTGCTAAGTGAAATAAGTCAAAATAAATCAGGCAGAGAAAGCCAAACACCATGTGATCTCACTTACATGTGGTATCTAATGAACACAATAAACTGAGGAATAAAATAGAAACAGAGGCAGGGTCACAGGGAACAGATGGACAGCTGTCAGAAGGAGGGAAGAAGAGAGGATGGAATCAAAGAAGGTGAAGGGATTAGCCAAAATCATATATACATAACACATAGATACAGACAACAGGTTAGCAAGTCCCAGAGGGAAAGGGGAAATGCGGGGGCGGGGGGAGGGAGGGGTGTGAAGTGGAAATGCAGAGACTTTGTTTGGGCCATGGGGGGCATGATGTGGAGAGTAGAGGCTATTATATTGAGAGGGACACTTGAAACCATGTCAATATAATAAATTAAAAGTAAAAATTTTTAATTAAAAAAAATAGTAGAGTTAGTGAAAGGCTATGTTTGCTAGACATTAGTGTGCTTGTGGGTCTAAAGAGATAGTGGAGAAGATATACAAAATATAAGAAAAAGGAAAAGTAGTTTTTGTTGACCAAATTTCCAGAAAAATTATAAAGGAATGAAATGTAAGACCTCCCTACTCAAAAGAATGGTTTCTAAGCCAGCAATTTAAGCATTATTTGTTGAAATATTATTTTAACAAGGTCCCCAGGAGATGTGCTCCTACATCAACATTTGAGAAACATTGCTCTAAAAAGGACTACAATCAGAGGCCTGAAAAATGTGGGAAAACATTAGAAACAGCTGCTGTTGGAACGTGATAGGGTGTTAACCAGAGTCCATTTGATACTGATTCCAGTTGGTGGTTTGCTTTGTTGTTATTTAAGTTTCTCCAGTGAAGGTCAGAACTTAGAAATAGAGAAATAGAATTATGGTTGTGACCCAGAGTTGGGAACTGAGAAAAAAGACATTATGGAAGAGCAGGAGAGCAGGAAGTGCTAAAGCAATCAAGACAATAGTGCTGAAGTAGCTGAGTCGGGTTCACTGGAGGCCCAGGAAAGCCAGAGGGTGCTAATGCATGGGGTGGGGGTGGGGGGGGGAGGAAAAACTTTAGGAGAAGTGAGGTTGAGCAAAATGACAGAGGAGAAGTTGGATTTTGGAAGCATGGACTTCTAGGATGTCAGTTGTGAAGGTGGATCACCTGTGAGCAATGATTTTATTTAACTTTGTGCAGTAGTTGAAGTGGAGTGGAAATGCAAATCTGAAAAACTACAAGTCAAAGAGCTAAGGAATTTAGAAATTGGAGCTTGAATTTTTTCATCCACATGGAAGTTGCAGTGTTGAAAATAAAGTCAGGGAATGGGTGGGAAAGAGAAAGGCAGTTGGTTAGAAGCTCAATTCAACCAAACTCCACCTCGAAGCAAAACCAGATAAAAATAAATTCACTTCTGGCTCTCTACAGCTCTCCCCAGGATACACCCGAGAGAAGGAGAGCCCTTGGTGAAGGGAACAAAGAAGAAAGAGAGAAGATATGAAAGGTCCAAGGGGGAGAGTTTTTCCTGTTGTCTAGAGCACTGGTCCCAACTTTTTTTGGGCCACGGACCAGTTTAATGTCAGAAAATATTTTCACGGACCGGCCTTTAGGGTGGGACAGATAAATGTATCACATGACCGAGACAAGCATCAAGAGTGAGTCTTAGATGGATGTAACAGAGGGAATCTGGTCATTTTTTAAAAATAAAACATCGTTCAGACTTAAATATAAATAAAATGGAAATAATGTAAGTTATTTATCCTTTCTCTGCGGACTGGTACCAAATGGCCCACGGACCAGTACCGGTCCGAGGCCCAGGAGTTGGGGACCACCGGTCTAGAGAATTGTCACACACAGTGCTGAGTGGATCTGAATATCTTCTGTGGTCACTGATTGGATTGGAATATGCCAAATGTAACTACAAATAAATGTTTTAACTATTTTTATACTCTTCCAGATTTTAGATACAGCCTTATAGCCAACTGTAAGACTCTTGGTTTTTATGGCTTATTCCACGCTGGCTATTAGGGATCAATGTGTAGAGGTGGGATTACTAGGGTGAAACCAGGTTTCGTTTTAGGAGAAGCAGTAGAGAAAACTTGAAGTTTTGGTGCAGAGAGGAGTTTGGGCGCAACCAAAGAAAGATAATCAAAAGAAAACTATGGCTGCGCAGGGTATTACTATTACTATTACTGCTGCTGCTACTGCTACTAGTGAAACACTGACTGTTTGCCAGGCACCTCTAAGCACCTTGCTTGTTCATCATCTCACACCATTCCCAGAAACACTCCCTAAGATCGGTACTATTAACACATCCATATTACAGATGAGAAAACCGAGGTAGAACGACATGAAGCCATTTATTTGATACCATGCAGGTAGTAGGAGGTACTACCAGCATTTGGACCTGCTCAGCTAATTCCAGATCCTATGCTCATAACCACCTCACAATACATATCATCTATATGGACATACAGTGGCCATTTTCATTCTCCTCATCATTGATAACTCTCATATAGTGGTTTATAACTTACGAATTATTACCTTCAGATGATGAGAAGGCTTTTAGAGCTGAAATCAGTATGCATGGTTTCAACACTGAATCCTTGCTTTCCACAAGCTTGCTATTGCACTAAGTGTGCTCTAGACCACTGTTTTTTAACTGCTGGTCTGTGGACTGGTTCGCCAGAAATGTTGTGCCAATCCGCAAAAAAAGTTAACCTCCCTGATGTTGTATGAAGATTATAGACCCAACGACTAAGCTGAATTTGCTTATGCTCAGGGTGGTTTATGCCTTAGTGGTCCCTGAAATAATTCTCCTATTTTCACTGGTCTCCAAGAGTAAAAAATTGAAAACCACTGATCTAAACCAGCAACACCTGCATCACTTGGGAGCCAGTTAACGAATGAGAATCTGAATGTTAACAAGCTTTCCAGGAGCATCCACATTAATGTGTGAGAAGGTTTGAGCTACAATATTCTATGTTGCAATGTATTGCCACGTAAGATCATTTCTGAGAAAAACTGAGGTCAGAGTTTTTATTATCAGGGCTTTCTTATTTTACCCCTCTCATGGTTCCCCTCTCTTCTGTAAACCTGTATCAGTTTGAAGGCTTTTGCAGCAAATGTCAGAAAACTGTAAATATAACAGGCTTCATGTACAAGGAAATAAATTATCTCACATAACAGAATGTCAACAATTCAGAGTTCAAGGCTTATTGCCTAAGTGGCTCTTCCATGTCATCACCAAATTCTTTTCATGAGCTTTGACTTCAGGCTGGTTCCTCTGGTCACAAGATGGCTGCAGGCATTCCAGGTCTTGCCTTTCTTCCCAGAGCCATTGAGACGAAGAATAAAGGGAAACTCTCCTTTTTGTGTCTGCTTTATAAATGAAGGCAGCATTTAGGAAAAGGCTTCCAGATCCCCCCCCCCCATGTTTTACTTACCACAACTGTGTTGCTTCTTACTTTCTAAACGAATTCCTGGGCTATGGAAAGAGATTGCTTGGGCAAATGTACACTAATTTCTGGGGTAGACTGGATACTGGAGAATCAGCAAACGTGGCCACTGCAGGATCCCAGGCACCCATGCTGCCTGTAGGAGCTCACTGCTCAGATCTACCACTCCATTCTCCTGGCTTCCTGCCTTCTTGCCCTCTCTGCTCTGGGCCTGCTGTCAAGATACTCTTAGAAACTTATTCATAGGATGTAAATGACCAGTTAGATTTTGCCAACATGATCCAGCTAAAGAGCAAATCCAATTCCAGGGGACTTCTCCCAGTTTGTTTAGACAGCAATATCCCTTTAGTGGAAAGGCAACTACAGCTAGATAGAAAATGATATAAAATTTAAAAAAGACTTCCATTGCTTTGATGAAACTTGGAATGCTTAAGAACACTGGACTGAGGGACCCAGGATATGGCTGCAAATCTGGAAAGCGGAGGTGCTACACAGACGTGCATTGATCATTTGAGCGATCTGTACCTCAGGTCATTCATCCAAAAAGTGATTATACTTTGGCCTGGTGTACCTCAAACTCTGAAGACCACAGTGAGAATGCCTAGGAAAAATGTTAGAAAGCAAATGTACAGTGTTGTGATTACTACTCCACTGGGTCCTCCCTTCTCCTGTGCAAAGAACAGTGTTTTGCACTATTGAGTATGTTTCTTGAATGAATGATTGTGTTTTCACTTTACCAGGGAGAGGTATTTGAGTTTAACCTGACAAAGCATATTTTACAGTGCCTATCCCATAAAAGTAGCAGGTGTTTTGTGGTCTTTTCAAAGATCTATACATCATTTTAGTCCATTTATGAAAATTTACCTCTACTTTGGTCATATATGAAGGAAAATGGCAGGTTTACATTATTTTGAATAAGGTAAAAGACATACTTTTTTTTCTTTTTTTTTTTTTTTTTTTTAGTGAGAGAGATAGAAAGACAAGGACAGACAGACAGGAAGGGAGAGAGATGAGAAGCCTCAACTCATAGTTGCAGCACCGTAGTTGCCCATTGATTGCTTTCTCATGTGTGCCTTGACCTGGTGGTTCCAGATGAGCCAGTAACCCCTAGCTCAGGCCAGCAACCTTGAGCTTCAAGCCAATGACTTATAGGCTCAAGCCAGTGACCCCAGTACTCAAGCTGGTGAGCCCCCGCTCAAGCCGTTGACCTCGGGGTTTTGAACCTGGGTTCTTAGCATCCCAGGCTGATGCTTTATCCACTGTTCCACTGCCTGGTCAGTTGAGACATACAAGATTTTATAAAAAGTTAAAGACATGCAACTTTAAATGAAATAAAGTTATTTCATTTACTTCTTGAAATAAAATATATTTATTCTTTTGATTATAGCAAATAGTACTCATTATATAAAGAAGATAGAAAAAAAATATAAGATACAAGTTTAAATGTCCTATAATCCTATTATTCAGATGTAAGCACTAATAAAATTTTGGCATCTTACCTTTGAATGTATATTAGGTTATATTCTATTCTACCCATATATGCACACATACAGTTGTATAATTAAAATGGAGTCATATTACATATACTTTTTATCAACAAGCTTCTTCACTAATAAATTAGGATATATATGTATATATACATATACATATAATGTATAGGTTCAAATCAGTAAATCTAGATCTATATTTTCATATTTTATGGTGGTCTGATAGTTCTTTATGTGTATATAGAATAATAATTTAGCTGATTTTCTGTGAATGAAATATTAGGCTTTTCTCTATAGAGTTTCTATTGTTTTTGTTTCTTCCCAAGGAGGTCAGTACTTATTGTCATTTTGAGATGTTTGTTTTGGAAAAAGAGATGAGTCTCAGAAATCCTGTTTCTTCCCACCTGAATGACAATGTGCGATGCTGCAGAGATCAGATGTTTAGGAGGCAGAGAGATGAGCAGCATCTGACCAAATAACATCTGTGTGATGGCAATTATGCTGTGGCCATTATCTGAAGTGCTATTGTGGCTCTGAAGGGCAGTAGAGAAACAAACACGCATAATGCAGCCAGCCATCAGCCCATCAAGCAGAGCATACTTATTAGAGCACTACAGAAATTAAGTCATTTCAGAAGAAAAAAAGTCCCTTCCTTTCTCTGCTTTTGGCACCTTCTCTTTAAACACAAAACTCATCACGGATAATTTTCAGACATCCTGCTTTACCCAACAGCACCATAATTTTAGCTACAGAGCAGGAGATTGAATGTGGAGGTTCTCTAGTCTATTAAATTCTTTTGCTCCTGAATTTGGAGTGCGAGTTACCAGTCCCAGAGTTTGTAAGGACAGGTTTGCCTGCATAATGCAATGGCTGTTACTCTCAATGTTTTTTGTTCCACAGGAGGTTTGTATTTTGCCATTAAATTCTCAAAGAAGCCATACAAAGACCGCATCATACAATAGGCACCTGCGCTCTCGCCCCCCAATCTCCAAAGACCTGATGTGCACATTGCCATTTCTTGGGCCCTCCTCTGCTTTGTCCTGCATTAACCGTATTCTCTGACGCTTTCCTCACTTCCTTTACCAGAGAAGGTGGTCAGCATCCTGATCTCCCTACTTCCTTACCTAAAAAAACTCTCCTTTAAACAAAACCCCATTCACTCATACATACTGCTCTTTTATTGCAGTGATTAATTCGATATTATTCCTCAAACTTAGTGGCTTTCATTAAAAACCACTTATTGTGAGTCTGTAGAGCAATTGCCCTGCGCTAGGCGAAGGGCAGCTCTGCTCTGGGCTGCAGGTTGGATTCAGGTCTGCTTCACCTTTCTCTCCGAAGCTACCTAGGGATGTTCTCCTCATGGGAAAGGCAGGAACATGACAGGACAAGTGGGAAAACTGCATGCCTGTAACGGTCATGGCATGGAACTAGTACACCATTACTTCTTTCACATTTCATTGGCCAAAGAAAGTTTCACGACCCAACTTCACACCAAGGACATGGAACAGAAAAGAGCGAAACTACATGGTTAGATGTCAAAGGCTATGGATGTATATTTTTCATTCAGGGAGGCTGTGAAGAATAAGGGAGTGATGATTTAATGTACCACATATTCCGAGCCACCTAACAAATTGTTGGCCTTTCTTAGAGAATTTTTAAACAGAGGGAACCAGTTAGGCCAAACTCCAAAGAAATTCTAACTGTGCAGTTAACAGAAAACAATGCACTCAAAATGAGAACATTCTAGGAAATTAAAGGGAAAAAGAGGCATCTCCTGAATTCCTTACTTTCTTGTAAAATAGAAGAAAAATGATAGTGAGTTCATGGAGAGATAAAAAGTCATCCTGTGGGGGACCTAAAAGCATCCCTCAGAGCAATCTCAGATATGAGATTATAATGGAGATTTAGGCTTAAATCCCTCTGTTGCTAGCTACATGACTTCATGTTCCTAAGCCTTAGTTCCTTCATCTGTAAAATAAGAAGTTAATTATATCCACCCCTTCAGATTGATGAGGGGACAAAATAAAACACTGTACATAAATTACTTTGTTTCTGGCAAAGTGCCTGGGACATAGTAGTCAGATCAGTAACTTTCTCTTCATTTATATTTCATCTTTCAGAAAAGAATTGCCATGTTTACTATATTCTGAAGGTGAAGTACACTACATTTGTTAAATAATTGGTCCGGAAGCTCATAGCAGGCTTCCCTTCACTTACTTTGTGCAATTCCTGTCAGTTCTGATGTCTTTTCCATTGAAAATGGCGCTAACACAACCCTCTAACCTGTATAAACATAACTGCTAGCCTTTGATACCTCCTAGACCCGGAAAGTTAGGGAGGATGAGTTAAAAATGCAGTGATACTTGATAGCATTCCTGACAAGTCAGCTATAAATAGACGCATGCACAGTTTTCCTCTTCATCTCCAGAGCTGTAATACATGGCAAGTCCTTAGGTGGGGAGAAGCTACAGCAGTTCCTCCTCAAAAGCAGGACCCCACTAACCATTGCTTTCACTTTCACTTTCACCAAATCCTCATAAAGAATTCTATATCAATTCAATCTTTAATCTGGATGCAAAGTTCAGTGCAGCTCTTATGGATCAAGTGGTAGGTTCTTAGGGAAATACTGCCTAATGTGGAATAAGAGCTAAACAAAATCCTTTTGAGTATTGAAACAGATTCTGAAACGTCTGTCTAAAGTGATTTTTAAAAACCCTACATATGTATGATGACCTGCAGTCTAGAAACCCGTAGGTTACCACACTTTCAATGATGTTGATACTTCTATCTGTTACACTGGGCAAACAGACTCGGGAGGCTGACGGCTTTCCCAAGGTCACAGAGCTACGGAATGGTCGGGCTGGGATCGGAACGTAGGTCTTCCCACTCGAAATCCAACAATCGGCTTCAATCTTAGCCACTCATTTTCAGGAATCAAGCTGCTGATTTGGTTTTGATACATCACAAAACTACAGCCTGGCACAGAATAATTCATACTCTACTACCCCCAGTTTTAGGAAGGATCAGCTGTTTTTAAAAAGCAGCATGCTTTTTACTTATCAACATAGCTCATTGAACAGTTAGGGGAGTGTGACACCAATGGGAAGAGACAAGCTTGACAGTATGCTGGATTTGATAAGAATTGTTTTAGATAATTTTGCACAGTTTGGGGATCTGGGAAATACCAACTATGATCTGTTGATCAAGTTTCTATTTTAGTTCTAAAATACATGTATTTTCTGCAAAATATGATTCTACCTTAGCATGCATATATTGTGTGCAATGAATGGAGTCCTAAAAATTGTACAAAATAATTCTACAACATGAATTATTATATGCATACACTAGGATTGCTTAGAGCTAGCAAAAGTCCTCAGAAACTCATCAAAGTCCCATTTCACAGATGAACACTCAGACCCAGAGAAGTTAAGGATGTGTCCCAGATATAGGTAGTTTGGGATAGACTAGAAACCAAGTGTTCTGCATTTCAGCCAAATGCTGTTCCCCATTGTGCTACTAAGAAAATAAATGAACAAAAATCTTTATAATAAATTATTTTGCAAAGAAAATGCTATTTTTGTGTGTATTTCTTCTGTATTTCTTATTCTAACTTTTGACATTATATATTAAATTGCTTTTAAGTAGGAGGCGTATATGTGTATATACAAATGGATACAACTATATTTATTTCGGTTTCCATAGTATCTATTTTCTTGTTTCAAATTATTACATCCTCCACAGCATGGCTTTATTGTTTCTAATTCTCAGGGGTCGCCAACACATTTGTGATATTGCCACATGCATACTGGGTACTTGATAAATATTTGTGGTTGCTGATGGAACTGCCCCTGCTGATAAGCTACTGTTGGAAAAGCCTGAGGTCCATATTAGAGAGAAGATTTTCTCTTCTAAACTATCGATTGACTCTTGCATGACATTTAATAAAAACTTTCCATTACCAGTTGCATAACAGCAATTAAAACCCTCATCAAATCTATCTCAACTGCTTAGAGTCTTCCACTGGGGAGCATTTTCCTTGGCAAACATCTGCAATAAAAGGCTATTTAATCTTCATAACTGAAACAGTCAGTTATGCTAATTTGTCTCTTTTATTGTCAGTTTACATTGGAATCACACATGGCTCTGGTCCTTTGGAAAGGTACAGAAAAGAGCACAAATCCTCCAGCAAAAATAGTGGTAGTGAGGTCCCTGTCACTGGAAGCAGTCATACTTTGTTGGACTAATAAATATCCATTAAGCCTTGCAATGAGAAATTCTTTATTTCTAGGCTTTCTCATCCTAAGAATAATTCACTTAAGTGGAATAGCCATTTTATATTAAAATTCTGGAACCAGTTTTCAGAGGTGGGTAAAAGTCTTCATTTATGTCTCCTTTTTCCCTTTAAATTTCTTTGTTTGTTCCACTGCATAATCAGATGGGGAAATATTCATTTTTGAGCATTTAAGTAAAAATAAGGCAAAACATAAAACAAAAAAGAGGCAGGCCACTCCAAGTCATTAGGCGGCAGGTTTAATAAGCAAAGGCACTGACATATGATGCTTCTTAGGCAGCTGAAAGATAAACAGATCTCTGCACGTGCCTCCCAGAATCTTAAAAGTTGATTATAAAGGCCTCACTTGGGTTTAGCCACATATTCAGGCCAGAAAGTCTCAAGAACACCTTACTGTCTAAAATCTTGTCCTTGAAATAGCTTCTAGTATGGAAATGGTGGGCAGAGTGTACATTCCAAAAAACAGGGCACTGGGCAAGGAGCCTCTGAATTTCTGGTCCAGCTTGAAAGACAACCACCAGCATATATTTCCTCATGATGACCTTCTCCAACAGATCCTCAAAACTTATAACTGAAAGTATGGGCCCTTTTACCAACTTCTCCCTATTTCCCCCACCCCATTGCTCTTGGCAACCACTCTTCTATGAATTTAACTTTTTTTTTCTTTTTACTGAAGATTCCACACATAAGTGATACCATGCAGTATTTGTCTTTCTCTGTCGGGCTTACTTCACACAGCGGAGTACCCTCCAGGTTCACCCATGTTGTTGTAAGTAATAGATATATACACATATTTCCATACACATATTTCACATTTTATTGATTTGTTCATCCATCCACAACACTTTAGATTGGTTCCATACCTTGGGTGTTGTGAATAATGCTGCAATGAACCTGGAAGTACATATATCTCTTTTAGATACAGATTTCAATTTCTCTGAATAAATACCCAGAAGTGGAATTGCTGGGTCATAAGGTAATTTAATTTTTATTTATTTATTTAGATTTTATTTATTCATTTTTAGAGAGAGAAAGAGAAATAGAGCAGGAAGGAGGAGTAGGAAGCATCAACTCCCATATGTTCCTTGACTAGGCAAGCCCAGGGCTTCAAACCAGCGACCTCAGCGTTCCAGGTCAATGCTTTATCTATTCTGTCAACACAGGTGAGACCTAAGTTTTAATTTCTTGAGGAACCTCCATACTGTTTTCATAGTGGCTGCACCAGCTTACATTTCACCAACAGTGTTTGAGTTTTCCTCCACATTCTCCTTAGCATTTGTTATCTCTTATGTTTTTGATAATAGCTTCTTTAACAAGTGTGATGTGATAGTTCATTGTGGCTTAGACTTGTATTATCCTAATGATTAGTATCCACTGGCCATTTATGTCTTCTTTGGAAAAATGTCTATTAGGTTCTTTGTCCCCTTTTTCTTTTTTTTTTTTTGTGAAAGAGACACACAGAGAGAGACAGAGAGAGGGACAGACAGAAAGTGAGAGATGAGAAGCATCAATTCTTCATTGTAGCACCTTAGTTGTTCATTGATTACTTTATCATCTGTGCCTTGACCAGGGGGCTACAACAGAGCGAGTGACCCTTTGCTCATGCCAGTGACCTTGGGCTCAAGCCAGTGACCTTGGGCTTCAAGCCAGTGATCTTTGGGCTCAAGCCAGCGACCATGGGGTCATGTCTATGATCGCATGTTCAAGCCAGCAAGCCTACGCATAAGCTGGTGAGCCTGCACTCAAGCTAGCAAATCTGAGTTTCAAACCTGGGTCCTCTGCACCACTGTCTGGTCAGGCCTTTGCCCATTTTTTAACTAGGTTATTTTGTTTGTATGAAACTGTATTAGTTCCCTGTATATTTTGGATATTAACCTCTTATCAGATGTCTGATTTGCAAATATTTTGTCCCATTCCAAAGGCTGCCTTTTCATTTTGTTGAATATTTTCTTGGCGAGCAGAATTTTGTAATTTAATGTAGTCTCACTTGTTTATCTTGCTTTCGTTACCTTTGCTTTTGGTGTCACATTCAAAAAATGGTACTCCACACTCTTATTGTGGAAACCTCCTCTTGATATACTACACTATATTTTCTGTTAATTCCATATTGCTAATGTTTCATCAAGAGCTCTCTGACCTGCTCCAATAAGGACTGCTTATAATTTAGGCCTTTGCACGGCTGCCTTCTTGAGATCTTCCTGCAATCATCAGCCTAAGAACTCTACTCTCCTGTCTCTTGTTAGAGATAGGAATGTGAGAATGTTCTAGAGATTTAAGGTAATCCCATCACTGACTCCCACTTCCACAAGTAATGTGTTACTTATTCCTAAACCTTTGGGGATTTTTGTGATATAATTTGCTTCTCTGCCATCCTTATTGTTACCATAGAATTTAGTTTTTATAAAACTGATTATCACTCACAAATTATTTCACTTTATAGCTACAAAATTGTGTTGCTATGTCTTCTTTCCCTTTGCTTTTATGGGTTGCTGCCTCAAATGTTTTGCCCTATAGGTCAGGGAGAGAAATCTAAATATCAATTTTTAATCTATATGGCTGAAATTAGAGATGAAAGTTTACAAACTTAAAAATATATAACTCATATTGTTCAAATATTTCCAAAGTTATACTTCCCAAATTTGCCAACTAAGAAGAATTTTTAGAGACTTTTTAAAAATGCATATTCCTTGGTTTTACATTGGATTTGCTGAATTACAATCTCCAAAGAACACTTGTATTGTTAGCAAGTGCAGAAAGTGGTAATAAGCAGTGAATTTGTGAAACACCACTTCAAGACACGTAAAATAAAGGAAATTTTTATGAATAACTCTATGATGTTCACATAGGCTTCATACCAAGAATAAGCAAGCATTTGGGTACACACAGACACACACACACAAACTTTCTCACTCTGAATTATAAACATGTATTCAAAACAGCTAAATAAATATTAGCAAAATGAATATAATATTATAATAAAAGAATAATAAATTATTACCAAGTTATGAATCTTTAAATAAAATGCTAGGATGGCCCTGGCCGGGTTGCTCAATTAGAGCATGGTTCCAATATGCCAAGTTTGCAGGTTCATTTCCTAGTCAGGGCACATAATAGAATCAACCAATGAATGCATTAGTAAGTGGAACAAGTTGATATTTCTCTCTCTCTCTCTCTCTCTCTCTCTCTCACCCCCTCCATCTTTCTCCCTCCCATTCTGTCTAAAATCAATAAATAAAAAATTTCTAGGATGTGTCAGGATTATAAAGAGTATTTTCTTTATATGAATCACAAATTAACTTTTTTTTTTTTTTGTATTTTTCTGAAGCTGGAAACGGGGAGAGACAGTCAGACAGACCCCCGCATGTGCCCGACTGGGATCCACCCGGCACGCCCACCAGGGGCAATGCTCTGCCCACCAGGGGGTGATGCTCTGCCCCTCCGGGGCGTCACTCTGCCGCAACCAGAGCCACTCTAGCGCCTGGGGCAGAGGCCAAGGAGCCATCCCCAGCGCCCGGGCCATCTTTGCTCCAATGGAACCTTGGTTGCGGGAGGGGAAGAGAGAGACAGAGAGGAAGGGGGGGTGGAGAAGCAAATGGGCGCTTCTCCTATGTGCCCTGGCCGGGAATCAAACTCGGGTCCCTCGCACACCAGGCTGATGCTCTACCACTGAGCCAACTGGCCAGTGCCACAAATTAACTTTTTAAAGAAGACAATCTATACTGTTATCTCATCATATAATAATCAACATGCATTTCAGGTATTAGGTAAACAAACATCCTTCTAGGAATAAAAAGAAAGTTCTTTGACCAAAGTAAATGTTATGTACCAGAGACTAACTAAAGTCCTATTTAGCTAATATTAGATCCATTTCAACAGAAGGCAAAGAAAAGGCAGAGATATCAATATTATCTCTACCATTGAATATAGCCTTGGAAGCCTTCATCAAAGCAGTAAGATAAGAAAAAATAATAAAGGTATAAATATAGCAAAGAAAAAACTAGTCTGTGATTTTCTACTTAAAAAAATCCAAGAATGTTATCTGAAAAATATTGAAAATGTATTTGTCTACATAAAAAACATTTAAAAATTCAATAGAATTCTTAAATGCTTACAGCAGTTAAGAAAATAGACAACAGATTGACAAACAAATGAGAAGTCAGAAACAGTCCATAATAAAGTAGCATTTCAAATCAGTAGAGAAATGGTAGAATAGTCAGAACATTATTTTGGAAAATAAAGTTTTTTAATATGGAAGAATCACATCAAATAAAGTAGAAAAATGTGCTAAGTATAAAACCAGAAAATATTTGGTATATATAAGTGACTTATAAGCATATTTAAGAAGTAAATCTCACTAAACATATTTTAAAAGCATATTTAAAAATTAAGTTTCTATACTCTCATTTCTCTTCACATCGCATAAATCTTTCACCTTTTAAAAATTAAATTTCTCTCATTAGGAAATACAAATTAAACCAACAATCAAATATTTTGTCATTCAGATGAACATTTTCTTTTTAATTGATACGATCCTCTGTTGGTGAGAATGGTAGAAACAACACTGATAACTTTTGTGGTAGCATCAAATTTCAAAGCCCATTTGGAAAAATTTGGCAGCTTCTTCCAAAATTTTAAATACATGAAACACTTACTCAGATGTTCCATTTCTAAGAATCTCTTACATAAAAACATTCTCATATAAGCACAGATATCTATGTCACAAAATATTAACTAAATAATTGTTTTTAAGTGCAAAAATGTGTGGAAAATAGCCCACACATTAATCAAAAAGGAAACTTGAATTGTTAGGCACACTCAGTGAAACACTGTGTAAGTATTTAGAAGAATAATATATGTACTATCATTTTTAAAAAAATCTCCAAGACATCCTAAGTAAAAAAAAAAAAAAATGCAATAACAAGGAAACATAAATTGGTACCATTTATGTGAAATTTAAAACAGAACCAAAAGCTTTATTATATATGAAATGATTGACAGAGGTTACCTCTACTGAGAGGAGTAGGAGTTGGAAAAAGATATTTAGTTTTGCGCTCTTTGTGTTTTATAACAAAATTAAATACCATCTGTATTACTTCAGAAATTGTTTAACTGGAAAATTAGTTTAGTTTCCCAAATTCATTAGATGTTATTATGGGGGTTTTCTCTTAAAATATTTGTGCCTGTAGTTGTGTATCACGTCTAAATAGAAATGGGACATTTGGATTCTATCTCACTTCCTACCGAACTGACAGAATAGAAGGAAAATCTTCCTCCATGCCATGCTTTCTCAGATCTACCAACTTGACCCTCTTTTCTGCCTTATCAGTCCTTATTCATACTCTCATATCCTGAGAGATTCAAAGCCCAGTTTTCTCTCTAGGCCAACAAGCAAAGCTTTTATCAAACAGAGAGACTTAAGAGCACATGTGTGTTGTTTTTCTGAGAATTTCCATATAAACCATATTAAAGAGGGAGACTTTTACTTTATAATGGGATAGAGGGAGGTGGTAATAATCTGAAGAGGAGGTCTTTCTAACCCTTGCTTCTTGGCATTAGTTTTAAAGAGCTGAGTATTCTTTATTTCTCATGCCTTAATTAAAATTTAGGTGCTGGCCATTAGCTCTTTTTTCCTTTTATTTTTTTTTTTCTTTCTATGGCCTTTAAAAAATAAAACCTTTAAAAAATAAAATATTTATAATACCCAAATGATGTCATAGACAAGATCTGGGTACTGCTTGTGGCAAAAATACATCAGAGAAGGAAAACACCAAACAAAAGAGTAAAATTGTGTTACAAATGTTTGTCTATAGGTAAAAATTAGTCAAATAGGTATTTACACTTTAAATAATGTGCTGAATGTTTTGCTACTGTAAACCCTTCATAGTGGATCAATACGTTTACACTACTCACTCACAGCAAACAGTAAATGTCTTTCACTTCACCTGTTTCTAACCATTTAACATTGTTAAAAGGATGGCTAGAAACATCAATTGGGGTGATTTCTCCTAAACTAAAAATAGGTCAATTAGTCTTGGTGACAGCCATCGCATGGACACAGGACCTAGAGAAAGAACAGGGGAGGGAAAATCACACAATGAAGGTGAATGCATTTGTTTTCAAGTTCATAAAAGTCCAGTTGGACTTCAGCATTCAGCAAAAGGTGCTGGAAAATGTAAAAAGCAAAACAAAACAAAGACTCTGCTCTTATACTGCATTGCTAACTTGTTTGTTACATTTGTCCTATGGACTGCTTGAAATATTGACTATGCTAAAATTATATCAAATTAAACAATAACTCTGAACCTCCAGACTTGGACATTTGTCATGTCAAATCTCCTGAACAGCAGTGGAAATTGGTGATCAATGCCATTTAGAAAGGAACAGATATTCATTATTAATAAACATGGCAAGGCTGAAATGAGGTAATTAAGTAGAAATAAATTAAGTTCTACTCTATTCCAAGGGAAAAACCTGCCAGGATTGATAGCTGCATTCATTTAATTAACGTTTTAGTGCAATTCAGAAATAGTAGAAAGATTGAGGAGTGGCACATGCTGTATCAAGTTCCAAAAAGGGAATGTGCATATTTTAGGATTTAAAAAAAAATGCTTCTTTGCCAAGCCTTCCATTGCCTACATTAATTGCTTAATTCTGGCAATATGATGTTAGCTTGAGTGGATTTAATTCTCTGGAGCCCCAAATCCATTTCTGCCTCTATAAGCTGGCTAAAGGAAGGAATGGAACTTTACCTTCTGGTAAAGTATGGCTAAGTTGATGCCTCTTTTACAATAGTTTGTGAATGTGTTCAGCTTTCCTGAGGTCCAGTGGGAAATGTCTAACCAGTCCCCTGGCAACGTGGTATCACTGTCAGCTCCTTCTAATTCACCACTGCGTTGGAGAGGAGAAGCTGTGGACAACATTTCCTAGAAGCCTCTTCCCCTCATGTTCTAGGTTCCCGTCAGTCAGTAAGAAGCACTTACATTAGAGTTAGAAGGTGTTGGCAAAAGAGAGACCAGTATTCTGCAGGCAGATTTGTGGGATTAAAGCAAGTTTCAAGTTAATTCTTGCAAGCCTCCCATTTTACTCTCACAGACTAGATAGCATATTTCCTAATGAATGTTAATATTTGCAATGGCTTCTAGGTGAGCTGCTGAGAATCTTCTGTTTTGGGAATAAGGTTCTCGGGTTCTCTCTTATATATGTACCTCTGTGCTACATGATTGACAAGTGTAATTTCCTTTATTAAAACTCTTCACACTTGGAATCCTAGATTTCTTTCCAAATTCCCAGACTGATATATCATTGTTGGAATCATCTTTGGATCATTGGAAATGGATCCTCCCCCTCCGATTTTTGATATATAACTCATCCAGAGAGCAAGATACAAAGCTAGTATTACAAATACTATGATCTTTTTATGTCTCTTGCCTTTGGCACTCTGTACATGATATGACATGTTGTGTGATGACTAAAGATCCCGTTGTAAAGCCAGAAGCCACGGACACTATCACAGCAGCCTGGCCTATGCAGGTTCGCATTGGATTCGGACAGTCGGTAAAGAAACAACGGAGCCAAAAACTGGTGGCCATAGTCTTTAATCCTAGCTTGCACCTGGCGGGCAAGCAAAAAACACACACTGGGCTCCAAAACCCACTCACATTCAGTGCTCACAAAGCTACTGACTTATCCGAGTTTTCTAGAATCAAAGGTTTCTAGCTCACCAGAATTATTCACCTCTGATCCCCATCTCCTTCCTTCTCCCTGCACAAACTCTGCACAAACTGGACTCTCACTCAACACTCCGCCATCTTGGCTGCTTCTCCTGGCCTCCTCCACGTGGCCTCTCTCTGCTCTCTAATGCTAATCTCAGGAACCAAGAGAGCAAGCTCCTATTCTGCCCCTATTTTATAGTGTAGAAATCCAAACCTTTAATCCAATATACAAAATAGGGAAGTCTCTAATACAAAGTCACTTCTCTGAGGCATGATTGGATTGTACCACCCCACATCATAAAGGGTGGGAAAGGCTTAATCCCAAAACTAAGCCCCAGGCTACAAGGATTCTGCCTACCCACAGCCAGCCCCCAACACACATTAATATCACCTGGGCAATGGCCTCCACGTGGGCAGCGTCATCTTTAACAAAGTGAGCATAATATATTTCATCTGCCCAACACCCATGATACCAATCAACATGCATACTTACACTGCATATCAGAGTTGCCTCTGACAGTCAGGATAAGGAGCAGAGAACTGCAAGGTGCAGTGGTATCCTCATGGGAGAACACGGAGTGTTCAGGAAGAAGAATGAGAATATGGAGGGTGTGTATACCATGGAACATAGTTTCTAGGGGCAGCAGGGGGAAGAAAAGAGGAAAGAGAAAAGTGAACATGTCAGAGGAAGGAGAGGAGTGGACAGGAACAGGAACAAGAGGCGGCAACAGAGATGAGAGGCATGAAATTAGCTGGTTATCACTAATAATCAGTATAGTTGATACTCTTCTGCGGAAGCAGTGTGCCTAAATGAAATAGTATTCAGATTTTATTTATTCATTCAGGAAGCATTTACTGAGTATTTTGTATGTTCCAGTAATTGTGTTAGATGAAAGGCTTATAAAGAGAAACAAAAGTACTTGTTATTTCCTTTCAATGTGTTTTCCAAAGAGTGAGGAGTTATAAAAAAGAGTTAGTATAATTCCAACTGGATTGTACCAATTCAATTGAACCTAAAAATATCATCTTCTACTCTAAAAGAAAATTTAAAAAACAGTCAGTGCCCAAGCAGTCAGGGTGTTCTCAATGTTCTTACACATCCCTGCTGATAATCTATGTTGCCCACTGTGTCAAAATTGAATGTCTTAATTAACACTCTTGGTTGCAAGCAATAAAACTAACTCAATATTGGTAAATAAGTTTGTAAATATGATATATATGTTTGCTCACTTATAGTTTGCATTGGGTTTGGGGGACAGACTGTAAGCAGGCCAGGTTGTTATAGCCTGAGGCTTAGTTTCAATACTAAGCTTTTCCCCACACCCTTGACTGATTGCATGATGTGGGGTGGTGCACTCTCATGAGGAATCCCATTATGCCTCAGATAAGTAACTTTGTATCAGAGACTTCCTTGTTTGTATATTGGATTAAAGGTTTTGATTTCTACACTATGAAGTGGGGCAGACTTGGAGCTTGATCTCTCAGTTCCTGAGATTAGCATTAGAGAGGAGAGCAGAGAAAAGCCATATGGAGGAGGCCAGGAGAAGCAGCCAAGATGGCGGAGTGTTGAAGGAGAGGCCAGTTTGTGCAGAGTTTGTGCAGAGAGAGGGAGATGGGGAACAGAGGTGAATTAGGCTAGTGAGCTAGAACCTTTGATTCTAGGAAACTTGGATAAATCAGTAGCTTTATGAGCACTAAAGGAGTGGGTTTTGGAGCCCAGTGTGTGTTTTTACTTGCCCACCGGGTGCAAGCTAGGATTAAACGTAATGGACCACTAGTTCTTGGCTCCGTTGTTTCATTACAAACTGTCCAAATCTAATGCGAACCTGCATTGGCCAGGCAGCTGTCATGGTAGCTGTGAATACTGGCTTTAAACTCAATTAAGGTTTAGAATAAAAAGAAACTTGTTGGTCATCCACTAAGTGTTGCAAGTTGACTTATCCAGTAGCAGACACTGAGAGGGAATTTGGCATATTGAAAACTTATTAGGGATCCAACCTGTGGGAACAAGGGTGTAGAACCAGGAGTGGTCAGAGGGTGAAGATGAAGTATGCTGCAGACCTGGCAAAACCTTGTTCGAACTCACAAGGAACTGTGGATAATATATATAGCTTATCTAAATTTTCTTATGGTGGGTCTAAATGGCTGAGACTTCATCCACCCACTGTGATCAAAATGCACATGAGCCATCCTTAAAAGGGTAAACTGTAGTTAAAGCAATTCTCTGCAGCTGAGGGAAAGCCTGAAGGAGCTGACAGCATTCTCACAAGTTAGGGCAACAAGGTCTTTCTTGAATAGGGATATAGGTGGCATTTCTTCAGGTACACCACACTGTGTTATATTGTGTTGTTAAAGAAAAGGGAGAATACACAGGTCTTCCAGAAGGTTGGGAATTAGGGCTATAGTAGCAACATTTTGTGGACACTGCTTCTACAACTCTGCCTTTAACTTTGTTGACCTTTAAATCTCTAATCCTTTCGTTCTTCAATTCTAATTCCCCTTCCCCTGAAAAAAGAATTTGATAGGCTCATGATTGATCAGGTGATCAATCCTGAGCCAGTTCTTTGCAGCCAACCTCCTTTAGTATAAACATTGCTTCTAGGAACTCATGAGTAGGTAAGTGGTGGTGTTGGTAGTGGATTAGTTTTCAGGAAAGAGGGAATAGCTCATGGATTGGGACATCTCAAAATGTAATCTAGTAATCAGTAGTTATCACAAGTGTTCTGTGATTAAGTCTGTCAAGAATCATTTTTATCTGGGGACTACAATCAGTCAATGCCCTAGGATCTTTGCTGAAGGGAAGGTATTTACAGAACTTGCTCTACCCCAAGCTTCTCAAAAGGTGTTGATAATATCTCTCACCCAACAATCCAAAGCATATTGAGTTTAGAATTTCTATTACTAGAATATAGTTCCTGGTATAGATTCCAGGAGAACATGCTAGGATTCCAGAAATGACAAAACACTTTCATGTTGAATCATTCTGAGCAGTCTCTAGGAAATAGTATAAAGTATCCATGATGAAGACATCTAAGTGAGACTAGAGAGAGAAATGTGTTCTAGGACTTTTGAGTGTCATATACTTTTATTATTGCTTCAGATATTTATCACAGAAACAAAGGAAGAGCTACAAGGCTTTTTAGAACTATTCAGTTTCTATATTTATATAAACGAAAGGCTAAAATTACTTAAAAATTTCTCAGCCTACTATAAAGGCAAGAGACTGTTCTGTGGAAATAGAGAAGAGTGAAGGTTAAGTAGTCCTTGAAATCTAAATCTGTGCTAGTATGTTATGAGTGGAAATTACTGCTATTTTAAAATTTAAACTATTGATACTTCAGTGTTGAAACTGTGCTTCCCTATCAAAGGCCATATGGCAAAAGTACATCAATTGTTTACTTCTCAAAAATAAAAATGTTGGCCCTGACTGGTTGTCTCAGGAGTAGAGCTTCAGCCCTCCGTGAGGATGTCCCAGGTTTGATTCCTGGCCAGGGCACACAGGAGAAGTACCCATGTGCTTCTCCACATCTCCCCTTCCTGCTTCCCTCTCTGTTCCCCTCCTGCAGCCATGGTTCAATTGGAGCAATTTGGCCCCAAGAGGTGAGGATGGCTCCATGACCTCCACCTCAGGCACTAAGAAGAGCTTGGTTGCTGAGCAATGGAGCAAGCCCCAGATGGGCAGAGCAGTGACCCCTAGTGGGTTTGCTGGGTTGATCTCAGTCGGGGTGCATGTGGAAGTTTGTTTCTCTGCCTCCCCTCCTCTCACTGAATAAAAAAGAAAAGAAAAGAAAAGAAGTCATTTATTGTATAAAGATATACACTGAAAAACCAATCAATCTAAAGCTATCACCTCCAGACAGTAGTGTAGATTAAATACTCTGATGGTCCCTCCAATATAAAATAGCTAATATTGGACAAAGTAGAATTTTTTATGAATTGTTATGGCTAAATAAGAAAATCACCAAGTGACTAAAAAAAGTGACATTAAACAGAGCTAGTAGTTACTTTTTTAAGCATGTGCCAAAAAAAAAAAAAGTGAGATTACCCTAAAGGCAACTGCAATTACCAGCATTGCAATGAGGGGTAAGGTGGGCGTACCAGTAGGGAGGAGACTGTGCTATGGGCGCAAAGATGGAGAGAGCTAAACCCGAGATTCCTATCATCAGGCAGAATTTGAAAGGGCTAAAATGGTTCCACAACCTGAGTAGCAGGGACTGACGAGGTTTACCATCAACACAAAGCCAGATTTCTACTAGATAATTGCTCAGTTGGCCATAGTACTAAGTGACACAGGCATCCTAAATTTTGTTTTTATTTTTCTATACCCAGAATAATAAAGCAAATTTATAGCTACAGGAAATCATTTTACAAAGATGTGGAAAGAAATAAAAATGTAAAGGCTGTGAGTGTAAACAGTGTGTACCACAGATAGTTGAAAAGTGTATGGGTTTTTACAAAAATAAGAAAGCAGGAAAGAGGCTCTGGCCAGTTGGCTCAGTGGTAGAGTGTTGGCCCAGTGTGCGGATGTCCTGGTTTGATTCCCAGTCAGGGCACACAGGAGAAGTACTCATCTGCTTCTCCACCCCTCCCCCTCTTGCTGTGCTCTCTCTCTTTCTCTCTTCCCCTCCCACAGCCAAGGCTCCATTGAAGCAAGTTAGCCCTAGGCACTTAGGATGGCTCCATGGCCTCCACATCAGGTACTAAGAAAAGCACTGTTGAAATAATTGCTGTGGTTTCTGTCTCCGATAAGATCCTGAAGGATACAAATGTGGAACGCCCTATTTTTAAAACTATTTTCATCCTTATTTTCGTCTTAGGAAGAGGTGATCAAGCACCGCAAAGATCAAGAAATTTGGGGAAAGAAATGATGGGAGCAGAGAGCCTGGAAGGAAGAGGAGGGAGCCACGGGCTGCTCTGCTTCCTGGGCTGTGAAGTATGAAAGGACAGGACGTGGATGGCCTCAGCCCCTGCTCTGCCAGCAACCTGAAACAATTGCAATCTTGATTTTAATGAGCTCTTCACTAAAAATCAATCAGCAGTTGAAATCAAATGTTCAAACTGAAAAAAAAAATACAAGCTATCAGCACTCACATAAAAATTCTGTCTTCCTTAGAGCTGATGTTCCCATTTCCCAACTATTTAAAAATGAGACTCCAGTAAGCAGGAGCTATTGCTTTGTATTCAGTGCACTTCAGTGAATGTTTTATATAAAGGGAAATTAACTTCATAGTCTTTTCCTGTACATTGTATTAAGCATGAGTTTTTCAGTTCTGCACCACAGAGTAAGAGAAATGCACACATGGAGCATTAGGACTGAAGCAGTGAGTCTTCCATTTCTGAGAACCATTCAGAAAGATGTGGCTCCATTCTGCTCTGTATAGAGAAAGCACTATGTGCTTATGGGGAGGAGTGGGCATATGATGAGGTATCTATCCTGGCTCTCGAAAAGCCTGAAGTGTTGAGCTAGACATTACTGCATATATTTTAAACGTTGGGTACATCAGACTGCACACCCAGATAAGAGGTTGCAAGGACATTTGACATCTTTTCAGAGCCTAACTGAAGGCGTAGCTGAGGGTGCCTCAGGGTAATTCTTGTGCTGAACTAGGCTTTCCAAATTGGAGAAACATTTTCTTTTTAATATATTACTAGTTTCTTTCACTGATATAGATTTCTTTCTCCTGCAGTTTTTGTCTTCATGTTCTGGTAATTGTCAGGTAAAACTTAAAAGGCAACCTAGGAAAAGAGAAAGGAATTTTTAGTTCATGGGTGAGATGAAGTTGAAAAGAAAGAGATAAAAGTCACACTAATAATAAGAAAAATAAAGGTACGTTGCTATGGATGTGATTGTGACTCTAAGAAATATTATTTAAATTAAATGTATTTTGAGCATTAGCAATACAAAAAATAAAATGCAAATGTCATACTCATTACTGTTAAGTTGGTGTCTGGGTTTTTTTTAAGTGAGAGGAGGGGAGATAGATAGACTTCTGCATGAGCCCTGACTGGCATCCACCTGGCAACCCTGCCTGGGGACAATGCTCAAGTCAACTGAGCTATCCTCAGCGACTAAGGTCGATACACTTAGACCAACTGAGCTATCCTCAGCGACTAAGGTCGATACACTTAGACCAACTGAGCTATCCTCAGCGACTAAGGTCGATACACTTAGACCAACTGAGCTATCCTCAGCGACTAAGGTCGATACACTTAGACCAACTGAGCTATCCTCAGGGACTAAGGTTGATACAATTAGACCAACTGAGCTATCCTCAGCGACTAAGGTTGATACACTTAGACCAACTGAGCTATCCTCAGTGACTAAGGTTGATACACTTAGACCAACTGAGCTATCCTCAGTGCTGGAGCCGATGTTCAAACTAATCAAGCCACTGGCTGTGAGAGAGGGAGAAGAAGAAAAGGGGGAGGTAGGAGAGGAGAGAAACAGATGGTCACTTCTCCTGTGTGCTCTGACCAGAGATCGATGCTCTATCTACTGAGCATACCTGCCAGGGCCTGTTCACTTGGTTTTTAGGGAACCCCTGAGTGAGAGTTCAGGATCTCCTAAAAGAGCATCAGTATTGGCTCTACTCCAGTGATTTTCAACCTCAAGTCAGAGGACTAGTGCTGGTCCACCAAAAATTTCATGCTGGTCCACAAAAGAGTTAACCAACCTGATGTATTAAATTTCGTGCTGGTTGTGCTGGTCTGTGAAAGAGTTAACCACTCTGGTGTTGCACGCACCATGTGCTTTGCATGCACCAGCAAGGTAGTTAACTCTTTCACGGACTGGCAGGAAATTTCTGGCGGACTGGAAACAGTTCTCAGCAGACTGGCAGTTGAAAAACACGCATGATAATGGCAATGCCCCTTGTTCTGACACGGGAGAAAACCACTTGTTTCTTTATATGCAAACACAGCTGTCTTTCAAAAGAGTGAAACTACTAGGCAAGAAAGTCATCTATACACTGAATTTAAGGAGGTCAGATTTGCTCTGACATAAGTAGCTATCATGAGTGAAAGAGAAAGAAAGAATAACTTGATAGAAAATTTAATGTTTGCACATTTCTTTCTTTTTTTCTTTCTTTTTTTTTTTTTGTACTTTTCTGAAGCTGGAAATGGGGAGGCAGTCAGACAGACTGCCGCATGTGCCCGACCGGGATCTACCCGGCATGCCCACCAGGGAGCGATGCTCTGCCCATCTGGGGGGTTGCTCTGTTGCAACCAGAGCCATTCTAGCACCTGAGGCAGAGGCCATGGAGCCATCTCTAGCGCCCGGGCCATTTGTTCCAATGGACACTTGGCTGCGGGAGGAGAAGATAGAGACAGAGAGGAAGGAGAGGGGGAGGGGTGGAGAAGCAGATGGGCACTTCTCCTGTGTGCCCTGGCTGGAAATCGAACCCGGGACTCATGCATGCCAGGCTGACGCTCTACCACTGAGCCAACTGGCCAGGGCCAAGTTTGCACATTTCTGATGGCCATGCTGTTCCATATAACAATCTGCTGTGGTCTGAGTTTTTGTATCCTCTCAAATACTCACATGTTGGAATCCTAATGTCCAGTATGATGGTTTTGGGTGGAGCTCACATGAGTGGGAAGAGTGCCTTTATGAAAGAGATCTCGCAGTGCTCCCTAGCCCCTTCCACAGGTGAGCATACCAGTAGAAGTCTGCGAGCCTAAAAGGGGCACTCACCCGACCATGCTGGCACCAGGTCTTAGAATTCCTGCCTCCAGAACTGTAAGAAATAAACTTCTCTTGTTTATATGCTACCCAGTCTGTGTATTTCGTTATAGCAGCCCCAGTGAACTTAGGCATGGTCTCTGTTAATTTTTTTTTTCAGTAAGATTGAATAAGTTCAACAGAAGGTTGTTGAGAAGTTTTTTTTGAGATATTAGAAAAATTGTGAAGTGTGGTACATCAGTATTTTGTAAGGTTTTGGGGATATGGAAAGGATACTCGTTTCATACTCAGATGCTGTTCCTGGAATATGTCATCAATCTTTCATTTATCTATTTGACATATATTGAGCACCTACTATATACCAGGCTATATACTACTAGATACCTACTATATACCTACTATATGCTGTGCTTGGTGCTGAGGCTATAGAGATAAAGGATTGCCTCGAAGAATTTTAGTTTAGTATAAAAATTTAAAAACTAACTCAAACAAAGATATCTTTATTATATGCGGCTTAAGTGTCTGTTTGTTGCCGATAGCTTATTGGTTGCTTGCGTAACTGTACTAGCCAATGGGGTGAAGTTGCCACAGCTGAATGCAAATTGAGTGGGTCAGGGGGAAGGTGAACATTTGTTTGCATTGGCAATCATCTGTTTTACATAAAAACTACGTCTTAACGTAATTTCTTTTAAGAATGCCTCCTAGAAAATACAGCACTGAAGAGGAGAGAAAAGGAGCTAAAGCTGCACAAAAACGGCTTTCTTGACCAAAAGAAACCACTGAGCAGAGAAAGACAAGGCTTGCTTTAGTCGCAGAGCAAATGCGTCTTTCTCGGCAAAATGAGACTGATGAGCACAGAGAAACAAGGCTTGCCTCAGATGCAAGACAAAAAAGCCTGTCTCGACAAAATGAGTTCCTTGAACAAAGGCAGGAGAGAAATGCAAAAAAACGACAGAGTAATGCTGACCGAAATGCAAAAAGGATTAAAACAGTTTCAAACGGAGAAACTTTAATTTTTGAGCATTCCTCTGGTGACATGAATATTAAATGTGAACACTGTCAGTCCTTAAACTTCAAGTTAGAAACTAATCGATTTGACCGTGGCAAGAAAGGATTTTCTCAATGTTGCAAGTATGGAAACATTGTAGTTCCACTAATTGAGAATTATCCACCACTCTTGAATAAATTATTAACTACAAGTAAGTAGAAGGGGGAAACTCTGTGGGGCACTAAGCAAAAGGGCATCCTCGCCACCTGCCCTGGGTAATTCAGTTTGAATTAGCAGACACCTTTGCACAAATCATTTTAATTACAATTTATAATATCTAGAACAGTGGTCATTTCATATGACCGCCGGGCTTTCTAGTAAAATATAAAGTGATAATTGCTGTAATAGAGGGAAGCACAGCATGCTCTAAGAGCCCAAGAATGGAACAAGTGGGTGTTGGGATGGGTGGAGGGGAAGAGATGGGTTAATAATGGAAGAATTCTTGGCAGAAAAAAAATTTTAACCAAAGGGTATGTTGAGCAATCAAGTGTGTTAAGCTTGCTTGCCTTGTACTTTGCCTGACTGGTGCTTGCCCTCAGGGTGGCAGAATGTAGATTGCGGATTGCCTGCTGCCATTGAGAGGGCCCATTTGTTGCTGTTGTTTGCTGGAGAAGAGGTCCCCCCTCTCTCATGGCCTATTTTGCTTGTGAGTCTTGAGAGGGAGAGAGGAAGTGGTTTTCCCTGCCTGCTTGCTCATCCACTGTTGTGAGACTCTAATAAACAGAATAGCTCACCATCCAGCTCCTCAGTTCCTTTACCATCTGCCAAACTCCATGATCATGGCCACTGGCCTTACAGTATAGAATATGGGAGTTGACACAGAGAGGTAAGTAAGCAGTAAGTGGAATTCAGAAGTTACTCTCAGGTTTCCCATTCTGGTTTTCTCATTCTATGCTTTGCTGACACTAACTCCATTTACATGAGTTTCTTAGGTTCCTTTGAAGGAAGATGCATTAGAAATTGTGGCAGGCCCTGGCCGGTTGGCTCAGTGGTAGAGCGTCGGCCTGGCATGCAGAAGTCCCGGGTTCGATTCCCGGCCAGGGCACACAGGAGAAGCGCCCCATCTGCTTCTCCACCCCTCCCCCTCTCCTTCCTCTCTGTCTCTCTCTTCCCCTCCTGCAGCGAGGCTCCATTGGAACAAAGATGGCCCGGGCGCTGGGGATGGCTCCTTGGCCTCTGCCCCAGGCACTAGAGTGGCTCTGGTCACAACAGAGCGACGCCCCGGAGGGGCAGAGCATCGCCCCCTGGTGGGCAGAGCATTGCCCCCTGGTGGGCGTGCCGGGTGGATCCCGGTCGGGCGCAAGCGGGAGTCTGTCTGACTGTCTCTCCCCATTTCCAGCTTCAGAAGAAAAAAAAAAAAAAAAGAAATTGTGGCATACCCTTGACACACACCCATGTTACATACCCTTAGACACATACTTGTGACTCCACTTCTAGGAATGAATCCCATATAAATTAGGACACATAAATTTTGTACACACTTGGGCACATTATATATATGGTATATCCAACAAATAAGCTTCTGTTTTGGCATCTCTGTGTCTTCCTCACCCTCACCCTCTGTTGAGATCTCCTTTGTCAGAAATCTTCTTTGGGTTTAGTGGTACGGAATATGGAGGTTGAAGTGGTACGGAATATGGAGGTTGAAGGGAATGAAATAAGAACAAGAAACATGCAAGTTAGGGCAGAGGAGGTATTTTAGAGGGAAGATTTGAAGAACTCCCATTTTTATAATAAAAAAACTATATGCAGTATCTACTCAGGTAGATTTAAAAATATGTCGACTCATCTACATTTATGCAGTTTCTTTAGAATATATATATTCATAAAATGCATCAATATATACATAGAAAAAAGCCTGGAAGGATACCTTCCATACTGCCAATCTCTATGCTAAGGAATGGAACTGGGAGAGGACATATTTTCATATTTTACCTTGAATTCTTATTAAAATAAGCATTTGTTAACTTACTAATTTAATATACTCAATAAAGTTTACAGATTCACAGTACTAAAAAAAAATCTGTGGCATTCATGTTGCCTCTACAAAATAATCATAGATGCCCAGAGCTGAGCCCAAGAGACCCCCAGTCCAGACAGGGCTGTGTCTAGCCCAGTCAGCAGATGGTTGCATATTCTTTTCTGTATGATCTCTGGGAACAGAGTGATTCCCATGGCAGTCTATTCTTGGGTTCAATTATCCTTCCTCTCTTAAAATTTCTGTTTCTGAAGAAATCGATTCCCAAAGCTAAGAAACATTGTTAGTAGAGGATTATTTTTGGTTATTATTCTGAAGCATATGGGTTGAATGATGAAGGGTAAGATATTCAAATACCTCATACATGTGCCAAGCAGAAATTATCTGTTGAAGGACTTCCAAGTGACCCAGTATAAGTTATAGCATCTGAGACACTGGCACATCTAGAGGGAAAAATCTGAGTAACCTGGACGGGTTTCTAGCTAAGACTTAAGTAAGACAGAGGCCTCCAGAAGGTTTACTTAGCTCTATCATATTCTGGATGTTTGAGTTTCCTAGCATCTCACCATGGGATTAAAGCCAGCCACTAATTCTAATCTAAGAAAACTTCATAAATAAATTTTTAAAAATCTGAATCTTTTAACTTGGGGGAAAAAGAAACAGAATATTGATCAAATTCTCTGTTTACCTTAAGAATAGCATTCAGAGTCTTTTTTTTTTTTTTTTGATGACAGAGACAGAGAAAGAGACAGATTGAGGGACAGACAGGCAGGAAGGGAGAGAGATGAGAAGCATCAATTCTTTGTCGTGGCTCCTTAGTCTCCTTAGTTATTCATTGACTGCTTTTTCATATGTGCCTTGACTGGGGGGCTATAGCAGAGCAAGTGACCCCTTGCTAAAGCCAGTGACCTTGGGCTCAAGCCAGCGACCTTGGGCTTCAAGCCAGCGACCATTGGGTCATGTCCATGATCCCATGCTCAAGCCAGCAACCCCACGCTCTAGCTGGTAAGCCCCTGCTCAAGTGGTGACCTCGGGGTTTCGAACCTGGCCCCTCTGCATCCCAGTTTGATGCTCCATCCACTGTACCACCGCCTGGTTAGGTGCATCAGGGTTTTTTTTTTTCTACTCCCCTTTATGTCTAGAAAATATTCTTGGAATATTTTCTGCCCAAAACACACATACTGTAAGGAAGACATTTCTAATGGATGTGTTACTGTGTTCAAGGAAGAAATAATGCTTTAAAGATGAAGGCAGATCTCAAAACCATTGGGCCATTTTAGAATTGATTTTGATTAAATTTACACCAATTTTGATGGTAGTCTTTTTTTTTATACACCAAATAAAAGCACCTCTAAATCATGTGGTTTAGGGAGTAGTAATTCATATACACTCTAAAGAATAAATTATTTGCTACTATTTTAAAAGGATTGGGAAGCATTTCAGGAGGGTTACTTTAATAGACTTTGTTATTAGCTCTTTCCCATCCTCGTAACCCAACATAAACCTATATAGTTTAAATATACCAAATCAAGGCTGCGCGCAAACATTTCATCATTGAGAACTCGAAAGAGACAGCTATTTCAATTCAATTTTCAGGTAAATAAATATAATGCTTACTTAATAAAATACATTGTGTTAACTTATTAGTTTAAAGAAACACTTTCATTCTAAATATTTATTATCCTATTAGGAATATTGTTCAATATTACATATTTTACCCAGTGAAATAAAAGCTACAAAATATTGCCTCATATTATGAGCAAAAAAATAGAAGGCACAGGCATTGAGGTTTAGCAGAAGAATAGTAACTGTGGAAATCGCAGCCTCATTTTTTGCATATCCAGACATTATATTCTGGCCACGAGGTCAATGGTGAGGTCAAATGATTAGCCAGTAAAGCCTCATAAGTGTTCTTGGGAAAAACTACAAAGATCTCCCCTAATCCTTTTTATTCCTTATGAAACAACTCTTTTTCTTGCTCATTCATTAGCCTAGTCACTAGGCCCTAGTGGTTCTTAGCAAGGGAGGGAGGAGGAGGACTTTGCCCTCCAGAGGACATTTGGAAATGTCTGGAGATTTTTTTTTCTGTCACAATTTGGTGGCAGTGCTACTAGTCTATGTTGGATAGAGGCCATGGATGATGCTGATGATGTTAAAATGCACGGGACATTCCCCCACAGCAAAGAATCAATTATTCAGCCCATAATGTCAATCACACTGAAGTTGAAAAACTTTGCATCACCACACAAACTTTCCATTTTCTGAAAAACCCAAGTCCTTTCCCTGTGCCTTTGCTAGTCCATATAAGGCTCACCCACTGGATTTCCATATTGCTCACTATCCTCTCCTCTTCTCTGCTCAACTGTCACCTGTGCGAGGTTCTGCACTGCACCCCACTCCAACCTCTGCCATTCCCACTGCTTTCAACCACGTCTCTCTCTGTGGTTTCCTCATGGCATATACTATTAATTACTTGCCTTGTTCACCTCTGTGTCTGTGTGAAAAGAACCATGCATGCCACATAATAAACTCTCAATAAAGATTTATAACAAGAGTGAGCATATATACATGGTTATAATTATTCACATTCACACTTGAAATTACTTAGCTAAACTTTTATCTAGGAGTAATACTTATGGCCAATATTCATTTGTGTACTTCCTATGATGTAGACACTCTTCTAAGAGCTTTGAATGGAATGTCTCATTAATCCTTTCAAAAAAATCAATTCAGTCAGGTAAGCACTCTAGCAATTTCTATTTTTCTAGTGAGAAAACAGGTTGAGGTAGCTAACCAAGGTCAAGTGGTTAGCAGTGAATAGACAGTCTACCTGGGCAGTGACTATGCTCTGAACCAGGAAGCCTGCCCAAGCTCCTTATTAAATATGAGACAAACTGTTTAAGAGACACCAGCTGGATTTCCAGGAGGGTAACCAAATATATAAATAAGGTCTACTGGAAAGTTCTGTCCGTTTCTATCACAACAAGTTTCTTTTCTTTTTTTTAATTTTTTATTTATTCATTTTTAGAAAGGAGAAAGAGAAGGAGAGAAGAGAGAGACAGAGAGAGAGAAGGGGGAGGAGCAGGAAGCATCAACTCCCATATGTGCCTTGACCAGGCAAGCCCAGGGTTTCGAACCGGCGACCTCAGCATTTCCAGGTCGACGCTTTATCCACTGCGCCACCATAGGTCAGGCTATCACAACAAGTTTCGACACGTAAGCACATGTTTATTTGGCGCATGTGTGCCTCTCTATTTTTATCACTTAATGTATACATACTGACGTAGCAAATTAACTAAAACAAAGTTGATTCACGTTAGTCTTATGTGTGAAGCCATAGTGTACCCATGGCTACTGATAAAGTTCATTTACACCACTGTAATTTTTACGAATTTCAACAAGGAAGAAATGCTACAGAAGCATGTCTGTCGCATCCACCATATTCCCAGACTTAGCACCCTCCGACTATCACTTGTTTTTGTCCTTACAAAATTTTTTGAAGGGCAAAAAATTCAAAAATGAAGAAGATATTAAACAAGCACTGGTTCAATTTTTTGCATCAAAAGATAAAACATTTTTTAAAAACGGGATATACAAATTGCCCTCACGCTGACAAGAAATCATTAATAATAATGGCAATTATATTATTTAATAAAGTTTATTGACGGTAAGAAAAACTTGTATTTTGTTTTATTCCAAAAACGGACAGAACTTTCCGGTAGACCTTATATATCATATAATTTTACTTATTTTAATTTAAGAGAAATGTATTGACTATCTTCCAGGTGCTAGCGTTTGGTGCTACTGAGAACTGAAAGATGAATAATCTCCTGAGAAAAAATACACCCCAACTGTTCTCTAGTAAATGACAGTCCATAGAGCTGGGTGGTTTCAGGGCCTCTTTCAATTTAAAATGTTGATTAAACAGAATTCTCCTGCACTTTCATATTATCTTAATTCCATTATCATAAACAAAATGCACATACAATTAATAAATGCACATATTGATTAGTAAAACAGTTTATATAGAATGGATCAATCTAAAACACTGAAAGAATGTAGTTTGCCCTTCCCCCAAAATGCTGCCTATGTTTTGAGTCCTTCACATACTTTTTAAATTAAGAAACTTCTTTGTGTTAACCTTTTATAAATACAGTTCACAATTATATGGATAAATCCATAGGCTGTTATTTAGAACCATAAAACAGGAACAAGCACAAATTCACAGCAGAGCAACAATTTTCTTTTTTTTTTAACCTCTTACAAATGCCAACTTGCCATTCCCTGAATTGCTCTTTGGAGAAAATAAAGGTGATACAGTTAAAACACACTGTCTCTGAACTTCTAAGTGTGCTGTTAAGAGCGGCCATCTCAGGGTCTCTCTTTCTCTGTGTTTTCTTTTTCCATTACTGAATAAACTGCTTTGAGGGTCTTTGCCTTCACCCAGAGAACCCAGTTGTGCACAAAACATCAAACTATTTTCCTGACCACATGGGAAATCTTAAAAAAAAAAAAAAAACCCTTATGACAACCATATCCTATATACAAAGACTCCTGGTGCAGTATCACCAAAGCTTCCTTTTTCTCTCTCATTTCACGCAAAAGAAATTGACAAAACATAGTCTTAGAATCTCACAAATATAATTTGTTACTATTATACTCTTTATCAGATATTTTCTATTTCTTTTTCCTGCTCTGAGGAACAAATTATACTATGTATATTATCTTCTTAAAATTCTTCCATAAAACATTGTTTTAACATTTTTTTATTGTCTGCCCTGCCACATCTAATAGCTATTATTATCAGAAGGTGCTTTTTTTTTTGCCAGATGAAATTCTTCTGCTACTATTAAATGCAGTTTCTCTGTTTTAGAAGAAGACAGAGAAGTAGAATAACCTCTCTGAGCAAAGCACCTTCAGTTAATAGTGGCCAATATTTTTGTAGTGCTTTAGATGTTTACAGAAAACTTTCACATACATTGTCTGGTTTGACAGTCAAAACATCTTGTCTCATTTTAGACATAAAGAAATTGATATCCACAGAGGACAAGGCCACATGGCTGGTTTGAGGCAGAACTGAAATTCAACTTGAGTTATTCTGGCTTATTTTTCTCTTGAAAAAAAAAAATGGAACTTTCATTTGTTCTAATAGGTAATAATATGACATCATTTTCTCATTTCCTGAGGTTTTTTTTTTTTGAAATTTTGCCAACTACTCCACATTTGTTAAATTACGCAGAGATTATTTTGGATGTTGCTGAGGATAATAGGTGATGAATTTCCGCAATTTATACTCCTCAGTGTGTTTGTGTGTGTGTGTGTGTGGGGGGGGGGGGGTAGCTCACAGGACATTAGTGGTATAAAATGACAGTTTGTAATAATGAACTGTTTTCTGCTATTAATTAGTCATGTAACTTTAGTAACATAAGTCACTCTTGGGTCCCCACGCCCTCAACTGAAACATGAAGAGAGAAGTTCTGAGTCACTGGTTATAAGGTATATAAACTGACTTGGAGACCAACTGAGCCAATTTCTTGGGCCTGACTGCCAATCAAGAAAGACCTATTGAATATCATTGAATTTGTGTCTCTGAGGAAACAGAAGCCTGAAGAAAGTAGAAAATTTGACTAAAGTCACAGAGCAAGAAGACTATAGGCTTCTGGCTCCCGGTTCCCAGTTTGTATTTGACGGTAGTACTATCTGAACTCTGAGAACATGCCTCCCTGTAAAAACCTATCATTATTAAATGTTTTCTGTGTAGCTAGTCAGTCTCTAAATTGCATTCTTTGTATTGTTTCTTTCTTTAAATGTCTTGCCTATTACTTGTATGTAATGAGCTCGCTAATGCTTGCTCAAACTACAATTTTGTTGACTTTTCTTTTTTTAATTTTCAAGGTTCAAGTCATTTAGAACTAACAACAAATCCCAAATTGATTGCTATTTCCCCAGAGACAAGAAAGACATATCTTAAAGCCCTATTTATTTTAGAAGTTTACTATAAGAGGAGACTTAATAAAACACTTGAGTAGGCTTATCACAAGTATAACCAAGGATTTAATCAGCAGCAACATAGTCATTTCTCATTCATTCATTCATTCATTCATTCATTCATTCATACATTAATTCATCCAACAACATACTCTAATGGTTAGGAGACCGATTTATATCTGCCACTTTCCTTCAGTTTAATTTTTAGCAAATTATTTACCAAATCTAAGCCTCCATTTCCAAATCTGTTAAACTAGGAATATAGTGCCTAATGAAGAGATAGGTTGTAAGGAAACATAGAAATAATGCATGCAAAACAGAAATTTTCACAGTAAATTTTCAGTAAATACTGGTTTTTATGAATAAATGAAAAATATTTATAAGGTATTGTCTATAAGCCTAGTGCTGTACTAGGCACTTAGGACACAATTGTGGAATGTGTACATTATTTATTTCCTGCCTTGGAGGATCTCACAGCCTAGCAGTGAAGATAGATCTGGAGTCAAGTGTTTGCATCAAAGAAATGTAATGCCTGTGATAAAGATGGAACCAGGCCCTGTGGTGACATAAAGAAAGATGTGAGCATCTTGGCCCCAGAGAAGCCAGAAGTCTTGAAGGTGGAGTGTTGGTCAGAGAGGAGAAAAGTTGTGACCAAAGAGCAATGAGGGGCTAGAGCATAGGACGTGTGCGAGCCATCAAACTGGAAATGCCATAATGGGGTTCAGCTTGTGAAGGGCCTTAAGAACCATTTTAATAAGAACTTTGGAATCTATTTTGAGTAACAGTAAGTTTGTAAAACACAGAAGCAATACAATCAAATGTGTTTTTAGAGAGATGACTCTTCTGGGTAGAAAATACACTGGAAAGGGAAAAGACAGATGACAGATGACAGGGAAAGCAGTTCAGGGGCTCTGCCCCGGCGCAGGCAGGAGAGGCCGTGGCCTGGAGAGGGGCGCTGCTGTGAGTGTGCACTGGAGAGGGTAAGGGGCAGCGCAAGGGTCCCAGCGAGCACAGCGCCGGCGCCAGGCTAGAGCCCGCCCTCGGCACTATAACCACAGTGTTAGAGCTCCCCAAAAGTTGCATATGTATGCTTTAATCTAAGATACATTTGGTGGTGGTAAAACTAGAAAAAAAAAGATTATGTGGAATATTTCTTTTTCTTTTCAGTGAGAAAACTAAATTAAGTGCTCTAACTTCCTCAACCAATACCAGGAATAGTATAAAAGGTAAAATTATGACTGACCCCCACCTCTTTCCAGGGCTAGGTTTGATTCCTCTTTCTAATATTGCTACAATGCCCTGAGCAGTTTAACCGCTATCACACTTGTATTAGAGTTGCCTTTTCACTGACTTGCATTGGTCTCCAAGCCTCATGAGCTCCAGGGCAGGAACAGTCTGCTGCGTATCTTTGTATGTCCATGTCTGGTGTACAGAGGTGATCTATAAATGAACATGGGATGAATGAATGAAAGAATGAGAAAGAATCATGCGTGATATAGGCCCTGAATACAATAAAGAATTGTCTCCTCTTTTGCATAAATGTACACATTTTTCAACACTATGAGTGTCAGAGATATACTGGATTTAGATTGCAGGCTCAAACAGTCTTAAATTAGCTTTTATTACAGTGAAAAGAATGTGGTTTCTGGAGTCATTTATATCTGTATTCACATTCTGCCTTGGCCAGATATTACTGGTTAATTAACTCTAAGACTCAGTTTTCTCATCCATAATACATAAGTAGTAATTATATTACAGGACTGATAAAAGATTGGATTAGATAATATGTTAGATAAAATGGTATGTAATAGATGATCAGTAATAGATGGTAGCTATCATTAGGCAACTCTTAATAGTTTCTAATAAGCTGAAAACCTTACAAACACTTAAAGACCACAATTAGTGATGGTATCCTTCTGAGCAATAGGAAAACCTCACCAGAAATTTTCATGAAAACGTATTTTTTTTCTCTCTCAAAATTACTTTATGCAGTCACCTAATAAGTCAGATAACTAAAAAAAGAAAATATTTCTCAGCAAGACGCTAACTTACCTGAAACTTACAAGTTAAAAATATTTAAAATATAATTCTGTACTTGAGGAGCTAGAGCTTTAAGAAAAATGATGAATGCGTCTAATAGTAGAATTGGGATGAAATTTAACATTTTATGTATAGAAGTTTCATAAATTATTTTCATTGATTGAAAAAAAGCATAAAATGACAAAGAGCTACTATGGGATCACCAGCTGTTTTTAATGTGGTGGCAACTCATTAATTATATCAGCTTCACCAAATGTTTGAAAAATAAGAACACATTTATTCTATGTATAAACAATTTTATTAGGAAGGCATATGGAATTGTAGATTCTACAATATCCAAGAGTCTCTTAGGCTCTTTTGTTTGTAAATTGGAGATTACTGATAATGAATTAAATAAATAGTAAAAGAATTCAGGACACATTTAAAATGTAAATGTCTACTTTTTGTACATACTTCAAATATTTTATTCAAGAGACCTCTCATTAGATTATCTGGAAAAGGACAAAATAGTTATATGACCTTTGGGTCATGTGTCCTTTTTTGAACTGCTCTTTGTTCTTGGTCTATTTATACATTATACAATATCTTACATTTTTATAATCTGCCCCATATAATTTCATATATATATTCATACATATATATTTCATATTTTTGTATAGGTATTTAATATTATAGTCATTATGGGCTTACTTCAACACCTCAGTTGAAAGCTCTTTGAAGGTAGAAACAATGTCTTTTACGTCTCTTCTATCCCTAACCACTTTTGGTAGAGTGTAGAAAGAATATATTGTTAGTTGATAGGCTAGTTGGCTTTTAAATGTTTTTAAAGACTGTGTGGGAGTTTTAGATCAAAATGAAGCTCACTTTATAAAGGCTGAGTAGAGGATAAAACTAAAGAGAGACTATATTCATGAGCTGTGGCTGAGTTTTGAGATACGGGAGAGAAAGAAGAGCTGATGGGTATGGGGTTTGGGTCCACATGGCCTGCAGTCAGCACAGCATCTCTGCCCTCCATGCTGCCAGCTGCCAAATTAGTCTCCCTCCAGTAATGATCCCCAAGTTAGCTTTAGTTAATGAACTGAAAGGAGCTGCAGGTACTTCTGGCCATTAACTGCCTTTCTTAGTAGCTCTGTGAGCTTGCAAACTTTCCCTCGTCCCCAAATCCAATGGCAGCCACCGAAGGGCCTGCTGTGAGGCAGATTGCAGTGAAACAAATCTGTGTGAAGCAGCTTTGTGTTTGAGAGCCCTCGCCAGAGCAAGAAGCTCATGCTTTAAGTTTTAATTAAAGACAAGTGGAACCATTTTTGGGAAAAGTTTGGGCACTCCTGGCTGGGAAGACAGCCATATACTCTGTGTAGGTGGTGTTATCATGGGTTGTCTCCATCTGTGCAGTGGAATGCTAAGGGCAATACAACTATAGGAATTAGGAAATAAAATGTTACTCTGGTCCTCTAAGAAATATAATATAATAGCATAGCATGAACCAAGGCAGAGAAGAAATATCAAGAAATACAGGAATAGTTCCCATATAAATATAGACAACTGGAAACAGTTTCAGAAGTTTTTTTAAAAGGGTGCCATAAAAATGCCAATTGAGAATTTTCCTTTTATTTATTTATTTTATTATTTTTTTTATAAATAAATTTATATTTTAATGGGGTGACATCAATAAATCAGGGTACATATATTCAAAGAAAACATTTCCAGGTTATCTTGTCATTTAGTTCTGTTGCATACCCATCACCCAAAGAGAGATCATCCTCCGTCACCCTCTATCCAGTTTTCTTTGTACCCCTCCCCCTCCCCCTCTCCCTTCTTCCCTCCCCCCACCCCCCGTAACCACCACACTCCTGTCCATGTCTCTTAGTCTCGCTTTTATGTCCCACCAATGTATGGAATCCTGCAGTTCTTGTTTTTTTCTGATTCACTTATTTCACTCCACATAATGTTATCAACATTCCACCATTCTGCTGTAAGTGATCTGATGTCATCATTTCTTGTAGTTGAATAGTATACCATGGTGTATTATTTATTTTATTTATTTATTATTATTTTTTATTCAGTGAGAGGAGGGAGGCAGAGAGACAGACTCTCGCATGCACCCTGACCTGGATTTACCAGGAAAGCCCACTAGGAGGCAATTCTTTGTCCATCTGAGACATCACTCCATTGCTCAGCAACTGAGCTCTTCTTAGCACCGGAGACAGAGGCCATGGAACCATCCTTAGTACCTGAGGCCAACTCGCTCCAATCGAGCCATGGCTGCAGGAGGGGAAGAGAGAGAGAGAGAGAGAGAGAGAGAGAAGCAAGAGGGGGAGGGGTAAAGAAGCAGATGGGCACTTCTCCTGTGTGTCCTGACTGGGAATCAAACCTGGGACATCCACATGCCAGGCCAATGTTCTACAACTGAGCCAACCAGCTAGGGCCAAGAATTTTCCTTTTAAATAAAATTTATTGCATTGATTGCTTCATGAGTCAATTTGGAATTTATGAACAAAAAATAAGAAGAGAGTTGCAGAGGTCTTATACTCCCAGACTATGTATTTTCTGAAACTAAGTCTCATAAAGTGGTTTAAGATGCTCCTGTGATATTTGTATTACTGCAGCACTTGGATCCATGAGGCTCTAGGGCTCCACGTATTCTACAGGGCAATACAACTATAGAAATTAGGAAATAAAATGTTATTCTGGTCCTCAAAGAAATGTAATAGAACAGCATGACCAAGGCAGAGAAGAAATATCAAGAAATACAGGAATAGTTCCCATATAAATACAGACAACTAGAAACACTTTCAGAAGTTTACTTCTTTTGGTTCATGCTTTTCCCAAAAATCTGGAGATCTTTTGTCTCCAGACAGTCTATTGACCTGATACCCACTTACAAGCACACCAGAAATAATGTGAAATTTATATAGAAAGAAAAAATAAGTCAATCATGATATCCCAAAGGAGCCAAATATTTTTGCCTTAAAATTTCACTATGTTCCCAAGTCTTTCTCAATGTGTCCAAATGAACATTCTTTGCAGAATGTGCTGTTATAGTCATCCTAACCACACTTCTCTTCTGCCTTCTATATTCTATAGTTCACAGGTTTTGGTCCACTGCCATGACCATCAGAGCTTCCCTTTGTTAGGTGGGCTAACTGCTTTCTGGGCTGGAGTATCCCAGATAGAATAGTGTTCCTTCATGAGCATCTTCAGGTCTTCCTGGGCACTGAAGGAATTTGTTTATTTATTTACTTTAATTGTATTTAGAATATTAACTTTCACAGGGTAATATTGATCAATAAGAGTACACAGGTTTCAGGTAAACGTTTATATAGCACTTGAACTATTGATTACATTGTATACCCTATCACCCAAATTCAAATAATTTTCCATCACCGTATGTTTGTCCCTCTTTATTCTCTTCCCCATCCCCTCCCCCATCTCCCCCCTCCCCTTGATAACCACTTCACCTTTATCTAGGTCCATGAGTCTCAATTTTATATCCCACTTATGTGTGAAATCATGTAGTTCTTAGCTTTTTCTGATTTACTTATTTCACTCATATAATGTTCTTAAGGTCCATCTATGTAGTCATAAATGGCACTATGTCACCATTTCTTATGACTGTAGTATTCCATTGTATATATGTACCACATCTTCTTTATCTAATCCTCTATCAAAGGACATTTTGGTTGTTTCCATGTATTGGCCACTGTGAATAAGGGATTCATATGATCAAGAAATACGATTAAAGGACACAGGTCTTTTAGAAAAGTGCACAGACTTTTCAATAAAACACACAGTCAGAGCTTTCCATCCTGTATGTTGTTTTACCCAGTTTTAGTTCAGCTGTCTTTGAATGCCAAAAGCTGACTGCAAGGGGGACTACTGTGTCTCCTGGAGAATAACTTCTATTTCCTTCTTCAGTCTCTAAGAAGGCCTTCATCCCTGCTCTTTGCAGATGGAATGATAGAGCCATCCTTTATTCCAGTGCATTTTCTAGATCCCCAATAAAAAGGATTAACCTTTTTTTTTCCAAAGAACTACTTCCCTTTGGCAATGTATACCAATATTTTGTTGCACAAGCTCACAAACACACACTGACATAACTACACCCCATGTCAGAAAGTTAGGTTCCTAGATTCACTACATATTAATTATGTAACTTGGGTAAGAATTTATTATGGTAGAGACTGGCTAATTGTTCACCAAACTGTTTTATTTTTCTTCTTTTTTCACTAGACTATATTTCCCTTTTTTCTTTGTAATTAGAGACATTGTGTGACTGTTCTGGACAGTGGAATGTGGAAAACACTGACATATATTACCTATGATTCTACATTCTCTTTCCCCATTAGCCAGCTGGGGAGGTCATCCAACTACTTTCATTCACATCCCTGAGCTGCTGTCTGAAGGATTGCCTGACCAGGATCAGCATACTGGGATATTGCTTGAATATAAAGCCATCTCATACTTTGTCAAGACACTGAACTTTGGGGGTTATATTTTAGCAGATAGCCCACTCTAACTAACCCACTTTGATTTTTTTAATTTCAGTTTCTCATCAATAAATAAAATAATATGTTTAATGGTAGTTGTGAAGATTAAAGGTAGATTAAAAAGCATCTGGTTCAGTTTCTGGCACATAGTAGGTGTTAAAAAAAGGGAAGCAATTATAAAATTGAGTTATAAATCTCTTAGGCTCTTCAGTGGTAATTTGATTACCTCTCCCCTTTCAGGTGAAGCTAATGTTAAATCAGGGAGAAGGAACATAAGAGCCAGTGTTTATCTTCGACAATGTGCATAAAGCCCACGCCCCACATGCCTCTGAGTATGCTTCACTGCACTTCCACCCTTCCCTGCTGAGAAGATAGAGACACGGAGACAATAAAAGCATGCATTTTATTACTTTTGAAGATTAGACTCTACCCAGACAATTCCCACTGGAGGGAAGCATCTGGGCACTTAGGCGAGTATAAGAAGAATATAAAATAGGCACTCAGATTTGTGTTTTTTGACAGCTAAAATAGCTCGATAACACTTCTTAGCCTACAACTCCGAAAGGCCACCAAGGTATAGGACTATAGGGAATTTTATATTTACCCAATTTAGAAGGTATATGGGATCAGTTTTCTTGATCTTCAGAGGGTGTCTGGCTCTGGAGGATTTTTAGAAGCTGTTTAGATCACCAGGGTCCACTAGTCACCAAGCTCACCACTGAGAATAACCTGCCTCCACAGATCTGCAGTCAAAAACTAGTGCCTGTTATAGAGTAAGCCTTCCATATGTATGATATTAACAGAGTAAATGAGTGAATAAAAATTGTATAATGTCTGTGAACCATGCCGGAGACTAGAGAACAAGAAGGCCATGCTCAGACCAGTGCAATAACACTCTGTAACCAGCATTATGTGCTCCTCCCTAATGAAGGAGCACAGCTGAATCAATCCAAATTATAGAAAACAATTTATTTCAAAATTTAGGCATTTATACCAAGCAGAACTGCTTCTAAATCAACTTGGGCATATAGTTTTCTACTCTATGTGAAATATTCTTAAGCAAAAAGATTCAATAAACTCCTTCAATAAATTACTGTAATGTCTGACCATCTTATCTGATTACCTGTTTTCCCTTGAAGCTATTTTTCCTTGTTCTATCCTTTGGGCAATAGCAAATAGCTAATAACCACCATCTACACATCTAAAGACCTTTTGAGGTAAATTATAGAAGACACAATCCCCACTTCCAAAAATCATACAATCTACTAAAAGAAAAAAATAAATGTATTAGTTATGCTTGAGTGAGAGGGAGTTATTTGGGGTAAGGCCGTTTCAATGACTCCATATACAGTGTCCGTAAATTAATGGTGTACTTTTGACCGGTCACAGGAAAGCAACAAAAGATGATAGAAATGTGAAATCTGCACCAAATAAAAGGAAAACCCTCTCAGTTCCTGTAGGATGATGTGGCAGCATGTGCGCATGCGCAGATGATGATGTAACACCGTGTATACAGTGGAGCAGCCCACAGCCATGCCAGTCGAGATGTGGATGGTACAGAGGAAAGTTCAGTGTGTTCTGTGGCTCGCTAAATTCGAATCTGTGACCAAAGTGCAACGTGAATATTGGTGCGTTTATAACGAAGCTCCACCACATAGGAATAACATTCCTTGGTGGGATAAGCAGTTGAAGGAAACTAGCAGTTTGGTGGAGAAACCCCGTTCTGGTAGGCCATCAGTCAGTGACGAGTCTGTAGAGGCTATACGGGAGAGCTACCTAAGGAGCCCTAAAAAATCTGTGCGTGAGCCCACATCGAACTGCACTGAATAGGTATGAAACTGGGAGAGTTTTCCTTTTATTTGGTGCAGATTTCGCATTTTTATCGTCTTTTGTTGCTTTCCTGTGACTGGTCAAAAGTGCACCATGACTTTACGGACACACTGTATATGGCAGCCAGCTAGGGCAGACTGAGGAGTGCCTTGAGAGTAAGTACTGTGACTGTAAAGTTCTCACAGGAAAGTGGATCACATAAGTGTCCCGTTAACAAATGGGAAGGACAGAACATGTGGACAAATTTGAGGTCTAATTTCAAAACAGGAAAATTTCTATCTTATTTAAACCATTGCAATTTTGTTTTTGTTAGAGCAGCTACAGTTTTATTCAAACTAATTCATGATTCACTATGCATTATATATCTCAATGTATACATATGTTTATATATATTCACATATGTGTGTCAACATACAAATTTAAATAAAGGAATGCCTCAAATCAAGGAATATGCATGTGAAAAGCATGTAGCAGAATGTTTTGCACACAGCTTCTCTTCCCTTTCTAGCTTATGTCCAGATACCGACTTTTGTTTATACCAATTGTAGTTTCTAGAGCCTACCCACACTTGAGGTAGTCGTTTTCAGTTCACAAAACTGATGTTAGGTGAGTGGGGCTGCTGGTTTTGTTTCTAAGCTAAGGGCCACTAGACCTTTTTGGTAGCAGCAAAGTCAGGAACTCTGCCAAGACGAGGCATCATTCAGTTCCTCCTCAGGCTCACAGCAGTGGCAGTAGGTGGTCATGCACTAGGGTTAGGGAGCCAGCTTGGGACCCAGAGGCCATTTTGTCAGGGTGAAATGGCCATCTCAGAGACCTGAGTTTAGAAACTGATGAGGGACACCAAGTTGTGATAAGAGACCAAAACCTAGCTCCTAATAAACTTTACAAAAAGACCAGTTTGCATCAAAATTCAGGGAAAGGTGGACAGCAGGGATGCTGAAAACCATCAACATTTCTAAACAATATTTCCTAACAAGAGGAGAGAGAACACAGATGGAATCTGGTGCCAGCTACAAAGACTCAATCTACTCAATCTAAGTAAGACTGAGCTTGATATTGAATTTAGTCTTTGCTTGGGGAAGGAAAGTTCCTTAAGTTTTATGGTTGGTTAGGAAGCACATCTGACTAGGGTTGGAGTGAGTGGAAACACATGGCTGAAGAAAGTATTGAAACAGACCAGGACCAGAGTTGAAAGCGCTCCTGACCCAGCCAGAGCTGACATCTATCTTGCCATTTTCATTAGTTTTAATCTTTCTTCCTCTAGATAAGATCTAATAAGGGATTTGAGTTTTCCATCTTCTTTTCCCTTTACTAGACTGCTGATGGAGCTATTAATGAGTGTGAAATAGCCACAGGGCAGGCAGCCTTAGAGAAGAATAGATGAAACGGATAGCGAGAGTAATCCACAAACTGGATAGGGCCATTAAGAATCCACTCATCATCACTATTAAACATTCAAGAGGTAGTTTTTCCGCACATTAACTTGACAGTATAATATGAGTCACAGCCTTTCTGGGGCTCAGTATCAATATCTGTAGAATGTGGAACTTGGACTAGTTCAGCAGTTATTAAAACTGTTCTGAGAAGCCCTGGGTTCTAAGATGGTCCTTCAGATCACCTCCAGAAATGAGAAGTTTCAGGCCTCTACTTTAACTGAAGACATGCTATGTTTATATGCTTTATGGACTGACACGGCAGTCAGATTTCTTCTGGGGGAAAAAAAATAGACCTGTTAAAGTTTGCAAATCACGGGGCAAGACAAATCCTAGGGATGTCCCTGGCTGTAGTAGTCTGGGACTCTGCCTTGAACAAGCATCACATGTCTTATCTCAGATTCTTTTCTATCCAGGTAATGATAAGGTTAAGGGAGAAGAAAATAGTTTCAGCCCACTGTTCATCACAAAAACATAAATCAGCTGCTAAATTTCCATTTCCCTCATAGACAGGATATAAATAATAAATTAACATTTAAAAAAAGTAATCCCTTTAAAAGTAATTTAATTTAGTAAGTAATTTTAGTAAGTAATTTTAAAAAGTTATGCAAAAATAGACCATGTTTCTGTTTCTCACTGATAACCTCATTGTCGGGGCTGTAATTTAGAATGAGCTGAAGTGGTGACGAGCAGCCCGCCTGAAAAGAATGCAGTGGACAGTTCAGGAAGTTAGCAGGAACTTGAGCTTTGCAGAAAACATGACAAGACCATTGGGAGTGTCCACACCCTGCTCCATCTCCGCCTCTCACGTCTGCTCTACAGCCAACCCCCATTCTGACGTCTGCGGGAGTTGGTTGCTCTAAATGTAAGTGAAAAACAAGATTTTCACTTAACTCTGGCACATGCTTGCACTTATAATGCATTTAAATAAAAAGAAGTTTGTATTTAAAGCTTATGTCTCTTTATTACATTCACTCATTTTACATAGATTTATCCAGCACCACCTACAATATATTCAGGCTTGCTCTCTCTCTATCCATATATATATAATGACATGAATAAATAAGGTACATTTTTGTTCTGTCTACAAGTGCCCAATATGCAAAAATGTTTTGGATTCTAAAAGTAACACAAACTCTTTTGCCTTGTAGAGATAAATAGGATAATACTGATATATTCTTCCAGACTATTGTATCTATTAAAATATCTATGTGGATATATTATTTAAATATGTTATCTTTTTTTTTTACAGAGACAGAGAGAGAGTCAGAGAGAGGGATAGATAGGGACAGACAGACAGGAATGGAGAGAGATGAGAAGCATCAATCATCAGTTTTTTGTTGCGACACCTTAGTTGTTCATTGATTGCTTTCTCATATGTGCCTTGACCGTGGTCCTTCAGCAGACCGAGTAACCCCTTGCTCGAGCCAATGACCTTGGGTCCAAGCTGGTGAACTTTACTCAAATCATATGAGCCCACGCTCAAGCTGGTGACCTCAGGGTCTCAAATCTGGGTCCTCTGCATCCCCGTCCAACGCTCTATCCACTGCACCACCACCTGGTCAGGCAATATGTTACCTTTTTATAATTTTTCATGGAAGGGGTAAATGCTAGTTACTACCAAAATATATATATCTGAGTCTACTAGGGTCAGTTTTGTCAGTACAAAAATAGGCCAGCTGAAATCAAAAGCAAAATAAAATAAGTAAACTTTACTCTGTAGTAAGTGGGGAGTATAATAACCACACTGTTGGTCAAATAAATTTGTAAAATATAATTTTTATGTTTCCTTGCTAATAGTTTGCATTGGGGGCTGTGCAGCACCAGGTATATGTGATCTGTGAAATTGAACATTACCTTCTTGCTTGGGAGGGGCCATTGTTTTGCTAATATTTGCTGGAGGAGAGTTTTTTTGCTCCAGAAAGTCTTGAAAAGAGAGAGAAGGAGGAAAAGAAGAAGAGGCAGAAAGAAGCCATGTTTGCAGAGTGAGCGCAGAGAGAATACAGAGTGCTGAAGAAAGAAGCCATATTGGCAAGGAGAGAGGTGTGTAGATGGGGAACCAGAGCTGAGAGGCTTTGTGGGCTCCATCCACTGAGACTGGCAGTGTCTTTGATTCTAGGAGAAACCGGAGAAGATTCTCCTGGTTGTGGAACTGGAGAATGTGTCAGTGGCTTTGGGAGCCCTGAGTGAAAGGGAAGTGTTTTCCCTGTGTGTTTGCTCGTCGGCCAGTGCGAGACCTTAATGAAGGAATGGCCCACCATTTTTTGGTTCCACTGTTTCTTTACTGTCTGCCCGAATCCAATGAGAATCTGCATGTGAATGGCTGTGACTGCCGCGACTACTGGCCATATATGTACCTCGACATAGAAGGCATATTCTTATCTTTGGGGTAATCTCAGGATTGACCCTATTAAGTCAGAAATTGCAAACTAGTAGCACAGAACTAGAGCTGGCTGAGAGGAAGTTTCATTGGCTTGTAAGAGTTTTAAAAAGAAAATACAAATAAGACCTATAATTATAAATAAAAACATTTTAAAATAAACAAACTCCCCCCCCCCAAACAAACAAACAAAAAAACCTAAAATGATTGAAGGCCATTCCTGCAAAGGTCAGAAGTACAGTATCAGGCAGCAGTCCTGCAATTCTGTATGACAATAAGTGGCTGAAGCATTAGGGTGGGGTTTCCAATTTGCCTCTTAATTGAGTTACCTGGAGGAGATTATGAAACTCCAGAGTTCCGGGTTAGAACTCAAGCTAATGAAATAACATTGGAAGTGGGAGCCAGGTATCAGTAATTTTTAAAGATTCCCAGGTAATGCTATTATCCAGAAAAATCTGAGAACTTTCTCTGCCTAAGAGGACTTTTCTTTTCTTCCATATATCCACATGGCTTGACAGTTCACATCCTATAGGTAATTCATCCCATGTTGATCTCTATAATAACTGCAAAATCTCCTCCCCTACCATCTGATATACCTTTACCCTACTTTGCTTACGTAACTCAACACTTGTCATCATTTAAAATCCACTTACTTGCTTGTTTGTCTGTGTCCCTTGCTACTAAACTATGAAACCTAAATAGGGTAGGGATTTTTTCTGTTCACTGTTGTATTTCTGGCATTTTAGAACAGGGCTTGGTATACAGCAGGTGTCACTTGTTACATAAGTGGAATGATGCTAAGAAGCGGCCACTTTTTTAGATTGGACAGGTGTCCTGTTTGCCACAGCCTACTTTACTCCTCATGTTGTCTGCCCAACTCCCTTACGAATCTGTGACTTTGGGTTTAGCTGTTGCCCTTAATTTTAAATGAAAATAAGTCACAGAAAATATCAGCTAAGTTCACTATTGGTTTCAAATGAGATGCTAGAGCACTAAGGGGAAAAATGCATGGGTAAGGAAGAACTTTCACAGTCCTGATGAATATTTAAGTGTTTCTTTGTTTCTGAGTTATAAAGATAAATGGTGGCTTTATCACACTTTCTGATCTCAGCTCAGTTTTGTACTGACATACAAGAAATGTGGTGTAATCTGTTTAATAAGTTGTTTCTTTCTCAGCAAGGGTCTGAACAAGTTGTTCTATAGCAGAGCTCTGATCAAAAGTGGCAAACGTCATTATCCTTGGCAGATTACCAGGAGTTCTGCAATTAACAACAACATGAATAAAACTACTTTATGGACTTTAAAGTAAATGTAGCTTGATGAAGGGAAAACATATTCCTCTTGCCACAAATTAACCTTGTGTTAGTACTCTTCACATTGAATACATTTCTAAGGTTACAGAGAATTGCTGGTAAAAGAAAAGCAAATGGAAACAAGAAATAAAGTAAACCATCACCTTGCAAGCTTTCCTTCTATGAATTCATTAGTGAATGGTATTTATTCAATGCACAGAGCCCTGTGCTGGGTGCTCAGGGGTCTAAGTAAAGAAAGAATATTTGTCTTTCAGCACTTACATAATACAGGAAATGAGTCCATGTGACAAGTTAGACTAAGAGGACTATGTCAATAAAAACTCAATTAAGTTATAAAAAAATAAAATAATTAACCAAATCACTAACTTATAATGATCTTTGTATAAAATATTTTGAATTTTGAAATTCTGATCATCTTCTGAATTTATGTAGCAGGTAAATACAAAGAAATATGAATAAAATATCTATCCTTGCGTGGCACTATAGGACAGTATCTGGAATAGAAGAATATATCTTCTATATCTGAGATTCTATAATCTATGTCTATTTTTACATATGCAGTATATTACTTTACCCCAAGGTAAATATACACATACGTGTTTATCTGTTTGATCTAAAATGTGTCCCTTGACCTCTCTTTCTTAGCTTTATGCAGGAGGCTGGTCCCTGCAAACTACATTTCCCAGCTTTCCTCCCCAACAAGCTTCCAGATAGTTGTTGAAGAAAGCCCTGGAAGGAAGTGAGAAGCTGGAACAAAGAGAATATCTGGGCTATTTTCTTCTCCCTCTCTTTGCTTTGGATGGCTTTGTCTACAGTGGCTTACTTTCCTCTCTCATGCCAGCCCCAAATGGGCAGTTGCTTCCTGTGTGGGAAGCTCCTCATCATAGTCTTAACTCCAAGTAGGCAGGCTGGACCCTTTTTCCTTGTTCCTTCAGCCTATGGGTAGCAGTGACTCCTGCTTTTGTTAATATTTGGCTTGATCATATAGGACTTGTGTAATTAGTTCTTTGGTTTAAAATCCCTTTGCCGACCTATTGAATTTTCTGGCTGTTTTCCTCAGTGATTCTAACCGACAAATACAGACTGAGTTCATTTACATGTATTGCAATGCTCTCCTGGTTCTACCAAAATCAGTGCATAATGGGAATGAAGAATTACCCACTTTTCTACCTTTTTGTGAGAAAGTAGAGAAATGCTAAACTAGATGGTAGGATTCAAGATGAGAGGAAAAAGCGAAAGTCAAAAACCACACACGAGCCCTCTTGGAAAAATATAAATTCAGAAATATATCTAGAAGTTAGTTTTCTATGTTTTTTAAGTTAAAAAAAATAAAATGATGAGCCATTCTAAACCTCTCTCTATTCTTCAAACTTCCCTCACCATCTGATTGGCCCTTGATTTCTCTTTATTGTATCTCTGAAATGCTTCATGAATCTGAATCTTTTCTTATTTCCTCTAACACTCCATCAGTTCAAGTAGACATTCTTATCCCCCTAAGTGACTCTTCAATCCCTCCTCCAAGAGAGTGCCAGGGAGTGCTTTCTGAAGGTTAACACTGCTCACAGCAATAGCGTATTTAAAACTTCCTAATGAAGTTCATTTTCTATACAATAAAATTTAAATTCCTTTGTATGTCATAGTATAAGGTCCTTCAAGATCCCTACCCATCTCTTATCCTTATTTCTCTCTTCATACCTCTCTTTTTGCTCTCTCTTTAGCTGTCTCCAACCACTTGCAGTTCCTCAGATAAATCATACACTTTCTGCCTTTGCATATATGGAATGTCTTTCCCTTCTTCTCTGCCACAAGAAAGCCTTACTTACCCTTTAAAACTCAATTTGCTTATCAACATTTCCAGGAAGTTTTCCTGGCTTTTGTCAACAGGATGAAAAGCTCTTTTGCTTATATAGTACTTTGGATTTTAACTATTCCTTTTACTCACTATTGTTGTTATTGGTTCATATATGTTTCTTCCTAACATGAGTCTAGTCTTTATTCTATATACCATTGTATTCCCAGCATTGAGCCCAATGGTTGGTACTTAGTAGGTATTGCTATAATATATTTTTATTAACTGAATTAATGACAGTGTTGACTTAGTAACATCTGCTTTCACATGTGACTTTCCAGAACTTCTCTGAAGAGGGGAGAAAAGTTCTCCAGGCCATGGGTTCAACTCTTTCCCATGTTTGTCTCTCTAGAGCACATTGGAGCCCCCATTGTGAACCCATTCTAGTTCACCATTAGCCACCTACCATTTTCCTAACCTTTCTACTTCTATAAGTTTAAAAGAGAAGGAAATACCTGCTGCAGCATAGAAAGTTCTAAGAAAATAAGATGGCCCTTTGTGTGCTTGTTGTTCTGTAACTTACCATTTATCTATACTACGTCATTTTGTAGCTAAATGCCTTATGCATATGGATAAAAACACCAAACAATTATAGATTGAATGAATGATCTCTCCCACTACATTTTTCCATGTATCCAAACTGAAGCAACACCAGATAATAGAGTATTCCCCCAAAAGCCACAGACTTGTAAACCCTTAGTCTTTACTGTCATGTTGTTGCTTCAGCCTGGAATGTCCTTCCCTTATTCTCTGTCCATTTACAACTTTTCAATGAGAACTGAAATCAAATGCCATCACTTCTGTGAGTGTCTTTCTTATCTGTCAAACACAAGAAACAGCTTTTTCCCCCTCCCCATAACTTGCTGTCACTATCTGACATTTACTTTCATCTGCCTCATATGTTAATATTAGGTGGGGGTTTTTTTGTTTTGTTTTGTTTTTGTTTAATGTCTGTCTCTTCTATTTCTGATTATCTTAAGGGCAGGACACTTGTCTTCCAAATCTTATCTTCTCAGACTCAGCAGACTAGTTGGCATATAGAATATACTTAACAAATATTGAGGTAGAATTAAATTAAATTTAAATAAGTGAATTAATCAAAGAATTTACAAATGAATTATTTTTGAACCAGTAATTATTTTAGATTGTGTAAAGATACTGAGAAGCTAGATGGATTTTCAGCAATTTTGTGAGGTGTCAAAATTTGAATGTGGTAAGTTGTCTATTTGGATCTTTTGTCCATTTTTAATGTATGAAGTTTCCTCAAAAAATTATACATAAAAGTGCCATGATCCAGTGATTCCACTTCTTGGAATATATCCAAAGAAACCTGAAACACTAATTTGAAAGAATATCGGTACCCCTATGTTTATTGCAGTGTTATTTACAATAGCCAAGATTTGGAAGCAGCCCAAGAGCCCATCAGTAGATGAGTGGATAAAAAAACTGTAGCACATTCATGCAATGGAATACTACCTGGCCATAAAAAAGAAAGAAATCTTACCTTTTGCAACAGCATAGATAGAGCTGGAGAGCATTATGCTAAGTGAAATAAACCAGTCAGATAAAGACAAGTACCATATGATTTTACTTATATGTGGAATCTAATGAACAAAATAAACTAACAATCAAAATAGAAATAGACTTATAGATACAGATAGCAGACTGATAGCTGTCAGATGGGGAGTTAGGACTCTTGGTGAAAAAAGTGAAGGGATTAAGCAAAGTAAAAATATCTCATAATATACATTAGTATGGTGATTGCCAGAGGGGTACCAGGGGTGAGGGAGGCAGAAGAAGGTAAAGGGGGGATAAATGTGTAAAAAAAAAAATAGAAGACTGGATAAAGAAGATGTGACACATATACACCATGGTATACTACTCAGCCATAAGAAATGATGACATCAGATCATTTACAGCAAAATGGTGGGATCTTGATAACATTATACGGAGTGAAATAAGTAAATCAGAAAAAAACAAGAACTGCATGATTCCATACAGTGGTGGGACATAAAAACAAGACTAAGAGACATGGACAAGAGTGTGGTGGTTACGGGGGGAGGGGGACGGGCACAAAGAAAACTAGATAGAAGGTGACAGAGGACAATCTGACTTTGGGGGATGGGTATGCAACAGAATTGAATGACAAGATAACCTGGACATGTTTTCTTTGAATATATGTACCCTGATTTATTGATGTCACCCCATTAAAATTAATAAAATTTATTTATTAAAAAAAGGGGGGGATAAGTGGTGATGGAAGGATATTAGACTTTGGGTGGTGAAACCACAATACAGTATACAGATGATGTACTATAAAATTGTACTTCTGAAACATATACAATTTTATTAACTAATGTCACCCCAATAAATTCAATAAAAAAATTTTTAAAAACTTGTTCATGGGCCCTGGCCGGTTGGCTCAGTGGTAGAACGTCGACCTGGCGTGCAGAAGTCCCGGTTTTGATTCCCGGCCAGGGCACATAGGAGAAGCACCCATTTGCTTCTCCACCCACCCCCCTCCTTCCTCTCTGTCTCTCTCTTCCCCTCCCGCAGCCAAGGCTTCATTGGAGCAAAGATGGCCCGGGCGCTGGGGATGGCGCCTTGGCCTCTGCCCCAGGCGCTAGAGTGGCTCTGGTCGCGACAGAGCGACGCCCCGGAGGGGCAGAGCATTGCCCCCTCGTGGGCAGAGCATCGCTCCCTGGTGGGCGGGCCGAGTGGATCCCGGTGGGGTGCATGCGGGAGTCTGTCTGACTGTCTCTCCCCATTTCCAGCTTCAGAGAAATACAACAAACAAACAAACAAACAAACAAAAAAACTTGTTCATGGCATTGTCAAATGTCTGTTTCATTGCTTCTCTGTTGTTCACCCTCAGTCCCATATGACAGTGTTAGGCATCAGCTTCTCCAGGCCTTGCTAAGGTCTGTAATAAAAAAAAAGATTAATGGCTAATCCTACCAAGAGCAGCTGCATTTTAACTGGAAACTCTTGAAGGATATAAAATGTAAAAGGGTCCAAAGAAACAAATCACAGTAAAACTTTAGAACCCTTGATTATTTGGAAAAGAGGGGAAGTGAGTCAGGGAAGAGCTTTCAGGGTCTCCCTACAAGCACAGAATACGTGCAGTTGCTCAGCCTTGCTTTTTGTCTGAAATAACTGTCTGTGATCTTGACTATGAATAAAAAAAAGGCTGCTAAAACAGAATTTTAAGGGGACTATGCAATAGTTACATTTCAACCCTGGTGGAAAATTATTAGCATTTTCTTTTAAATAGAAACCAATCCTTAGAATAAGTTAAGCATTTGAAAGTAGACTTTTATTATTTTTAACCCTGCACAATTGATGAAGAGACAAATATTAGCCAGGAGGTACCCTCCACATGAAGAAAACTGTCAGGTAAACATTATGAGTTTTTTCCTGACTTCGGTCCCTTATACAGCTGCTTTGTTGGTGTCCCAAAGGAGCACTAGAATTGAAGGTGCAGGTAGGGAATGGGTGGTATTTATCAGGCAGGAGCAAGTGAAAATGGAAAGAAGGCAATGTTAAAGAAGCAAAACATTTAGAGCTTTTACCAGACATCTTTTTTTTTTCCCAGGGAATATTAGACACATTAAAAACCTCATCTCATTAATGTCTATCCGACTTTTTTAGTGTTAGACTTTTTCTGTGTTTTTGTAAATACCTGTGATTTTAAATATACATTTGTATTTAAATGTGTTGACCTTACTGAGCAATTAGTGTAACTGACTCAGTTCTTTAGAACTTACTTGAAAAAATAGACATTGGCCAGGTCAAGGCTGAGAGAAGACTCTGGATAGCAGATAGGAAAAGTGAAGAAACTAAGCCAGGAGAGGTTCAATTATTCTGCTTCTATGGGTTGTCACAGAAGATTAAATCCTCTGATATTTTATGTTCAGCAAGCAGTTTCTTCTTAAACACTTGCTTTGGGGTGTTGCCTTTTCAGGGGATTTTTGTATTCTGTGTAAACAAATCAGAGAGATCAGACAGAATATTTATGTGTCCAATACTCCAATAATCATCTGATTTAGACAAAATAATGAAGAAAGTACTTTGGTACTAAACAATCATCTCATTAAGGATTACATCCCACACCCGAGGTCCCCTCTAAAGAACTGTGGCATGTTCTCCTACTATCATCGATGACCTGTAGGAAAGACTAGAAGCACTGACCCTATCACCCCATCTTCAAACAATGAGGCTTATAGTCCTTAAAGGAAGAAATGCATGTATTAGAGTGAGACTTCAGACAGTAGAAATGAGGTAGCCTGACCAGGCGGTGGTGCAGTGGATAGAGCTTCGAACTGGGATGTGGAGGACCCAGATTCGAGACCCCAAGGTTGCCAGCTTGAGCATGGGCTCATCTGGTTTGAGCAAAGCTCACCAGCTTGGACCTAAGGTCGCTGGCTCGAGCAAGGGGTTACTTGGTCTGCTGTAGCCCCACAGTCAAGGCACATGAGAAAGCAATCAATGAACAACTAAGGTGTCGCAATGAAAAACTGATGATTGATGCTTCTCATCTCTCTCTGTTCCTGTCTGTCTGTCCCTATCTATCCCTCTCTCTGACTCTCACTCTGTCTCTGTAAAAAAAAAAAAAAAAAGGAAAGAAATGAGGTAGGCAAATATTCCTGGGGCCGCACAGTTCATGGCCAGCTTTGTCAGCAAGTGAGACAGTCTAGGGTGGCCAAAATACAAATTAGGAAGCCAGTATGACTCACAAACCACAGTGTATGTGACACCAAAAACATTTGCTTTGTCATTGAATTTATTGTCAGTGAACCTCAGGACACTTGTCCTTTGATGTATCTGCAGCCGAAGCTTGGTGAGAAAAAGCATCCCCGCTAAGTGTGCTAATAATATGAGTAGCCTCTGCATGAAAAAATAGAAATGGAGAGAAAGGAAAAGAAAGTAATTATTCACACTCCTAAAGAGAAAAATAAAAACTCTACTGCCATGTGACTTGACAGTAAAATCCAGCATCTCTGAGCATGAGACAAATATTTATTTACCATTATCTTCTAAGTAAATAGTTAAGGTTTATATTTTATCATCAGTCACTTATTTTATATATCAGAGGAAATAAAATATTTCTAAATTCAAAAAAAACTTCTGCTATCTTTTTTAGGTTTATTTTAGGAGAATATTAAAATATTCAATCAATGACTGGAATTTATGAATGTCATTGGTAATTTTTAAAAACTCTCAATGAGTTAAAACTTCCTGGTGGAGAGTAAGCATTCATCTAATATCATGCCTACAAAACAGCTCAAAAAGAGTTTGAAATGGTCAAAGTTGTAAAAAAAGAAAAAAGTATTTCCCAAGTTATTGGGATGGCACAAGTACTCAGTATTAACAGAACCCACCGCTTGTATTTTTCTGTGGGGGTAAAGAAGTGTTTTTAATTGTTCACTGTCACCTGATTTCTTGTGCTTGCTGTCTGACTGGTTTACTAATGAAAGGACTGAGTAGTGTCAGTGGGAGAAATGTAAATGAACATGAAAGGGTTGACCAGCGAACCCCAGCAAGGCTGAACGGGGCCCGCTTTTGATTCCATCCAATAGCTGCATGGGAGCAATGTGTAAGAGAGGAAAAACCAAGCAAATAAACAGACTAAAAGTAAATAGAGTGAGAAAAAAAAGTTAAAGTTAGAGAGGCTTTCAGGCAGCATGGAACCTGAAATTTCTGCTTTGCAACCTGAGGTCTGTATCCACCCTTTCTACTGAGGCTGCAGTGGGCAGCTCACAGAAGACTTCATAGCAGATATTAACAAAACATATATGCAATGAAGTAGTATTTTGTGGGTTTGTGATATAGCTGGTAGGAGCAGGGCAACAGATGCACAATTAATTATTCTTCTATAAAGCATGAAGACAACGTGACCTCAAAACAACTGTAAGCCAATTGAACACAAATAGAATGAGACATGTTCATTTTAATTAGCTGATCTCTGATATGAGGAAAATGCAGTATGATGTGGAGTAGTGTTGGAGATGGAAGCAGGGAAGTGCCCATGATCCATGTACACAAAAATATACACTATACTGTGAATAATGATGATAGTATGAAGTACCAATTTTCAGAATTGGGTTCTAAGCTGGAAACAGAAAGCATAAAGTTGTGCACATTATAAATTTAGAAACCATCCTGCTCATTTGGGCCAGCCTGCTCCTGACAGAGTTTCTGACAGATGCCAATTCAGAGCTGCCACTGTTACTCCACTGTTACTGCCCCCCAACACCCACTTCTGGTAGAGAGAAGAAGGGGCTTACCCAAGGATGCGGAAATCCCCTATGGGTAGGGAGAAGGCAGTGCAATATTTATGAAGAAAGCATATTCTTTTATACCTGACTGGTTGCAGTGGATAGAGTGCTGACCTGGAATGCTCAGGACAGAAGTTGGAAACCCTGAGGTCACCAGCTTGAGTGTGTGTTCATCCTGCTTGAGCACAGGGTTGCTGGCTTGAACGTGCAATCATAGCCATGACCCCATGGTCATTGGCTTGAGCCTAAAAGTCTCTGGCTTGAAGCCCAAAGTCACTGGCTCAAGCCCAAGGTTGCTGGCTTGAGCAAGGGGTCACTGGCTCGGCTGGAGGCCCCCAGTCAAGACACATATGCGAAGCAATCAATGAACAACTAAAAAAGAATAAAAAGAGATACAACTATGAATTGATGCTTCTCATCTCTCTTCCTTCCTGTCTCTCTCTCTCTCTCTCTTTCTCTCTCATGTGTGCACACAAAAAAAATAAAGCATATCCCTTTCCTTAACTTTGCTATGGAAAATGGAACTCTGTGAATAAGGTCCTAGGAAAATCACTCAACAAGTGGAATGAGATTCCTGTTTAGCCAGCAACCTGTAGATCTGCTTAGTGCCTAGACCTTGCTTACTTCCTGTTTCCACCAGAGCAGGAGAGAGATGATGTCTGATGAGATGGCTCATGGAGGGGGACAGGATCAGCTCTCTCAAGTTCTAGATTCTCCAGAGGGCCATAAGATGGGACTCTCTAATCCCTGCAGGCTCCAGGTTAGAAAAGATGCCGTTGGGGAAACACTAAAGAGAAGGGCAGAGGCACAGACAATGAGGAATGAGGCACAGTGCTGCCTGCTGGAGAGGGGCTGACACATGTGGACAAACATCTCAAGAGACCACCAATACCCAAGGGGTGTTGCTAAGAAGTAAAGCAATTGTAAGCAATTTAGCAATGCCACCTTTTTTAGTCAAAGCCTATGATGGCAGACCAGAGTTATGGCCAATCAAAGTGACACTGCATTTGGCTGCAAGTAATACAAAGCCTACTTTTCAGTGGCTTTAACAAATAGAAATTTGCTTTTCTTATATAACAAGATGTGCTGTGCGAAGTTGCTTGCTGGCCTTGGCTTCACATCTCAGCGGTTCTAAAATTCTCCCAGCCTTTCCTTCACGGCTGCCAGATGGCTGTGTGAACCCCAGGTATCCAGACCACATTTAAGGAAGGAAGAAGGCTGGGAATAGAAAAGGATGACCAAGTGAGTTACCTTTATCAGGAAAGTGAGAGTGTTCTCTGAAGCCCCAGAGCAAATCTGTAACGCATTACCACTTTGGCACTCCAAACTGAAACAGGAGAGGTTTTAGATTTTCCAGCATTGACAGTGGAGGAGTAGCATTCCAGTAGTATCTGACACTAGTGACCACGTCCCTCAGTCTGCACTCCTCCCCAAGCAGGGAACGCAGGGAGGAGGGGGTGGAGGGCAGTGGAGGGAGGAGAGGTGAGCGCCTTATCCACTAAGCCCCCAGAGGCCTGCACTTTGGCCTGTGATGCGGAGATGGACATAGGGGAGAGAAAAGAAAGGTCTTAAACTGCATATATTTTTGATAAAATATTAAAGCGAACAGGACAAAGATTAAAAACCAAAATGAGAATCTTTTATTAATTGAAAGAGACAAAAAAAAATTGGATGAGAGGTTTCTGAGGGAATCTTCTACCAGCTGGAAAGACGACTTGAACTAAATACAGTTAGTTACTGTCATTAGCGAAATAAAACCATTTTATTCCTGTGCACTTAGCAAATTTAGACTCTTCACTAAATTAGTTACACAGAAATTAACTGTTTATTAGAGGATCCCAGTGAGTAGATTCAGGCCTTTTTAGCTAAACCTCTTTTGTTTTATAAGGTTCTGAAAGAAGCTCTTAAGAAGACATTCTCATTTACATGCACACAACTAATTTTGGGGATATCCTTAGATGGATTGCTATGTAGACCACATGCTGTACAAAGTTGTGCCTGAACACAGCCTGGTTTTGTTTGAGAATCATATGTGTCATGCTGTAGATTAGTCATTATGGCTAATGTTTTTGTTTCCGCAGACTCACTATGGAAGATTTGTCCCTTCAACCCTCACCCAAGCCTGAGATTTTGACATATTATTTAACTGTATTCTATTTCTATTTCTAACAATGATCCTAACATATCTTCATTTATCCTTCCTCAAAGAATTATATATAATCTTTTAGGTCTAAACTGAAACTCAATATAAAGGCATTTTCCTACTTTTAAATCTGCTCCATGTCATCTAGGGAAGCCTTGGGAGCACTGTGCCTGTGGCTGCAGCCCACAGAAACTTAGATACCTCACGTATTCCACAGGAGACAGACACTGGCTTGATCTAGCATAGTGGAGATCGCTAATGTGGTATTCCACAAACATTTATAGGCATTCCACTTTGTGCAGTCACTGTATTATGTGCTAGGAACACAAAAAGAAAAATATATGTCCTGTCCTTGAAAAACTCAAAATTCAGCTGTGAATAAACGAAGTAGCAGCATAAGTTAACACGTATAACCCATTGTGATAATTTTTGCCATTACCATGGCAAAAATATTGACTAAGGGCTATGGAAAAATGATCGAGGGGAAAACTATACCTGTGTAAAGTATATTATTAATTTATGAAGGAAAATATTAATTAAATGTGTTAATCAAGGTCTCAAAGTCAACTAAATTCTTCCCTGTGTTTGAGAGAGCAGCTTGTCCTTCTAGGCATGAAAGGGGAAAAAAACATTTCTCACCCCACTCAAGAAAAGATTCACAACCTAAATGTTGGCTGCCTCTACAGAAACCTACAGGGAAATTTTCTTATACTGCATCAGGTACAGCAGAAGGAAACAGCTGGAAGCTGAGGGGCGAATACCAGCAGCTCCTGTGTGAGGAACAAGAATTGCCAAGTACCGTAGGTGTATTTCTCCTCCCAGCAGCACCTTTTTTCATGGTTATGGGCTATGTCTTCTAATAATAAATAGTAACCATTATCATTTATTGAGTGTCCCAATGTCAGGTGAATGTTTGGCACTGTAAGTAGAACTTATACATATTATTTCTAAATTTTATAATTCCACTACAAAGTAGATACTATCACCTCCACTTTATAAATGAGAAAGCCATGACACAGAGAGAGAATTATCCACAAGTGCAAGTCTCAAGAGCTGAGTTCAGTTATGTCTAGCTATGTCTGACCTCGGTGCCTATGCATTTCCCACTCTGACATGGAAAGGAATGGACTATGATTGATGCCCTATTTAAGAGCAAGGGGAGGCATTCCTCCCTGTCCCTCTTTCTAGTCACCCATCAGAAATGCACACAAAGTGGCTCCTCCCCTCTTATAGAACTAATTTAGACCTCCTTGGCCAAGGGTAAAATCAGTGATGGAGTCAAAAACTGTTCTAGATTATTAAACTTCTTCTTTCCCTTGTTGCTGATTGATTTTATTCCCTCTCATGTCTGATCTTGGTTTTGCTAGTAAATAATGTTTCTATCTCCACCTTCAACAGCAAACACAGCTGGATTTGGCTATGTCCTCTGTCAGAGATTTAAAGAACCTTCAGCAAAGACTTAAACTATATGTAAACAGTAAGAATGAAAAGGAGAAAGAATGCTTAAATAGGAGATAACATCTCAAAATACAGGTTTGTCTTTGCTTGCATTTTGTAAAAGCCAATGAGAGTTGAGGAAAAAAATTTTATTGTGATTCTTGACACATGATTCTTTTGAACAAAAATATCCCAAGTAAATGATACATCAGCAGATTCAGTATTCAACTTCTGTGTTTCCCATTGTCTAACAGCAAAAAAGCATATCTTCCAAGTCTTCACTTAGTGGCCAATTGACCTCAACTAGGTTCCTTTCTCTTTCTGGGTGAAGTTTCCTCAAGTATAATATGAAAGGCTAGTCTAGATAATTGAGCTCTACTTCTAACACTCCATTTTTACATTTATAAATTATGAAACTACTGTTCCTTAAGTTCAGTGATTCTATTTCCTCTAAATCTATGTTTATTAATACCTTTGATACACCTCTGAAAACTTAAAGCTTTGTGTCAATGGTAAACAGAGCCACAGGCTATACACGACATTGATGCAACTCAACAATTTTCGAGGTAAGAAAAAAATTTTTAAATGTGTATTAAGATTTAATTAACATACAATAAACTGCATTTATTTCAGGTGTACAATTTCTTGAGTTTTGACAAATGTATACATCTGTGAAACCATCACCACACCAAAAAAGTGAACAAAAGTTTCTTCATTTCATTACTAATTCTTCCCTGTCCTTTCTACTCTCATTTGTATTGAACCACTTTCTGTCATGATAGATTGGTTTTACTTTCCTAGAATATTATGTAAAATAAAATCATATAGTAATATATTTATTTGTTGGTTTTCTTTTACTTGACATAAAACTATTGTGAGGTCATTTCATGTTTCTACATGCATCAGTAGATCATTTCTTTTTTATCACTGAGTAGTATTTATTCCATTGTATGGATATACTGCCATGTAGTTGTCCAGTTATCTATTAACAGGCACCTGGGTTATTTTGGGGGCTTGGAATTTGCCTCAGTTAGCTCCAAGGATGTCAGCCCTCTCTAGCAGTGAACTTGCTGGTTTGCATGGCTTCATCAGTAATGGGAGAGTTGTGAAGCTAAGAGGTGACTGTGATTGGGGAGTGAGTGCAGCCCCAGGTTGTAACACCACAGACCCCCACTGTTCTCACATGAAATTTAGTAGCTTTTTTTGAATAAATGTTTCTCAATTTTTTGTATGCCTACAGGGTTAAAAGAGTTATTTTTAACATCATTTTAAATTTTATCACTGCTTTTGGAGAGAGGATTTGTCAAGATAATCACATTGTCATTTCAGAAATTCCCTGATTTTTATTTTGATATAATTTTTAAATGGATTACGTGAAAAGCAGGATATTTTCTATTTTTTAGAGAAGTTCCATCTAATATGGAAAATAGAATTTATGCACATCTAAGTTATAAGACAAAGACAAAGGCACTGCATAAATAAACAACCACAGATTTCTGTATACATCCAGAAGGAGGAAATATCCTTTCTTCTGAAAAGAAGTAGAAAAATGAGCTAGCAAGACAGGGGTAACATTTGAATGAGCCTTAAAGGTTTGATAGAATTTCAATAAATACTGAAAGACTGAGCATAGTATTTGCATGAGCAGGTACATTGGCCTGGGATTTCTTTCATTTTCTTCTGTTTTTAAATTTTGAAAGTAGTACATAAATATACTTTATTGTGAAAAGATTTTAATAACACAGTTGGTAATGTTAAATAAAGCATTGTTATTTTAGCTTCTCCCACCTCCCCCCCATCCCCATCCCATACCTTCCTGTACCATTCCAAGGCCATTTCTTATGCATTGACATATATGTATGTGTAGCAATGGGTTTCTGAAAACTTGAATAGAGTGAGTTCATTCACATATAGAATAAAGGGGAAAAAATACTTCTAGAGCTAGATCTGTGTTGACACAGATAAATATTTGTAAAGATCAAAGACTCAACTGGGGACACTAGCAGTAGCAAAGAGTGTATGCTCTGAGTAAGCCTAAGCAAGCTATAGTGGCTAGGGACTTCGGATTATTAGTCTAGACAGGCTAGGCTATGTTATCCGTGATTCCCAAATTTAAAGCAATAAGAGTTGGTTTCTCACTTACATGATGTCCAATGCTTTACAGGTTTCTGATGCCGAGAAGGCCTTCCCTTCTAAGTTGCACACACTGGGGAAAAAGGTAAAAATAGAAGATGTTCAAAACATTCTACGGTAGAGTCTAGAAGTGATATATATCTGCCTATATTCCACTGACAGAATTTAGTAGCAAGTAGGTTCAAAAGGAGTTAGCAAATTAAATTAGCCTTCTTGTATGTCCAAGAAAAATTGGAAATAGGTTTGATCTCATCATTTTTTCTTCCACAAGTTTCCTCATCTATGAGGTGCATGGTCAACACGGCAGTGATTATAGCCCTTTAGTTCTACCCTTTTATGAGCATTACATTCAATAAGAAAATCTGACCTTACTTTGGCATTCAAGTGGATTGAGCTTATTTTTAATGTTATAATTGTTAAGTTTTTCATCTACTTGCCATTAGGTTGTATGACATATCTGAATCTTTATTTTTCTTTTAAAATTTCTCCCAAATTTCAAAAAAGTAAAAAAACAAAAGAGAAGAATCAAACAAGATACAAAACTAACAGAAAGCAATATATAAAATGGAAATAGGGAACACTCAAGTGTCAATAATTACACTAAATATAAATAGATTAGACTCACCAATAAAAAGACACAGAGTAGCAGGATGGACAAAAAAATAAAATCCAACTATATGCAGCCTACAAGAAACACATCTAAGCAACAAAGATAAAAACAAATTCAAAGTGAAAGGCTGGAAAACAATACTTCAAGCAAATAAAATCCAAAAAAAAGCAGGTGTAGCAATACTCATATCTAATAATGCTGACTACAAGACAGTAAAAGTAATCAAGGACAAAAATGGTCATTTCATAATGATTAAGAGGGCACTGAATCAAGAAGACATAAAAATTCTTAATATATATGCACCAAACCAAGAAGCGCTAAAATATATAAGACAGCTACTGATTGACCTAAAAACAAAAACTGACAAAAATACAATCATACTTAGAGACCTCAATACACCGCTGACGGCTCTAGATCGTTCATCCAAACAGAAAATCAATAAAGAGATATTGGCCTTAAACAAAACACTAGAGCAATTGGATATGATAGACATCTACAGAACATTTCATCCCAAAGCAACAGAATATACATTTTTCTCTAGTGTACATGGAACATTCTCAAGAATTGACCATATGTTGGGCCACAAAAATAACATCAGCAAATTCAGAAAAATTGAAATTGTACCAAGCATATTTTCTGATCGTAAAGCCTTGAAACTAGAATTTGACTGCAAAAGAGAGGGAAAAAACCCACTAAAATGTGGAAACTAAACAACATACTTTTAAAAAGTGAGTGGGTCAAAGAAGAAATAAGCACAGAGATCAAAGATATATAGAGACAAATGAAAATGACAATACGACATAGCAGAATCTCTGGGATGCAGCAAAAGCAGTAATAAGAGGGAAGTTCATATCACTTCAGGCCTATAAGAACAAACAAGAGAGAGTCGAAGAAAAACACTTAACTTCACACCTTAAGGAACTAGGAAAAGATGAACAAAGACAACCCAAAACCAGTTGAAGAAAGGAAATAATGAAACTCAGAGCAGAAATAAATGAAATAGAGAACAGAAAAACTATAGAAAAAATTAATAAAACAAGGAGCTGGTTCTTTGAAAAGATCAACAAAATTGACAAACCCTTGGCAAGACTCACCAAGGAAAAAAGGGAAAGGACTCATATAAACAAAATCCAAAATGAAAGAAGAGAAATCACCACAGACATCATAGATATACAAAGAATTATTGTAGAATACTATGAAAAACTATATGCCACCAAATTCAACAATCTAGAAGAAATGCATAAATTCCTAGAACAATACAACCTTCCTAGACTGAGTCATGAAGAAGCAGAAAGCCTAAACAGACCAATTAGTAGGGAGAAAATAGAAAAAACTATTAAAAACCTCCCCCCCCAAAAAAAGTCCATGCCCAGATGGCTATACTAGTGAATTCTATCAAACATTCAAAGAAGACTTGGTTCCTATTCTACTCAAAGCCTTCCAAAAAATTGAAGAAGCAATACTTCCAAACACATTTTATGAGGCCAACATAGTCTCATATTGAAACCTGGCAAGGATGGCACAAAAAAAGAAAACTACACACCAATATCTCTAATGAATACAGATGCTAAAATACAAAACGAAATATTAGCAAATCGAATACAACAACATATTAAAAAAAATAATACATCATGATCAAGTGGGATTCATCCCAGAATCACAAGGATGGTTCAACATACGTAAAACGGTTAACGTAATATACCATATCAACAAAACAAAGAACAAAAACCACATGATTTTATCAATAGATGCAGAAAAGTCTTTTGATAAAATACAACACAACTTTATGTTTAAAACATTCAACAAAATGGGAATAGAAGGAAAATATCTCAACATGATAAAGGCCATATATGATAAACCATCAGCCAACATCATATTAAATGACATAAAACTGAGGACTTTCCCCCTTAAATCAGGAACAAGACAGGGTTGTCCACTCTCTCCACTCTTATTTAACATGGTGCTAGAAGTTCTAGCCTGAGCAATCAACAAGATAAAGAAATAAAAGGCATCCATATTGGAAAAGAAGAAGTAAAGGGTTCACTTTTTACAGATGATATGATCCTATACATCGAAAACCCCAAAGACTCCACAAATAGATTACTAGAAAAATAAACCAATACAGTAAGGTCGCAGGATACAAAATTAATATACAAAAGTCCATAGCCTTTCTATACGCCAACAATAAAACATTAGAAAACAAACTCAAAAAAATAATCCCCTTCATGATTGCAACAAAAAAAATAAAATACTTAGGAATAAACATAACAAAGAATGTAAAGAACCGATATAATGAAAACTACAAAGCATTGTTAAGGGAAATTGAAAAAGATACAATGAAATGGAAAAATATTTCTTGTTCTTGGATAGGAAGAATAAATATAATCAAAATGACCATATTATTCAAAGCAATATACAAATTTAATGCAATTCCCATCAAAATTCCAATGACATTTTTTAAAGAAATGGAATAAAAAATCATCAGATTTATATGGAACTATAAAAAACCCCGAATAGCCAAAGCAATCCTAAGGAAAAAGAATGAAGCTGGGGGCATTACAATACCTGACTTCAAATTATATTATAGAGCCATGACAATCAAAACAGCATGGTATTGGCAGAAAAATAGACACTCAGACCAAGGGAACAGAAGAGAAAGTCCAGAAATAAAACCACATATATATGGTGAAATAATTTTCGATAAAGGGGCCAACAACACACAACGAGAAAAGAAAGCCTCTTCAACAAATGGTGCTGGGAAAACTAGAAAGCCACATGCAAAAGAATAAAATTCGACTACAGTTTGTCCCCTTGCACTAAAATTAATTCAAAATGGATCAAAGACCTAAATATAAGACCTGAAACAATAAAGTACATAAAAGAAAACATAGGTACTAAACTCATGGACATTGGTTTTAAAGAGCATTTTATGAATTTGACTCCAAAGGCAAGAGAAGTGGAGGCAAAGATAAATGAATGGGACTACATCAGACTAAGAAGTTTTTTCTCAGCAAGAGAAACTGACAACAAAATAAACAGACAGCCAACTAAATGGGAAATGATATTTTCAAACAACAGCTCAGATAAGGGCCTAATATCCAAAATATACAAAGAACTCATAAAACTCAACAACAAACAAACAAACAAACAACCCAATAAAAAAATGGAAAGAGGACATGAACAGACACTTCTCCCAGGAAGAAATACAAATGACCAACAGATATATGAAAAGATGCTCATCTTCATTAGCTATTAGAGAAATGCAAATCAAAACTACAATGAGATACCACCTCACACCTGTTAGATTAGCTATTATCAACAAGACAGGTAATAGCAAATGTTGGAGAGGCTGTGGAGAAAAAGGAACCCTCATCCACTGTTCATGGGAATGTAAGGTGATTCAACCATTATGGAAGAAAGTATGTTTGTTCCTCAAAAAACTGAAAACGGAACTACCATATGACCCAGCAATCCCTCTACTGGGTATATACCCCCAAAACTCAGAAACATTGCTATGTAAAGACACATGTAGCCCCATGTTCATTGCAGCATTGTTTACAGTGGCCAAGACATGGAAACAACCAAAAAGCCCTTCAATAGATGACTGGATAAAGAAGATGTGGCACATATACACTATGGAATACTACTCAGCCATAAGAAATGATGACATCAGATCATTTACAACAAAATGGTTGGATATTGATAACATTATATGGAGTGAAATAAATAATTCAGAAAAAACTAAGAACTACATGATTCCATACATAGGTGGGACATAAAAACGAGACTAAGAGACATGGACAAGAGTGTCTTGGTTACGGGGGCGGGGGAGAGGGAGGGAGAGGAGGAGAGGGTGGGGAGGGACACACAAAAAAACAGATAGAAGGTGACGGAGGACAATATGCCTTTGGGTGATGGGTATGCAACATAATTGAATGACAAGATAACCTGGAGATGTTTTCTTTGAACATATGTACCCTGATTTATTGATGTCACACCATTAAAATTAATAAAAATTTATAAAAAAAAATGAATGACTTTAGAGATAAATTTTTAAATTATCTACTTATTTGGGGACAAATTTAGAATTACACAAAGGTTGAAGAGAGAGCACAAAGAGTCTCTGTACACGCAGTTTGCCCATTGCTAACACCATGGTATATTTACTGAAAGTATAACATAGAGAGCAACATACTAACCACAGTGTCTCACAGAAAGAATACTGTACTAATCATACAGAGTATGAATTCACACTGGTACATTATTATTAATTAAACACCAGACTTTATTTGAAACCCTAATCTTTTGATAGCTGTCAATTCCATTTGCTGAACTGATCTGAGCTCAGACTGATCCCTGATCGCATGTGTCCCCACTTGCTTAGTTAATTTCTGACTTACTGACTCAGTTTTAAAAAATACATTGTGCATTAGAGTCATTGCAGGAGTCCTTTCTGGTCCTCAAGACAAAGCACATCTGTATCTTGATGAACAGAGCTTCTAGAAATAACTTTAATCTCATTCTTCCTAGGGAAGGACTTGGGAGGTATTATGGTGAGGTGATTCAACCAAACAGACCATCCCATGACAACCTAAAGATCTTGCAGTGGTTGTCCCTGGTTGGCTGGCTCAGTGAGTGGGTAGAGTGCTGGCCTAGTGTATGGACATCCCAAGTTCGATTCTTGGTGAAGGCACAGAGAGAAGTGACCCTCTCTCCCTCTCCACTTTATCTTCCTTTTCCCCTCCCCAACTAGTGGCTCTATTGAGCATGGCCCCTGGAACTGAGGGTAGCTTGGTTGATTCGAGCAATGGCCCCAGTGGGGGCAGCCAGGTGGATCCTGGTAGGGGCGCATTCAGGAGTCTATCTACCCACCTCTCACTTAAAAAAAAAAAATCTTGCAATGATCTTCAAAAAGAAATTTATAGGCCCTGGCCAGTTGGCTCAGTGGTAGAGCGTCGGCCTGGCGTGTGGAAGTCCCAGATTCGATTCCCGGCCAGGGCACACAGGAGAAGCGCCCATCTGCTTCTCCACCCCTCCCCCTCTCCTTCCTCTCTGTCTCTCTCTTCCCCTCCCGCAGCCAAGGCTCTATTGGAGCAAAGATGGCCTGGGCACTGGGGATGGCTCCTTGGCCTCTGCACCAGGCGCTGGAGTGGCTCTGGTCACAATAGAGCGACGCCCCGGAGGGGCAGAGCATTGCCCCCTGGTGGGCAGAGCGTGGCCCCTGGTGGGCGTGCTGGGTGGATCCCGGTCGGGCGCATGCAGGAGTCTGTCTGACTGTCTCTCCCCATTTCCAGCTTCAGAAAAATACAAAAAAAAAAAAAAAAAGAGATTTATAGGAAAAGCTCAGGTAAGGGGTGTGTTGAGGAGTTCCAAGGACTTTTGGCATGTATCAGGTCTGCAGTGGAAGATGGAAAACATTTGCCTGCTCAGAAAAACTTCACACAATAAAGAGTTGTCCTGCCCAGCCACCAAGCAAACATTGATGAATGCAGCCAGGAAAAAGCTAGACTTTTGGGGTATCCATGAGGCAGATGCTAGGAATTCATTAACAGCTTTCCTAATCAGCATCTCCTATGCGGGGCCCAATACCTGTTGTCGGAAATGTAATGCCATGTGTGCATACTACCTTCTTCAGCATGGAGGAAGAAGGGAGGCAAATTTCTGGGAAGTAAATTACAGTAACATAAATAAGAATAGCCATAAACATATATACAAATTCCATGAATGGCTTCCTTTCTTTTGTGTGTGTCAGTGCGGTAGCAGAAATAATTACACTCTGGTGCTTGCCAAGTTTCTTAATGCAGTAACAGTTACAAGTCATTCTTTTAAATTAATAGAATTCTGAGAACAAATATCACTAAATATCATGTAAATGCTTCTCATTATTTTACATATTTTCTCCTTCCATCTGTGTGTCTCAAAAGGGCCCTAAAAGCTTTAGCAGGGGCAGGAGTTCAGCACTTCAACATGGATGCTTTTAAAAATGTTGGAAAATTCATAAATTAATTTGCCAGCTAAAGTATGTAATCAGATCCTCCTAATACAGCTAATGAGTTGCTTTTTTCTTTCCTCTTTGCAAAGGGGCAAACATACTTGCCATAATTCCAAGAAGAGTTTTGTTGATACAGTTGTCCCTTGCCATAACACGGTTCACTTTTTTGTGGTCTCACTGTATTGTGGATTTTAAAATTGTATATATTTAATTTTGTATCATCATGAATTTTTTGTTATATCGTGGGATTTTGCAATAAATAGGTATTTTTATATATTTATTATTTTAATTATTTTTGCAGTAAAATAAGCAAGATAGGTGTGGGGAAGTTTAATAAGAGTGTGGGGAGGATTTATAAAGCCTTAAAATATGTATAAATAATAAAATAAATATAAGGTCACTACTTTGTGGATTTTCACCTACAGCGGGGGGAGGGGGGGACTGGAACCTAATCCCTGTGATAGACGAGGGACCACTGTACTTAGAGCTTGCATAAGGTGAAATCTCAGTCCTCACTGGCTTCCGTTCACGGTATGTGAGGTTTGGGAATTGGGAAAAATTGGTTATTAAAGTGTCATTTATAAATTGATTCATTTCCTTTCTGATTATAAACTTGCAAATGTAACCCTGCCTGCATGTCCCAGAAATCTAGCTATTCATTTTCTGGCCCAGATACCATTCAGAGAATTATATTTGACTGGCTTCTTATAACAAACACAAACCAGCAATCTCAGAGTCCCTTTGCCATTCAAACCCTCACTGACATTTTTTGGCTCTGACATTTGTTAGTTCTGAAGAGGAGAAATAAGGCTGTATTCTTTCTATCCCCACGAACACATGCTAGCTATGCCACAGGGGTTAGAGATAATGTAAAAGCTTACAGAGTTTCAACAAACAAAGTCATGCAGTGAGATAAAAATTAGGCTCTGTAAAATCTTTGCACATTCTCAGCATGATTTTATACGTAGTTAATATATTGATAAGTATTCTAAATACAGAGTAATCTAAGTTTTAATTTAGGATATTAAGTACCACTGACACAAAACCATTTTTTGATTTAGCCTAAAGATGCAGAACCAGTTCCTAGACTAGAGACTTTTCACCAAAAGATAGATTTCATACCTATTTCTGACAAAGAAGTACCTAAACCAAGACACCATTACTGAGAATATACTTCGCTTCAAAGATATCTATGATGCCATTTTCTTTAACAGAAAGCAGCAATTAATAATTTTCTGTCATACACAAACATAATGTCATGTACCCAACATCAGAGATAATGAACAAGTCACAAGGAGATAAAGAATTAATTTTATTTTAGTATCTTGACTATGCTTATCATTTTCTTTGTAATCTGATTCTGTCCTGGCAATTCGGAATGTGTTGAAATCAAGGGCTCTCAGTGCCGAAAGGGAACTCAGAAACAAACTGGACCATTTTCTTTGCTTTATAAATATAGAAGTTGAGGTCCAGTGAAGTGATTAGGTCAAGACCATCCAAAGTGATAAAAGATCTCCTTCATAAAATTGCCACTTTTAAGCAGACCTTCTTTTTTTTTTTTTTTTTTTTAGGAAAAATAAAAGGCCACACAACTTCAACAGGGAGCAGTTATAATGTTTATTGCTGCTTAGGAGAAATTCTCTGTTACTAGATTTTTGGTGTAGATCTTTAAGATAATGTAGAAGATGAATTTCAATTACTTACCTTATTTCAACTGGATGTGTTGCAACTGAGCCAACTTTGCTAGTTAGTCTCATAAGAGAAACTGCAAATATTTTCATAATTTGATCAGATTCTAAGATCCTTTCTCTTATTAGAGGTTTATATGTTTCAAAGCCTCATCCCCAAGATTCATGATGAAAAAGATCTCTTTCTGGCCATTTTATAAGCCAAACAAGACCTTCCCAATCTGATTTTCCCCTAATTTTTCTCCCAAGTACCACATATCACAAAGAGTAACGATATACAGGCATACCATTTTCCCAGTAGGTACAGATGATGTTTAGCTTTTTATTTAACAATAAAGCATATTTAAATTAACGTATGTATAGTTTTCTTTTGATGTGTTATTGCACACTTATAAGACTATATTAGTATAAATATAACTTTTATGTGTATCAGGAAACCAAGAAAATTTGTGTGATTAAGTTATTACAATAATTTACTTTATTGCAGTGGTCTAGTACCAAACCCCAATATCTCTGAGGTCTGACTCTAAATGATATAGTGTTGAGTCAGAGAGAAATGGTTAGCTCTGTTGTGATCAGATATCTTATCTAAGCATCTATAATCTATTAGTTAAGTCATGGGCTTAAATATATAAAGTTCAAGGAATGACAGCAAATGTGCCTTCTCATATGTATACTACTGCTTATGGATGAAGAGTTGACATTTGCTAAGAAGTGACTGGTATATGCATAAGCCAGTGTTTTTAGGAGTGTATTTATTGTAGGGGTATAGTTTTAACTCTGTAATGAGAAGATAGCGATTGTCTTGATGAGTTCAGAGGGAGGAACCCTTACCACTTGCAACCCAATGAAATTTCATGACTTTTTTGACCTCAGCCATCAATATCATGGCTTCTAGCCATCCCCTCTGTTTTGGTCTGAGTGCACAGGTGGCAGGATGACAAATAAAACAGTTGGGGCACAGGTTAAAATGCCAGTGGCAGAATTTGAGCCACTATAACCTAGGGAGTTGAGTAATCATAATAGTACCATAGCATCTGTGAATTCAGACCCATGGCACTATTCCAGAAAGTGAGAATTCAAGGTACCATCCTAGAAAGATAGTTCTGTCTTTCCTTTGTGGGTTTCCCACTTATAATAGAGGCTCAGGTTGATCCACCAAATTCTGTAATAATAACATACAGAATCTGGGAGTCATGCTTTCTGAGATCAGTTGAAAATTTGGACAATCAATACTAATTTTGATTTACAGTCATTTTCTCTATTGACCTAAAGCAGTGAGCCCACTATCAAAATAATTTTGCTTTATTTTTAACTACCCCTAAATAAATAAAATCTCTGATGCTCATTCTGAATAACTATGTCTTATAAATTGAAAACTAGTTGAACACAATTCTAGCACTACCAAGTACCTATAGAAATGTGTCATTGAAATGGGTCTTACCATTGGATATCTTGTTAATATTGCTACTATCCTACTATCGATAAAAATAATTTTATAGATTTTCAGTTTCATTTACCTGTTCATAAAAAGACACTTGACGGACTATCACAATTTAAAAAGGAAATAATTATTAAGGTAGTATTCCAGAAGCAGGAGCAAGTTTGCTCCACTGGCTTTGGGCTGCATCCCACCCCACGGCCGCAGACCCAGAGGAGGAAATATGCAGAGGAAGAGGAGTTTGAGGCTGTCCCTTTGAGTTGCTTCACACTGAATTGTTTTGAAATCTGAAATCCTACTTTGCCATTTTCATAAGTTATTTAAAGCATTCTTTCTGCACATGAGAATGTTGTGGGTTTGAGGGTGCCAAGAACTAGCTTAAGCTGACTGGGAGTGAATTCTTGTTTTGGAGTCCTCGTATCTCCCTACCAATAGCATATTCTCCTGAGGAATGTTACAAAATTGTGGACGACTTCAGAGATTTTTTTTTTTCACATTGCCTTTTTATTTTCTTAAATACTTGTATTTGATTTTATTTTTCTCTCATTTTGGACACTGTTTTAAAAAAATTTCCTGCTTTTGTATCCTCTGGATTCCATGAAAGATATTCTCTTTCTCTCCTTCCATTCCATCTTGTAGGGACTTGCAGTGACAATACAGAAAAAAGTTAGACCTCAAGCCAATAAGCTGACAGTCTGGAATTTTTAATCTAAATACAGGAAATATTTCTAGCAAAATGCAGTTCTTCATCAAGATCTCTCCATTTGCACAGCTACTCTGATGGGTGCCCGTAACATTCTCCCTTTACCTGTGTACTGAAGAGCTGTTTTCAGATGGATCTGTTTCTGTTTACACATTATCCTTTGCCATCAATCTTCTTTATCTAGCTAATAGCAGATGTTTACCTACTTGCAAGAACTATTTCTCTAAGGAATGTTATGAAGCTTCTCACTGGAGTTGGGAAAGACTCCGTGATGTCTCGAGTCCTAAATACCCCATACTTTCTCTTCTGAAATATACCACTGCATGTGAATTTTAATTTAAACCAAACTACATTCACAGAGGGGTTTATATGTCACCAATTATCTGAATGAGGGTTTTTCTCTCCATTTTAAATTTAAATCATCATCTGTCTTCCAACGTGTGCGGAAAAAAAAAAGCTGCTATAATTATTGTAAATAGTATCTTTTCCTAAGCATGCATTTTCTAAGCATGGTCACTTTTCATTTTCTTTTTTCCTCCAGTAGCTCAAAAACTTCAATTGTCTTACTGTGGGTGTTTTCTAAAATGCAGCCACAAAAGAGATTGTGAAAATGACAATGTTGTGTTTGATGTTTATTCTCTCTTGCTGACTTTCCTATCAAAACTGCTAAGTTTGGAAGACAAAGGGTGCTTTTCCAACTGCTGGCAACACAAAGCTCTTTTGTATTCTGACTCCTCTCTTCTTCTTACATCAACATCAATAAGTATTTTGTGGGAGAGACTAAAATGTCAGTCTTTCTGAGGAGCAATCAAGTCCAGTTTATTCCTTGCTCTGTAATTAAAGCCTTTTTTCTGTGAGAAAAGTAAACCAATACCCCAGCAGCCGAAGATAAACTGCCAAGCTATTTTTAATCTAAAGCAACCCTTTCAACAGTGCAAACCCTTTGAGACTTGCTACAATTTTGCATTCCTGAGCCAATAGAAAAAAGATTCATGGTAGACAATAGTGGGTAATAATCTTATGGTATTAAAATTGGGTATCTTCTTTTAAATGCTTGTTTTCAACAAGCTCACTACAAAGGACCTGGATGAAAGTGGAGGATTTGATGAATGTGCTTCACCCACCCCAAAATGAGGATGCGGTTCTTCCTTTCATTCCCCACGGAAGTGCCAATCCCAAACCCAATGCCTGCCTTTGCTACAGACTTGAGAATATAAAAAGAAAGTCCAAGGCAGAAAGATAGAAGAGCTTAAAAATAGTGAATAGACATCACTTCTCAGGTCCCACCACAACAGGTTCCCTAGAGCCAGCTTCCTCTAAGGCCCCCATCCAGCTGCTCTGCTCTGCTTTGGGGCAACCATCACCCTCTGAAATACAGACCCTGTGCTCCCTCGCCCCTGAAACACAGGCTCCTCATTTCATGGTTGGCTGCTAGCTTTTTTCTCTAGAAAGGAGAAAAATCATAATGCCATAATACTCTCATCAATTCAGAGAAGCAAGCACGTTAGATTTTAATACCAAATGGGACTCCTTTATTCAATCCCTCTCTTCCATTATTTGATATTTATATTATTAAAGAGTACATTAAAAGGCTTTCGAAACCAAAGTGCAGCCTCTCTGCAAAGTGATGGAGAACCATGCCTATGAAATTTCTGAATACTAAAACTTTGAACAGCTAAGTCCTTTCTCCTCTGTTCTGAGTTGGAAAGTGCCTTTTCAGTATGAGCTGCTCTGCCCTGGTCATGGAAAATGAATCAGATGTCAGCATTTGTAAAGGATTTCCCAGGGAAGACACCACCCTCACCCCTGAGACTCTAACATGTCAATCTTCCATTCCAGTACTGTCCAACAGGAATATAAAGTAAGCCACAAATGTGACTCACAGGTAGAATTTTAAAATTTCTCCTGGCTACTACAAAAATATAAGTGGTATAACCGATCTTAATAATATATTTTATTCAACCTAATATATGTTCATATTATAATTTTAACATGTACTCAATATTAAAAACATTACTAATGAGTTTTTCTGTTTCTTAATATGGAGGCTTTGAAATTCGTTGTGTATTATATACACTCAAAGCACATCACACTTTTGACTACTTTATTTCAAATACTCAATAGCCACACAAGATGAGAGGCTACCATATTGAACACACAGCTCTACTTTCCATTACCTCCAGGTGAGTAAGAGACTGTATACAAAAATGGACAGTGGCCAGACCATATATGACCATAAAATCTGACACACATTAGAAGCCCAGGAAGCCAACCCACAACATCTGCAGCAATCTGTCTGAAGAGATCAGGACTTGGTCAATGATTGCCAACTTCCCTACCACTCCCTCACTGCATCCTTCCAACTCAGGACCAACCAGAGAAAGTCAAATATGCTTCCTGGTCAATTCCATAAGGCCCCCACTTCTATGTAGCTGCCTCCAGCTTCACATGCCAACAAACTCCAAACAGAGCCTACCTCAGCCTTCCCTTTTTCCACTATCAAAATCTCTCTTTCCCTGCCTGCCTTTGAGTCTGCCAAACACAAGTGGTGGCAGCTGCCTACTTGTTTTAGCAAGCTCTAAATTAATAGCCTCTGTTAGTTATCATTTGGGTCCTAGGCTATTTCTATAAGACTTGAGCTTCACTTTTCTTTTCTTTTCCTTTTTTTTTTTTTTTTTGAGAGAGAGAGTCAGAGAGATAGATAGGGACAGACAGCCAGGAATGGGGAGAGAGATAGAAACATCAATCATCAGTTTTTCGTTGCAACACCTTAGTTGTTCATTGATTGCTTTCTCATATGTGCCTTGGCCACGGGCCTTCAGCAGACCGAGTAACCCCTTGCTCAAGCCAGCGACCTTGGGTCCAAGCTGGTGAGCCTTGCTCAAACCAGATGAGACTGTGCTCAAGCTGGTGACCTCGGAGTCTCGAACCTGGATCCTCCGCACCCCAGTCCAACTCTCTATCCACTGTGCCACTGCCTGGTCAGGCTTCACTTTTGATTATGTAGAAATTTTCTCTTCTATTAGGAAACCCAAATTGTAACTCCTTCAGGATAGGATGGAGGTGTAGAGGAAGGATGCTCTTGACCAAGAAAGTATGGAGCAGAGCAGCTATATTTTGTTGGAGACAAACAAAAAGGAGTAAAAAAAATTATTTGAGAGAGAAGGAGGGCAGAAAGAGAGAAAGGGGGGCAGAGAGAGAGAGAGCATCAACTTGTTGTTCCACTTAATTGTGCACCTGTTGATTGCTTCTTACACTTGTCCTGACAAGGACTCCAGCTGGTAACCTCAGGGTCCAGCTGCTGACCCGAAGAGTGAGCTGAGCTGACTACTGGTAATGAACCAGCGACCTCAACGTTCTGGGATGACACTCTATCCACTGTGCCACAGACCAGGGTAGATTTAAAAATTATTTTTTTACATTCATGTATGGCAGAAAGTGTTAGTCAATGTTAAAGCATAGTGTGGCAAAGACATTCGAGGAATATTTTTCTAAATAATGACTCTCTGCTTAGGATTCTGACCCATAAAATGGGCTTAAAGACAACATGTGGCCAAGATGAAAACCCTTGATTTTAAAGTTGCCATTAAATGGAAAGACTTTATTTTAGGGAAAAATACAATGAAATCCATTTTTACAGTTAGGCTAAGGAAATTATGAGGCTTTATAAAGAAGGAAAATTTGATTATTTACAAGGCATTTATGATCTGAGAGTTCAGGGCTTCTATTACTGTATTTACCAAATTATAGCCACACATTGACACAAGGATCTTGGGAACTTGATAAGGCCCACAAAATTAATCACTTCCCACTTCTGCAGTAACAAGTTATCTGGCAGGCTCCCACCAATCTGTTTCAAAATTTTATATGAAATGCACTATTTCTCAGACTCTATTTTTTTTTAAAAAAGCTTGCTTTTACTACAGTCCTATTTTGAGATATTATTACGTAGCAAGAATATATCATTCCTGCCTTCTAAAAGATTCACAATGCTAGTATCACCCAAAGAGGAAAATTACATCATCTCAATACAAATACAAGTTTAGTTCATCAATCATTAATTGAGAAACTTAGCCAAATGTTAATATAAATGTCATATCTCCATCAGACAGGACACAGCAGTATCTTTGATTTGGCTGTGACTTACATCGTCTGTAAGCCTTGATGTCTGCTATCTTACCCGGGCAGCAAGGGTCTTATCTAGGATGTGAATTTCATTGGAAAACTGGCTGTCTTGAAAAAGACAGAAGAGATGAGGAAGAAAAACTAGACTCAGAGGACCAACAGCATTTTCATTCCTGAAAGGTTCAAATTAACTCATAAACAACAGAAACATTTCATGACTGGGTGATGGCACTCTGTCTGCCGTCCACATTTCTTGTTCTTTGGAGGATACCAACCCAGCCAGGGTGGCCTCTTTCCATGACAATAATGGATACCCAAGCTGGTTCTAGGACACAGTTCTTGTCACAATGTAGCCACATATGCTGCTAGATATTAGGAAGCCACTCAAGAAATTGATTATTGACAATTTGCTCCTTTTTCTGTTTTAGACCTTTGAAATAAAATTAGTCACAAGGTGATAAGAGAGTAAGAGAAATCTCTCCCTCCTGGCAAGCACACAGACATGGAAAAGATAATAACTGTTCCTTCTCTTGTACAGACCTGAAGTCAGAAGCCAAAGGCATCCTTCCCCACACTCCCCTCACTCCTCACTATCTTTTCCTCTCTGACCAGATTTGTCCTTGGAAGTTGTACAGGCCAAGTCCCTCTAAGACTGTGTTACATGTAATTCAAAAAGTTCCAGACATTAAGCCTAGTAAGATAGCTATTCTTTGTCATAATTATGTAATCCACAACCATCACTGCTAAACATGAGTCTGGCTTTCAATTGTCTGTTCATGGTGCACTTTGTCAGGGTTCCCGGCTTTGGCTTCAACCCCCCGCATTAAAGTCTTCTGATAATATATCTGCCGCCCTGCCAGACTATAGTTGATTAAGAATATATACATTGCTAACATTTTATTCTAAGTCACTTGGGTTACATATTAACCCAAATTAACCCTCACAGGAAACCACTGTAATGAGTATGATGACTATCCAAACTTACAAATGAGAAAATCAAGGCACAGAGTGATTAAATAACTTAGCCAAGATTTCTCAGTCAATAATGGCCAAGCCAGATTTCAAACAGTAGTTTCCCAAACTCTCAGCTCTTAATTGTGTATATACACTACTGCTTTTTGAGGGACAAGCCTATCTCTTTATTCCTTATCTCTTTATTCCCAGCCCCAGGATAAGGCCTGGGTTGTCAGAATTTTGAATAAATAATTGAATAATTGGCAATGATTTGAAGTCAGCATCTCCATGCAGCATTCATCACGCTGGGAAGCGTAGATGCTCAGCTGACATGGTCCTTGAGGCTTAAGTGCAGCATCCTCAAGCAAGCAGAGCCGACCATACGCTCTGTTACCAAACCTGGACTCCTCTTTCTGGATAGTCCAGTTCTTCCTGGGATTATTCATAAAGCCGGGTGATAACAGAACTTTGATCATACCTTTGCCTTCTAATCTGTTTCTTACTCTGATGCTAGTTTATCTTTTCCAGTCCCTCTTTCTGTTTCTAAATGAAAACCTCTACGTACTAAACAATGAAAAAAACAGGACCAGCTATCCATACTAAATTATATAGCCAAAGGGGACCTATTCAGGAAAATCCTTCTTGTGTTGTTCATAGTCTTTAGGAGTGTTACTGACTGAGCATGTCACAATCCTATCACCGAACCTAATCTCCACCCAGTTCTCTTCGCTTTATAACATTCTTACCTCATCAATGCAATTAAAATGTTTCCTAGTCTCCTCAGTATACATATTTTGTAAGCCAATTGAAGCAGAAGATATAGACACATGTTTTTATGTGTTCCTGGAACATGAGTTGAGTACTAATAGCTTCAACATTGGAAAGACAATGATCCATATCCTGAGGTGGATATTCAGATTGCCTAGAGGTCAAGCTCTTTCATAGAGGTGAAACACTTTCTCCTAATCAAGAGACTTAGATAATGAAGAAGAGGGCATCACTCAACCTTGGGCTTCAGCACTGGTTCATTGGTGCTTATTCAGTGTTGAATAAGGCAAGTTTCTGGCTTCAAAAAGCTCATAATCCCTTGGAGGAGATAGACTATTTCTCAATGTAATAGACATCTACATAACACGTTACATGAATAAACATGTGCAGGACAGGCTATATAATTTACAGAGTAAAGTGCGAAATGAAAAGCAAGACCCTTATTCTTTTTTTTTTTTTTTTGACAGAGACAGAGAGAGATTCAGAGAGAGGGACAAATAGGGACAGATAGGGACAGACAGACAGGATGGGAGAGAGATAAGCATCAATTCTTTGTTGAGGCACCTTAATTATTTCTTATATACCTTGACTGGAGAGTTACAGAAGAGCAAGTGACCCCTGGCTCAAGCCAGCGACCTTGGGCTTTAACCCAGCAACTTTTGGGCTCAAGCCAGCAATCATGGGGCCATGTCTATGATCCTAGCTCAAGCCAGTGACCCCATGCTCAAGCCGGTGAGTCCATGCTCAAGCTGGATGATCCATGCTCAAGCCAGCGACCTTGGAGTTTTAAACCTAGGTCTTCCATGTCCCAGTCCAACACTCTATCCACTATGCCACTGCCTGGTCAAGCAAGACCCTTATTCTTAAAATCTCAGAATTTCCTTTTTTTTATTTTTAAATGAGAGGAGGGGAGATAGGGAGACAGACTCCCACATACACCTCGACTGGTATCCACCCAGAAACCCTTATTTGGGGCCAATGCTTAATTCAACTGAGCTATTTTTAGCACCTATGGCTGATGTGCTCAGACCAACAAAGCTATCCTCAGCATCTGGGAGGAGGCTCAAACCAATAGGGATGGGGAGAAGGAGAGAATAAAGAGAAGGAGGAGAAAAGAAGGAGATGGTCGCTTCTCATGTGTGCCCTAACTAGGGATTAAATGCAGGATATCCACACACTGGGCCAGTGGTCTATCCACTGAACCAACTTTGGCCAGGGCCAAAGTCTTAGAATTTCAAAATGCATGAACTCAAGTTTAGGGTCTTTGGGTGCACACCCATGAAGCTGGTCCTGCACACATAAAAGATGTAATGGGGTCGGGTGCGGAGCACCGAGAAGGCTTTGAAAGGAAGGAATACTAGTGGAGATTATTACAGGATGACTAGGAGTTTAGGACATGGAGAAGCTGAGAAACACATCTGGGATGAGAAACGAGGGTTAACAAAATGAAAAGGCAGGTGTTGAGCACTGGCTTTCAGTCTATTTGGGGAATGAAGAACTGTGGGGCAGAGTATAGAGGAATGCCAGAAGGTATTTCTATAGAGGGAAGTTGAGGCCAGAGTGTCAAGGACTTTGTGAAATAAAACCAAGGCAGGAAAAATACCAGGCAAATTATAAATTAATTGTAGTTTCACCACTTATTCCTGTGAACTCTTGGGTAAGTAATAAGAGTCCAGAGCTGCAGTTTTCTCCTCTAAATATCCTGGAGGTCTGATCTTGGCTCAGCCATTGTGAGACCTTAAATAAGTCACTCTCTCTGAATCTCAGCTGCCTCTCTTGTGAAATGAAAAGCAATGGCTAGATGAGGAATTTTCAAATCAGCTCTGAGGAGGTGCCTTAGGGGACATGTGGGAGGCAGGTGAGAATGAGGCAATAGCCCAGCAGGTCCCAGACGCCACACACATAAACTACAGCAGCTTCATTTTTAGTCATTGTTATACATGTATGTGTATAAATATGTATGTGCTTATATATGTACATGTATATGTATTTATTATACACATAATATATTGTAATGTATAATTGTTATATAATATATGTATTATTTATTCAACCAAGTCCTCAGTTTTCACATATGAAAATTGGAGATATTTAATAATACCTACCTTGTAGGTTAGTATGAAGACCAGATATCTAAAATATACGTAATATATTTTTTAAAAAGTAGCAGGCACAGAGGAAACATTGCTAAATCTTAGCTTTGATGTTTTATTAGCCAGAATCTAGGCTCAAGAAGTCAGGCATGTGTGTGTCCTCGACTTACTACTGCCTGGCTAGCACCTTGAACAGCGCAGTGGATGCTGACTGCATTTGCTGAATATATAAATGAACAGGGTCTACAATCCACTAGTTTCTAGGCTCCTGTTTGAGATACAAAGGTAAACAAAACAAACATGGGCTGGCCCTGGTGGGCATTAAGCAATTAGCACACAATTAAGGATCAGTGAGTATGTGCTTAGTGCTTTATTAGGATTACAAAGGAGATTTAGTTTGAAGAAATAGCTCCCTCTCTGCTAACAGTGGGAAACTTCCAGGAGTGAATAGTCCTAACTGTCTGTCAAAGCCATAAATTGTAAGATTTTTCTAACATGTAAGGAGATAAGCAGAAAGAGATAGTGGAAACTAGAGTGTTCTCAGCAAGTAGTAGGGGCCGACATGGCTAAGACTATGGGCAACTGGAAATAAAATGTAGGAATGATTCTGTTCTATAAGAATGATTTTAAATGACTTTACAAATATGACAGTCGGCTATATTGTCTATATCCCTGCCTTGTCATCACAGGAAGGTAAGAAGGAGGAAGAGATGGGCCCTGTCCTCGAGGAACTGCCCATCAATCAGAAGAAGTAGCATCAAGACTCATTCATACACTAGCAGCAGGACCTTTTCTCCACCCACCGCTGCCATAGCAAAGATATTCCAGGGAGTGATGTGAATGGATTGGAATTCCCTGGGAAGGTTTAAGAAACAGAGGGCTTGAGAGCAGAGACACGCAAGATGACTGTGGGGTGAGTGAAAACTGACATGGAGCAATGAGCTAAGTGGCAAGCCTTGCTTGCTTGGGGCCAAGGACATGAACAGGTGGTAGTGGGAGACGGGTGGGTTAGCAGAAATAAGCACTGTGGGGGTGACTGACTGTGTTAGCAGATGTTACTTCCTATTACTCAGAGGGCTGTGCATTTTCACAGCAACAGTATTTCTTTGAAACCACCAGGCCCAACCATACAGCTATATCTATAGATATTGTCGATATCTGTGTGGCAATAAGCATTTAAACCTACAAGAGATGGGAAAAGTAAAACCAAGACTCCCAGGACAAGCATAACTCACCCACATCACTTGTCCATGTTCATGTGGTTTCTAAGTAGATTGTTCATTTTATGGCATAAGCATTTTCTGAGAATTCATTTAAATTGTCCTTAATCAAAAATATGTCACATAACACTCTTTTTCTCCAAGTGAATATGTCATTCAGTGGCACACAGCCTGTGTCATTAAGCCCAGCATTAAAGAACATGAAACAATTAACATTGTTCATTCCTACTTGTGCTGTTTTGCTCTGCCTACATTTGGGGGAGGAGGAATATTTTAGGTTCTCAGGGAATCGTTTGAGTAATGTTATCGTGCTAACGATTTGGAATTCTTATCTTCTTTAAACCATGTAATTGTGTACTAAACAAGGTGGAGAAAATGCCTTTTCACTCACATTTTTTTTTAGTGCAGAGACTGTGATGAAATGAGATAGTAGAGATTTATGTCTGTTGGGTTGGCAGTCATTTCATATTTGCTGGGACGATGTGATTGAAATCAAATCAGAGGCTCCCTATCCAGGAATGTGTTATTTGTTATCTAAATAACTGTGTAAACAAATCAGATGTGGATAAGATGCTTCCATTATCCTTGTGTGGGTTACCTCTGATTCATGAGGTGCTAGCTCCCTCTCTACAAGTTTTATCAAAATTGCTCTTTTTGAGTTTGTGTATTTGTATATGGGCTTGGTTAAAGGACACACCTATTGCTTGAGAAGGAATTAAAGGGGAAATGTATTAAGAATTTGCAGAAGCAGCCTGACCAGGCAGTGCCACAGTGGATAGAGTGTCAGCCTGGGATGCAGAGGACCCAGGTTAGAAACCTCAAGGTCACTGGCTTGAGTGCAGGCTCATCTGGCTTGAGCACGTGGTCACTGACTAGAGCGTGGGATCATAGACAAGACCCCATGGTCACTGTCTTGAGCAAGGGGTCACTTGCTCTGTTGTAGCCCCAATCAAGGCACACATGAGAAAGCAATCTATGAACAACTAAGGAGCTCAACAAAGAATTGATGCTTCTCATCTCTCTTTCTTCCTGTTTGTCTGTTCCTATCTGTCCCTCTATGTCTCTCTGTATGTCTCTCTCGCAAAAAATAAAAATAAAAAAATAAAAAAACAGAATTTGCAGAAGCAGCAGGTATTTGTTTTGTTAGACTATAGAAGCCTTGAATTCCATAATGCCAGACTGGAGACTCTATATTTTCATTCTTCTTTCTGGAGACTTTTGTTGACTTATTATTCATAATCTTACCGTTAGTTTGAAAGTAAGAAAAAAATGTAAGATGCAAATCTGAAGTCATACAACTTTATAAACTCTATTTGACCTTAACTTTGCAAGCATAAATATGCATATCTACCAATAATTATGCTATTGATCAGGAGTCTTGTCTGCAAGCTTATAGCTGATTTTGGACATTTTAAACAAAGAAAAGGTTTTTTTTCCAGAAAGAGCACAACAAATACAATAAGGGTATTTTAATGAAACTGTCTGGCAAGAACAACTTTGCTGTAGGAACCCAATGTTGCTGTTCACTGTCACAGCTGTCATGAAGAAATCCCACCCCCCTTTCATAAAGGAACTCATAGGCCAGGGTAGGAAGGTCCAGCTGGCAGACACCAGGTCTTGTAGCTGCTTGTGTCCCTGCTTTGAAGCCATAGGATAAGGAGAATCTTTCCTGCTTAGATTCAATGATGGAAGGACAGAGATTGTCTCCTCAAGTACTGTATCAATTTGGGATTATCTTCCAAACGACAGAGGTTTGCTATCTTTATTACTGACTTTATTTAACACAGCAAATTACATATATATGGATATCTTTTTTTATTTTTTAGATTTTATTTATTCATTTTTAGAGAGAGGAGGAGAGTAAGAAAAAGGCGGGAGAAGTGGGAAGCCTCTATTTATAGTAGTTGCTTCTTGTCTGTGCTTGACGAGGCAAGCCCAGGGTTCAAACCAGTGACCTCAGTATTCCAGGTTGACGCTTTATCCACTGCACCGCCACAGGTCAGGCACATATGGATACTTTTTAAAAACACAAAACGGAATATGCTCTGTTCTACTTGTTCTCTATTTTTTAAGTTTTACAGTAAACTTTTTGAGACTCATTTTTTATTTAATGAGAAGATAAAATTAAAGAAAGCTTTCATCTTTAACAAGAATGACAGTATTATCTCTCATATCTATATGTCCTTTAAAAGTCTAACTTCCCTTTTTAATTTCAAGCTCCTTAAACAGCATGCTTATTTCAAAATGGAATACTATACCCTGAATACCCAAGAAATCTAGTGTGGCTGGCTTCCCACAGCCACTGTCAGACTTCCTCTCCTTGCACATTCCAACTCAGAGACGGGAAACACACACACTTTTCCAGCCTTTCTGCAGAGAGGAGTTTGTTTTTAACCCCCTTCCATATCATGATAGATATGCTAAATTCAACCAGGGAAGCTTCTAGGAAAGTTATTGTTTACTGAATTTAAAGTATAGATCAGGGGTCCCCAAACTACGGCCCGCGGGCCGCATGCGGGCCCCTGAGGCCATTTATCTGGCCCCCGCCGCACTTCCGGAAGGGGCACCTCTTTCATTGGTGGTCAGTGAGAGAGCGACGCAAAGCACCGCGTCGCTCACTTACAGTACTACTTCCGGTGACGCGGGACGCATGTGTCACGGCTCCAAAGTGCGTCATATCACTTGTTACTGCTAGCAGTGACAAATATGGAACCGGATATTGACCATCTCATTAGCCAAAAGCAGGCCCATAGTTCCCATTGAAATACTGGTCAGTTTGTTGATTTAAATTTACTTGTTCTTTATTTTAAATATTGTATTTGTTCCCATTTTGTTTACGTTAAAATAAGATATGTGCAGTGTGCATAGGGATTTGTTCATAGTTTTTTTTATAGTCCGGCCCTCCAACGGTCTGAGGGACAGTGAACTGGCCCCCTGTGTAAAAAGTTTGGGGACCCCTGGTATAGATAGTTCAAGAAATGTTTCTTACTTCCCTCTATTTCTCCCTTGAGCATGGTCAAGGGTACCTAGCACTGAAACGAAAAGGCCAGCCTTCAGGAAAAAGCCGAGTAACTGAGAAATGTTAGTGCTGACTTCTCAAATCTGACACTGTTGGAGCCAGGCTCAGACTTTCTGCTAAAGAGTAAAATTAACCCCCTTTTCTTTGGGTTTAATGTAAGTAAATTGTGCTGTGATTTGCAGCTGAAAGCATTCCTAAGTGGCAGCATGGTTTCAGGAACTCACATCCACTCATAACTGGACATTTCAAATCACCTACTCCTACCATTTATTGAGTATCAACTTTGGGCTAGCACCTTGGGAAGTGAGGTAAAATCCATATGTCAAAGATAAAAATAGTATATATAAAATAAAATAAAACATTTAAAATAGTATATATAAGGAGATGCATAACTAATATAACATAAATGCTAAAATAGAGGAATGATTCTGAGCTGATCCTGAGCTGAGAGAACACAGAGTAGGATGTGTGGGCTCCTAGGACTAATCAGTGAAATGGAATAATCTGGTAAAATATCAAATTATGGTTTATTGAATAACATGGCACAAATATCTATACTTAGTGTTTTGTAATGAATATTATTATATAAATTATTATTTAAAATGTATACTGAGAATAACAAGTATTATATCAGACCTTTTACATACTAATCTCATTTTATCTTAAAACAACTGGTGTAGGCCTGACCTGTGGTGGTGCAGTGGATAAAGCATCGACCTGGAAATGCTGAGGTCGCTGGTTCGAAACCCTGTGCTTGCCTGGTCAAGGCACATATGGGAGTTGAGGCTTCCAGCTCCTCCACCCCTTCTCTCTCTCTCTGTCTCTCTCTCCTCTCTATCCCTCTCTGTCTCTCTCTCTCTCCTCTCTAAAAAAAAAAAAATTAATAAATAAAATTAAATAAAAAAAATAAAAAAAACCAAACAAACAAAAAAAACAACTGGTGTAAGTTGGGACACATATATAGATGGGGGAATTGAACTTCAAAGGTTGAAATAAGGCTTTGTCAACCTCAACACTGATGATTGTTTTAGAGTAGATAATTTTTTGTTAATTTTATTGTGGTTTGAATACTTAACATGAGATCTCTCTCCTTAATAGATTTTTAAGAGTATAATATAGTATTGATATCTAGGCACAATGTTGTACACCTAATCTCTGGAACTTATTCATATTTGTATAATTAAAATTTTATATATATTGATTAGGTAACTCATCAATTCCCCTCACCCAGCACCTGGCAACTACCATTCTATCCTTTGTTTATGAGTTTGACTATTTTAGATACTTATATAAGCAGGATCAGGCAGCATTCATCCATTCTTAAGGTTCATTCATGTTGTTACATATGAAAAGATTCTCTTTCTTTTATAAGGCTGAATAATACTCTGTTATATAGATATATACCACATTCTTCAATTCATTCATCCATCAATGGACATTTAAGTTATTTCCCCATCTTGGCTATTGTAAATAGTGCTTCAATGAACATGTGTGTGCTAATATCACTTTAAGATCCTGTTCGACAGTAAGACTTCACTGTGCGAGGCTATCCTGTACCCTGTAGGATGTTTATCATCCTTTCTGGCCTCTATCCACTGCCAGTACCACCTGCCTATTCCCTGCCCATAGCACCAGCCCTGCACAGTTCTGAAAAACAAGAATGACTATGAAGAGCCAAATGTCTCGAGGATGGAAGGACAAAATATCACTCCCCCTCCACTGAGAACAGCTGGTATAGATGGCTGAAACAAAGTCACCCATAACACATGACAAAATAAAAACTAAGACCTATACTACCTAATTTCTGGTTCTGTGATCCTATCCTTGGAGGACTTGAATTCAGTGATAAGATTGCCAAATTACTACAGTCACATAATCACAGACAGGACTGCCTAGAGATAACTCAAACCACACAACTTTCAGGTATGAAACTAAGTCAAATATAAATAAACACCCAACACATAAAAAGGAAAACATGAGGAGTTATCAGGGTACCATATCTCCCCATGTATAAAACGCACCTTTTCCTCTGAAAACTTTGGGGTCTAAAAACTGGGTGTGCCTTATATAGTGATTGTAGATTTTTTTTTACTTGTATTTCCATCTTTTTGTGTTTGTTTTGCATTCATTGTTGAAGACAGTGATTCGTCATCAGACACAGATGAGGACAAGCTAATGGATGGGAGTTTTGACAGTGATGAGGAGTTGTATAATTTTATGATGAATAAAACTTGAGTTCAATACCTTTATGTAATACATTTTTTTCAAATTTTGGGTCCGAAAATTAAGGTGCGTCTTATACATGGGAGCATCTTATACATTATACATGAGGAAATACAGTAACTGTAATAATGCATTACCTGTTTCATGTTCCTATTTCTCATATATCTTATAGCCTCTTAACTGGTCACCAACCCCAGATTTTGTAGCAAGCTTATTCCCAATAGAAATTTAAGCAATCGTGTATCAGTAGAGTGCAATCACGAGATTAATTTAGCCTTTGCTGAGGTTGTACTCTAGTTCAGGGCAAACATTTTTTTTTTTTTAATTTTTCTGAAGCTAGAAACAGGGAGACGGTCAGACAGATCCACCCGGCACGCCCACCAGGGGGCGACGCTCTGCCCACCAGGGAGCGATGCTCTGTCCCTCCAGGGCATCACTCTGTTGCGACCAGAGCCACTCTAGCGCCTGGGGCAGAGTCCAAGGAGCCATCCCCAGCGCCCTGGCCATCTTTGCTCCAATGGAGCCCCTGCTGCGGGAGGGGAAGAGAGAGATAGAGAGGAAGGAGATGGGGAGGGGTGGAGAAGCAGATGGGTGCTTCTCCTGTGTGCCCTGGCCGGGAATCGAACCCGGGACTTCTGCACGCCAGGCCGACGCTCTACTACTGAGCCAACCGGCCAGGGCCAGGGCAAACATTTTTGTAAAGAGCCAGATAGTAAATGTTTGAGGCTTTGTGGGACATATTGTCTCTGTCAGAGTTACTCAACTCTGCCTTTATTGCTAGAAATCAACCATAGATAGTACATAGATGAAGAGATGTAGCTCTGTTCCAATAAAACTTTATTCATAAAATCAGGTTGGACTTGACCCATGGGCCACTTTGCCAGCCTCTGCCCTCGTGCAATGAACTGTGTTTTCTTGACTCTGTACCAAACCATTCTTCTTTCCATCCCAATATCCCAGTTCCAAGTCTACAAGCTCACAGGTACTAGAAACACAATTTTTCTTCACTCTTACTAATTTCTGTTTCAGACCTGCATTCTGGGGAAAAGGGATAAAAACTACTTTTCAGCCAACTGAGATTCATCTCAACTTATATCTATAAATTCAGGATTATTCTGTTGATTTTAGGGCTTTATCTATCAACTCAGGATGTTTCCTTCCTTTCCCAGGTTGGGTCTGCATTTTGGAAGGCTCCCGTCGCACCATGTATCAGGGGAAGGAGTAACTGGTTGCCTGGTTTCACCTGCCCACCGCCCTTAACACTCCTCTGGGTTCTGTCTGTTGATCTATGTACTCTCTGTTTTAATATAGGTTTTTATCATCATTTAGGTATGGGCTATGGCCAGTGGATATGAAAATAACTGCCACTGTAAAGATAAGTTTTACACTCACAGATTCCAAATGGAAGGGGCTCACCATTCCATAGGGGCCACATGGGGAAGTATCACGTTTGTCAGAAGGCAGAAGAAAGGTGGGGGAACCATGGGCAAGAGACTTTTTGGTGGGTTTTGAAGAAATAAATGGGCAAGGCAAGTGAAGTAGGTTTAGGATTCACGAGTTTGAATAATTTCTTTAGGTTCGGGACATAGGGACTCTCTCTAGTTGCCTGGTACGCTGGGGTGATTAGGACAGGTGGATAGTGGTGGAAAATGTGAGAGCCCAGTAAAGGAGATGGTGTGGGCTGTGGGCTGTAGATTGGTTGATCTGCATCTGAAACACTGAATGGCTGGCCTGGCAAGTTGTTTACTGTGTCCAGGAATTGCCTACCTTACAAGAGGCAGTCCCTCTCCAGGCTCAGCAAAGCCCCTGATGTGAAAGAATCAGAAAACAGAAAATAAAAGACATAGTTAATATGCTCCCCACTTCAGACTGCAGGGCCTTATAGACCACAGCTCCCTGGGCCGAATTCATGCTGCTCTCAAGTATAGAGTGAAAGTTCTGAGAAGCCTCACACCACACCTAGGACTTCATAAGGTTACTTTACACTGTGTGAGAGTCTTTCTAGTCATCCCAACTCCTCTGCATGGCCCAGAGGAGAGAGCCAAACCTGGTGGCCTCTTTTAAGTCCAAGTAGCAAGCAAAGCATTGATCAACTCTGCCTTCAGGCCTCCCAGACTATCTGGGATTCTAAACTGTCAGTTAGAGGGGAGAGGAGGAGAACAGGACCCCTTCTCACAAGTCAAAAATCTTGCTTTCCTCTGTTTTAACTCATCTAAGAAAGTTAACCTTTCTGGGAGGGGGAGGGGACAAGATAGGATGGGAACAATCGGCTCTCACCAACTTTGAATTCGTTCCCACCTACTGCTTAGTGTATAAACATGATGAACTGTGTCCCTCAGGGCCATGGCCTTTGAAAAGCAAAACCAAGGTTTTTGAAACTTATAACATTTTTTTTCCCTCAAACCACTTTCTGCCACAACGTTTAAAAGTTTACGTTGACACTCAGAAGCTGAGCTTTGCCTCTCTTTTTCTTTTGTAAGATCTCAGAAGAGCCGTGGGACACAGAAACACTTGCGTTAATACATCAAAATATAACCTTGTGACTGCAGTTGTAGCCACTGGGTCTGTTTTATTCGGCTTGTTTAACTTCCACCCTGAACACGCTTCTGGAAACCAGGCCTTTCAGTCCTGGGCGTCCTTTTCCTGCTCCTCCTCTGACGGTCCTCACGCCCTTCCATTCCCCGGGGCAGCTGTGCACCACCTTCGGATTTATTTTCCAAGATACACGGGCGTCAAAAAGGAGTCCCTGCCCTTAAGGAAATTATAGCCATTACATAGTCTGAAACTTTCATCCAATATACTTTAAAATTTGTTTTCTCAGAAACATGAATACCAACATATCTGGATGAAATGGAAAAAAATGTTAACTGTCAATACTCAGCCTTACACTGTGGGTCTTCTAAAGTAAAAATTGAGGACAGGTATGAAACAGAAACTAACCAACTCTAGTGTCTTTGTGTGCAGTCAAATACTGTTTGAATATACACTCTTAGTTCTATGCACCAAAAGTACTGGCTTCATTTCCATGCACTTTTTACCTGAAATTGGTCAATAAATATTTATTGAGCACTTATTATGTGCTAGAAACTAGGCTGAAGATACATTAATGAACAGAAGAGACAAAATTAGCTACCTTCATTGAACATGCATTCTAATGGCAGGAAATAAGTGCTTAATTGCTAACCTTTATGTGGTGCATATTATGTGCCAAGCATTGATCGAATCCCCACAGTAGCCTGATGAGATAATTACTTTATTACCATGCCCATTTAATAGATACTATTTAGTAATTTTCCCAAGATTTTAGAGCTAATAAGAAGTAAAACCATAACCTGAACTCAGGCAAACTAGCTCCAGACCCCAACCATGTTCTCAATTACTTCCGTCTACCACCTCTAGTTTATAAGTAAATTATAGAGACTGTTAGCATGCAATTTCTCTGAGAAAAAAAATAAGTATAAAAGAAGGAAGAGCATGCTAGGGGAGATCAGAATCTTAGATAGCGTGGTTAGGGAAGACAACTAAGACGTGTCATTTGAGCAAAAACTAGAAGGAAGTAAGGGAGCCAGAGAAATAAATATCTATGGTAAAGGTGTTTCTGCAGAGGGAAGAGCAATTGCAAAACCCCTGTGGCAGGACCACACCTGACATTCACAGGTACAATATTATCAAAATATATCACATCTGTTCACCACAAAATGCTCACATCTGAGTCCTGCTATTATTTTGGCATAATACAAAGCTTATGGCAATGATCTATCAAGTCTTCTTTCTAATAATTTCAAAGTAGTAATTGCTAACTTTTGGAAGGGAACCTCAGTTAGTTCCCTTCCATAATTAAAAAAAAAGAGAGAGAAAAAAATAGACTGAGTTGGAAAGAGAGTAAGAAATAAGAGATGCAATACTCTTATTCCTTGAAATTGCCTAGAATGTATTATAAGGGATTAATAAAATGTTAGGCAAACAAAAATAATAACAAGCCCCGGTTTTAATATATGTTTCATTTGAGGTGAGAATGGTCATCCTTGTTCATTTTTTTAAAAAATATAAATGTCATGAGTACTCCATTTACCAGGAATTGGTAAATGGTAAACCTTAAAGGATCCTATCTGACCCAGAAAGAGAATTTGCAGACCTTGTCTCAGCTAGAGTTAAGTTGAAGTTTGCTGTTACATTAACTTTGCCCTAGACTTTTTGAAACTCTTCATCAACCAGTTGATATTGTTCTTGATTTACAGGTATTAGAGATTAAACAGCTTGCAACAGAGGCTGCCCAGCCAGACCCTGGCAGGACTGATGTGAGGCTCATGAATGTCTGGCTGTTCTGCTCTGCACAGTAACAGATGGCTTATTTCTAAAAACAAAAGTTCTTTATTTTCCTTCAAATCTTCTTGGGTTGTAAAAAGAATGAGGGTCCTGGCAGCTCTGTGTACCTTCCTCTGTCCTAGAAGACATTCATCAGGTCTAATGAGAAGAGTTCTTAGGCTGCTACTCAGGAGAATGGGACAAGGACCTCAGTCTTTTCACTAACTAGTGGTGCAATTTATAAAAATGGACTTTATATCCTCTCCAAACTTCAGTATCCTCATTTAGAAATTAAGAAAAAAAATTACTTCTATAGTTTTTATAGAGTCTCATAAGAAAAAGGTAAAACAGGTTCTGGCCAGTTGGCTAAGTGGTAAAGCCTCAGCCCGGCATGTGGAAGTCCCAGGTTCAATTCCTGGTCAGGGCACACAGGAGAAGCTCCCAGCTGTTTCTCCACCCCTCCCTCTCTCACTTCTCTCTCTCTCTCTCTCTCTCTCTCTCTCTCTCTCTCTCTTCCTCTCCACTCCTGCAGCCATGGCTCAATTAGAACGAGTTGGCCCAGGTGCTGCTGATGGCTCCGTGGCCTCTGAGCTCGATTGCTGAGCAGAAAAGCAACACCGCAGATGGGCAGGGCATCGCCCCCTAGTGGGCTTTCTGGGTGGATTCTGGTTAGGGTGCACTCCGGAGCCTGTCTATGCCTCCCCTCCTTTCACTGGATTAAAAAAAATTTTAAAAAGAAAAAGGTAAAATAGTAGGTTGAAGTGCACTAAAAAAGTCTTTAGCAATAGTTTCTTATGAGTCTCTTAGTTTTCCTATCATTTTATATTTATTAATAATTTTTAGATTTACCCAATCTGTTTATTCTTTTGTCTAATTTCTTAATCTTTGCTAGCTTTTTCTGTCTCCTTTCACTATATTTACTCCTTAAACTATTTTCCTTTAAAACAACCTTGTTTTTAAATTTAATTCCTTTGAATCAATTTACATACCTAAACATGCCTTAGTTCTGCTGATTCTTCTCCTTTGATATGGCCTCATTTCTGCACTTAGTTTGTGTACATTATTACGTGACATTGAGCAGCATTCATTTTGGTATAATGCAAAGGCCCCAGCAGTCAACTAGATTTCATCCAAGTCTCTGACTGTACTGGTTCGGCCACACAGCTCCCATCTGCCTGGACCAGAGAAACGCAAACAGCTGATTGTCCTGAACAGAAGGGATGCTTATGCATTTGGGCGGAAATATGGACTCCATGCTGAGCAAGGTGGAAAAAAAAATGATGGGAGCCTAGAAAAGAAACAGTAACTGAGGAGACACAAGAAAATGATGCTGTTCTGAATTCGATGAAAATTCACCTACACACACTCAAAAGGAGACTGAAGAAGTTTCCCTTACTGCTGTTTTCCTGCTTTTTTCCCTATTTGTCCATTTTTATACACAATGTTAAGAATTGTTTAAAGAACTATAATCTAGTTTCAAAACACAAATATGTATGAAGATTTAGTGAAAGGAAAAATTTCCACTCTGATGAATTATCTTGTTCTTTAGATGTAAAGTTCATGTTAATTCCATTTCCTCTTTGCCATCTGTTCTTCTCTATGTTTTCCTGTCTTTATTCTATCTACTTCCTCCAGTCCTATACTCTTCTTACTTTTTTGCCAGAAATAATTTGTTTGTTTATTCTCTTACTCTCTACTAGACGGTGCTCCTCTTGAAGTCAGGAGTTATATTGTTTACACAATATTTCTATTCCCAGTTGAATATACTAATGCAAGTTCTTAGAAAGCTGCTAGATGAATTTCCCAGCCCTCACTTAATTCTGTATGGATTCACTATGTTCTCCCTAAGTTAACATTGAAAACCAATATGAATGGTTGAGGAATCCTTAATAATTCTACTTCTGATCTTAGTGCAGTAGTTTCAAAGTATATACCTTAGAGCTAGGAGGCTCCTTATATTCTTGAAAAAAGAAAATAAAAGCAAATGTTCTAATGAGAAATAATAGACAACTGTGTCTAGTTGCAGGTTGAGATATTCAGAAGCATATGCTGAGAGGGAGACTGAGGTACGGGATGTTTGTTAGGACTCAACATCTATAAAAATTAGCAAGAAGAAGAACAGTTGTCCAGAGAGAGATACCAAACTGTCAAGCTAATACAAAAACATCAAAGCCAATCTAACCAGGTGGAGGGAGGGAAACGTCTGGAGCAAATACTGCTTTTCAGAGGTGTCCTTATGCACTTGAGGCCAAAGTAGCTGGATTTTTGTACTCCTAGCCCCCAACACACACACTCTCTCTCTCACTCTTTCTCTCTCAGCCACCATGTGTGGGCTGTGACCTTGGACAGGGAGAATCTTTGCAGCTGAGGCCCACTCTCAAGGTGGAGGCTATTGGCCGACCACACTCCCCACAGCAGGGCAACCAGTCTCTCCTGGAAGAAATCCTGTGCCAGGGGTCCCCAAACTATGGCCCGCGGGCCACATGCAGCCCCCTGAGGCCATTTATCTGCCCCCCCACACACACACACTTCTGAAAGGGTACCTCTTTCATTGCTGGTCAGTGAGAGGAGCATAGTTCCCATTGAAATATTGGTCAGTTTGTTGATTTAAATTTACTTGTTCTTTATTTTAAATATTGTATTTGTTCTCATTTTGTTTTTTTACTTTAAAATAAGATATGTGCAGTGTGCATAGGAATTTGTTCATAGTTTTTTTTTTATAGTCCGGCCCTCCAACGGTCTCAGGGACAGTGAACTGGCCCCCTGTGTAAAAAGTTTGGGGACCCCTGCCCTGTGCCGCATGCTCATCCACCACTCCACTTGGCAGTATTAGAATTATGGGTATGGGATAAAATGTGCATAGGTGCTAAGTTGGCCTTGAAGAGTTTAGCTCCACAAAGCATGTCAATAAGTAACCTTGTGTCTACTGTGAAAGTAAACTAGAAAACATCTCTGAGATAGTTTTTTTTTTTCAGAGCTCACACTTCCACCTTTGTCCATAGCTCAGCTGTCTCTTCCTTAGACTGGGTTATAAACAAACTCTAAAAATAAAACTTTATTTTTGTCATTTTCCCACAGCAACAATCTGTTGCAACCACGGTTATAGAAAAAGCTGACATTATTTTAGGTGATAAAATTACAAGCCAAGTAACTTTTGTGCTCAGTGCCACTGTACTTATATATGAGACACTAACAAAGGAGCAGGGGTCATATGTCAGTCTGAAATAGGCTTCAGTGAGCATCTGCTGTTAGCTGTATTAGCAAGAAATAAATGGGAACTGTAATAATTAATTGGAGACTTTGTGCTTACTAAAACATTTATGAGAAGCCGGTTATAAACCACCTCAAGATGGTTTTCCCTTCTCTGTCTCTAACTCCCCTGATCCTCTGTCTTGTCTTCATGCTATGGTGTCTTCCCTCTCTTGTTTAGACACCTTTGATTTTTACAAGTATATTCCCCTTTGGGGAATAAGATCAGGCAAGGAGAATTGGCTGGAATTGATTATATGAACTAAACAGAAGGTCACCACACTGAAGCAGTTGCATCTGTGAAAATCTGAAACTATTCCCAGTGGTCCGTGAGGATTGTGCGGTTTCCTGGGAAGCCCTGACCAAAGCTACAGGGGTTGTCTGAAGGTTCTTTCCTCCTGGGATTTCACATATGTACAGGCCCACTTTGTTATAGCTTGAGCAGAAGTGCCACCAATAGCAATTAAAATCTATTTCAATGGTTTACCAGAGCATCTGAGCAGATAGAAGTCATCAAGTGTTTCTTTTATTCCTCCTTTTGTAGACATGGGTAAATTACTATTCAGTTGGGCTTTCAAAAATCACAATGAGGGGGTTCAAATGGCACTATTAATTAGTGTTTGTTTTGGCAGTAGGTTGTCAAAATTTGACAGAGGATGAGAACAACTCTATTTGACCTCTTCATGTGCAAATGCTTGGGGCGGGAAGTCATCTAAGACAATGTTTATTACTTTAGATTAGAGTTTCAGGGACCAGTTTTGCCTCACTACAGTCACTGAAGTCACCATCACAGCCTGGTCCTTACAGGTAAAACAGCATCTCTGCTATAAAGGTTCAAGTTTCTGAAGAGAAAAGGTGCGTGCATGTGTGTGTGTGAGTGCAGAGGCATGTGCGTTGGGGCACGGAAGAGAGAGCTATACTACCCCACTTGGCATAGCAACAACTAAGTGTCACTCAAAATTAATACTACAGTAGATGGCAAATTTTCTCCACAGGCATGCATGCGTAGTTAAGCTCATAGAATGAGGTTTACAATGCTGATGTTGACTGAGCATTTGTTGTGTATAAGCCTCAGTGCTGAAAGCTCTGTTAGAGCACCAGCATTATTTAATGAAATCCTTACCACAACCCTACTATTAGGGGCTATTGTTATCTTTATTTTACAGATGAGAAAATTAGTACTTAGGAATTTTAAGCAACTTGCCTGAGTTCACTCAACTAGTAAGTGGCAGTGAGAACTGAAATCAGCTGAATGGTACAGTTGGGACTTGAATCCAGGGCTTTTGCTTCCAATGCTCATGTTTTTAACTAGCTGGGCATTTAGAAAATAAAAATGTTACATCTGAACATCATATGTGAATGCTGAACCTAAGACCAGACAGAGAAATATACCTACAAAACAAAACAAAATAAATAAAAAACAAAATAGTTAAATGTCGTCTGCCTAATTCATGATTGCTCAAAAGGCAAGTAAATGTCTTGAGCCCTGAGGTTTCTCTCCTTTTCCCTGCCTCAACCTGGTAGGCTCCACGCTCCGGGTTCCCGGACTCTCCGGGTCCCGGTCCTCTCCTGATGGCTGCTGTGTGTTCCCCCACAGCCCCTAGACCCCAGCACTGCTCTCCCATCTCCTTCACAAGCTCAGCTCTGCTCTACCATGCTCTACCAAATGCTCCCAAGTCAGCAGAGGGAAGGAAAGAAGAGGGGGAAGCTTCCACCTCCCAATCTTTTCCAGCTGCTGTCGTTTTCTTTCTTTCCTCAATAGGAATAGCAAAAAAAAAAAAAAAAAAAAAAAAAAAAAGGAAATAAACAAATGCAATTGCCACTTCTGAAAATCCCCAGGAAATTCCTTTTCCTGAATTCTCACTCACTCATTTGACTAACTTTCCTGCTAGTAACAGATCCAGCAAATCTTCCATGACTGCTGGGAGCTGCACAGGAGAAAACCTGGGAGGAACTCCTCACTTCTCTGCTGCAACAGCCAGAAGCAGAATTGAAAGAAGGGGGGATTGCACAAGATGTCATCTCCCTAGAACAAAGTTCAAGAGCTTTTGTTTCCAAACTGACTCTGAGCTGGTCATGATGAAATGGAATAGGTTGCCATGTTATAGCAATCTGAAATCAATACCTTATTATAATTTTTAAGATCCCATATTTTGCTGTGTGTGTGTCTGTGTTTGGTGTTGGGGAAAGAAGCGAGAGGCTGTTGGGCAGTGACAGATAAAAACAAAATAGTTGTGGTTATTGTTATTGTTTCTCAAGATGACCCTTCCCTCCAGAAGAGCAATGTGCTCTGCTCTTTGGCCAGCTAGGCTTTTACACCATTCGTAGCACCCTGCTGCAGCAACAGACTGATGCCTGTTTTCACTGCCCCCAGGGAGTTAACCTCAGGCCTTCATTTGACACTCCAGCACAATTGCAGAGAAGCACTAGCATGAGTAGAGTGCATACAATTGATTCCAATCTAGCCATCACTTAAGCTGCAGTCTAGGACATCAGGAGGTCAAAACAAAAACAAAAGAACCCTCAAATTTTTGAATCAAGGAATGCTTTATTTATTCAAGTTCAAGAAAAATCATCATACAATTTGGTTTGATTCTTTGACTTTCAGTACAGTTTTTAGCTGTTCGGTAGAGAAAGGTTAATGTTTGTTGTAAAACACTCAGTGAGAAATGATAGTGGAGGTGATGGTAAGCCTTTTAAATCACATTTGTGGAATAGTAGTTTCTACCTTCCATGGTCTTTGGATTCTATCTATCATTCATTTTTTTTTGTTGTTTGGGCATCATGGAAATTAGTCTACTTAAGTTATTTGAGGGGAATTTAACCTTAGTTCATGTACACTCAGATATATAATTAAGGATAAATGAGTAAGCCTGACCAGGTGGTGGTGCAGTGGATAGAGCTTTGAACTGGGACATGTAGGGCCCAGGTTCAAAATCCTGAGGTAGCCGACTTGAATGTGGGCTCATCTGGCTTGAGTGAGGGCTCACTAGCTTGAGTGCAGGGTCACTGGCTTGAGCATGGGTCACTCAGTCTGCTGTAGCCCCCAGTCAAGGCACATATGAGAAAGCAATCAATAAACAACAAAGAACTGATGCTTCTCATCTCTCTCCATTCCTGCCTATCCCTATCTGTCCCTCTCTATGACTCTCTCTCTCTGCCTCTGTCACAAAAAAAGAGTGAGTAAATACAAAATATATAGTCACTCAAATAATTTAATGCAAGCTAATGAACATCTATTGTATAAGGAACTAGCCCTGTTTCTTTAGGATCAAAGATAATAGAGATATAGACCCCACCCTAAGTTTCTCATAATCTAGGAGAGGAGAGTAAAAGAGTACACATATAACTACAATAATTACAAGGGGCTGTTGAGTGGCTGTAGAATTGACTGGCTCATTTACAATTATGTATTTGAGGCCTTGGGCTCTGAGTTTAAATTTTCAAACCCCTAGACCCATAGTTATGGCTGTTGGAGACAAAGAAGTCAATGCTAGAAATTGAAAGACTCATATACCTTAGAACTACAGGAACAGGAGTCTACAGAAAGGTCACTTCAGGGAGAGAGAGTATAGCAAAGACAAAGAAATTACTAAAATGCTCCATATGAAGCATTAAGAGGGCACACCTGGTACTTACATTTGTGGTTTCTTCAATAAGTGTCTGTGGTTAAATATCATCTAAAAAAAACAATGAAAAACAAAGGGAAAAGCTATCTCTAAAAAAAGAACAATGCACCATAAAAATTCATAGTCATTTTCTGCTCATACTTCTAAGAAACAAATCTTTGCAGTTACAATCTGAATTTAACTTTTGAATATGAAAAGAAAATTCCACATGTGTATCTACTTTTGCAGCCCATGTGATTTAGAAAAAAAAAATCAGGCAAATCTATTGCTTTCATACTTATATTAGAAATGCCAGATGCGTAACCACAATTTAGGTTTCATTTTTTTTCAACTCCAACAATAATGTTCCTTTAAGCAAAATTGGCTTGACTTTGAGAGTGAATGTAAAAACTTTATGTTTTGAAAACTTGCAGAATAATTTGTTGGCAGCTCAAAATCTTGTTTTGCCAAGTTTTTCTCCAAAATAATTTTCTTATACAGAATTGATACAAGGAATGGCAATTCTTGCTTAGGTATATAGCAGTTACACAACAGAGCTGAACAGCATGCTAGAAGAGGCAGGGCACGTCAGAATCAGGGAAGAGGTCTAGTCATCTCAGTGATGGGCCCAAAGAGAAAAAGTGAGTAGTCCAAACTTGCACAAATAATTTGTGGCAAAGGCAGGACTAGTAATAAATTTACACTGATGAGTTTTCAAAATTACTGGCTTAAAAAGAGAAAATTAGAGAACTCTGGGTGAACTCATCTCACATCCTTCTGTCAGGCTTCTGACCCCAACTCAGCACTTGTGGCCAGCAGGGGTAAGCCAATACCTATTTACCTACTTTATCCCCTTTGGATCAGTATTCAAGGGGTCAGTATAAAAGCCTATGGCAAGGAACTAAAAATAGTCCTCCCTGGGGAGAAACTCAATATCCACACTCCTAACTTCAGGGTCTTCTTGACCCTAAGAATCTGAGCATGAGGTAAACAAATAAGTTTAATCATCTCTGATTTGGAGAACACAGTGTGGTCACAACACAAGAAGCTCTGCCTTTGAGCACTGAGGGAGAAGAGATGGACAGTCTGCTGTGCCTACATTGAGCCACAGGCCAGAGACAGTGTACTTCCCAGTGCTCTTGGGAGGGCTCCCATGTAACATGTCCTGATGAGCATAGAAGAATGACATCCCATTAAATGGGCGTGTAAGTAAAAGCACAGAATAAACAGAAAAATTAGAGTAGACTACTAAAGAGACAGAATGGCTTCTTTTTAAATTGGATTTAAAAGTAGAGGAACATGTAAAGAAATCCAAATATAGCACTCAGCACAGTTGCTGGCACTAAAACCATATTATTTTTATAATTTAAAAATTGAATAAATGGCCTGACCAGGCAATGGCACAGTGGATAGATGCAGAGGACCCAGTTTCAGAACCCTGAGGTCACTGGCTTTAGTGTGGGCTCATCCAGCGTGAGCGAGGAGTCATTGGCTTGAGCATGAGATCATAGACATGACCCCATGGTTGCTGGCATGAGTCTAAGGTCACTGGCTCAACTGTAACCTGCCCCCCCCCCAGTCAAGGCACATATGAGAAAGCAATCAATGAACAACTAAGGTTTTACAACGAAAAACTGATAATTGATGCTTCTCATCTCTCTCCGTTCCTGTCTGTCTGTCCCTATCTGTTCGTCCTTATCTCTCTCTCTCTCTCGCTTAAAAAAAATAACTAGATGAAGCAAAAGAGATCTCGAGCGATGCCTTGAAAGATCATGTGAAAGAATATGTTAAATCATAGAATAAAAAGGAAATACTATATAGAAATATGAGGAAAAATATTCCCATTTTGGAAACAGATCCATGAGAAAAATATATGTTCCAGAATAAAAAAGAAAAAAATAAAGAAAAAAAAAAAAAACCAATTGGAGGAGACAATAATTAAACAAATGATGGAAGAAAATTTTCCTAAGCTGAAGAAGATCTCGGTCAGCCAATTTAAATAGTTCATCAAATTCCAGATTAGACTGGGAGAAGTCACCTAGGCATGTACTTATCAAATTACTGAATGGCAACAATGAAGAAAACTAAACACCTAATGCATCCAGACAGAAACAATTAATTTACAAAGAAAAAATAATTATATTGGTAATGAATTTGTGCAATTTCAAAGCTATGAGATGGTGGAATAATATCTACACATGCTTTAGAATAGAGGATTAGACACATGACAAGGTATTATTCCCTGACAGTAGATAAGAATGTTATTTGTACAGATTATCTCACCTACAAACCCTACGGTGAAACCCTTAAAAAAGAACACAAACCAGAGGATAATAAACTGAACCACATGATAGTTAAAATGGAAGAAAAGGTGAACCTGGTAAGCAAATAATTTGGTAATAGACTTATAATTAAATATACTTAAATATAGTTGAATAATATTGGACTACCTGGGAATTTGTATATTAACAAATAAAAGAGGTATATTGCAAGGAAAATTCTAGTAATTCCATGAAACTAAAATTATTAAATTATTAAAGAGTCAGTTTGGATAGAAGAAAGAAGAAGAAAGAAAAGCATTCCTGAAGTCTTACATGATATGCAGATGGGGAAGGGGAAATGACCAATTGGAAATATTCTAGACATCTTGTCTTATTGGAAGGAGGTAGAGAAGCAAGCAAGGAATAAAGACACTTAATAGAAAAAGAGTTATGTATTGTTTTGATATAATAGTAAATAAATGTGCATATAATTATGAGCATAAGAAAAAGAATGTTAACCGTTATTGAAAGATAAAATTATAATACAATTCCTTATGTAATAAAAAGAAATAAGCAATCAATAAAGTTAACAACTTAGTCCTAGAAACAAATATAAAGATAAAGAAAGCAAATTAAAATAAATAATACAGTATGGAGTATAGAATAAAATCAAGTATTTCATGACATGAGGCAAAACAACAAAGATCAATATCTTTCATAAAAACCAGAGAATATTAGAGTGGAGTTAAAGTTTATGACTATTTACTATTTACGAGAGACACAGTTTAAAATGAAGTGATAAAGTTTGAAAATAAGGGAGAGACAAAGTCTAGAAAATTATAAATAAAACAAAGACTACCTTTAAAATTAAAATCCCTGGAGAGAAACAAAACTGATATTATGTAATATTAAAAGGTATAATTTATAAAGCAGAAAAAATGGTCATAGATACCAAAACAAATATCTACTGGTATCTGTAGATACCAAACAACACAAAAAATAAAGAAATAAAGCAAAACTATAGTGACTCAAAGAGAACTAACTAAAATATAAATAATGGTGGCATATTTAAATTTATCATTTTTCAGAATTGGCCTCATCTAGTATATACAACATCAGCAAGGACATAGAACAACTTAATAATATATTTAATTGTTTAATAGGCATAGTGAATCTTATATTTCAGGAATAAAGAATATTTTGTTCCATTCAATAGAAATTTATAAAAATCAGTCACATATTTGGGTATAAATATGGCATCAGTAAAAAATTTTGATCACAAAGGCCACACTCTGAAAATAATTTAATAAAACAAGAGAAAGTGTTTAATGGTAAAACTCTATCCTCTTTGAAATAATGAATCAATTTCTTTTGTATCCTTTGGCTTATAATGGAAATCAAACTAAAATTACATTCTATCCAGAAAGAATAAAAATAAAAAGCATTTTATACTAAAACTTGTGGGAAATAGTAAAAGCAATGTTCATGGTAAAAGCTATAATCTTAAATGCTTTCATATTTAAAAGGAAAAAATGAAATTAAGAAAAGTTAATATTCATTTTAAAAAACAATAAAACCTACCACGACAGACTAGGCAAAAAGAATTAATTTAATGCAATCTGAAAGTAATAGACTAGAAAACAACACAAAATGAAAATAGTAGAAGAGATAGACACAAAAGCAAGTTCATTGACAAGCCTAAAAAAATAAACATCTTCTATTCTAAATTAAAGCGAGTGAGGGAAGAAGAAAGGGCAAAAATCTACAGGGTTATAGCTGAGAAAGGAGACATAACTACATCTAGAAACAGAATAAATATAAAGAATATAAGAGAATGCTATGTGAAACTCTGTGGCCACAAATTTAAACACCTAGAGAAAATGTGTAATACAAATAAGGCAGTTAAATAAAGAAGTATCAGAAAACTTGAGTAGACCAGGTAACACAGAACAGGTTGAAGGAGTAGAAATACTTTTTCCTATCAAAAATAGCAACTGATAACACTATAGTTAATTTTCACCAAACGTTAAAAAAACAAACTCTCACATTTCCTCTCCTGTTCCTTCTTTCTTTCTTCATACCTTAGACAAACATTTATGAAGTGCTTAATATATGGCAGTCATTGTTGTAGGATCTAGGAGGCAACATTAAATAAAACAAGGTCTCTGTCCTTAAAGAGCTTATCTTCTATGTTATAGCACTTAGATAAAGGTGATAGGTTGCTCCGTTCTTTAAATATGACACTATAAGTTTGAAACCAAAACCAGTTACAAATATAAGAAACAACTTCATAGACCAATCTCATTAACAAATAGAGATATAAAAGTTATAATCAAACAGAATATAGACAGTGGCAAGGCTCCATGGGAGCAAAGTTGACCCAGGGCACTGAGGATGGCTCTGACTGCAATGGAGCAATAGCCCAGATGGGCAGAGCATCACCCCCTGGTGGGCATGCCCGGTGGATCCTGGTCGGGCACATGCGGGAGTCTGTCTGACTGCCTCTCAGCTTCTAACTTCGGAAAAAATACAAAATAAAACAAAAGTTTTTTTTAAATGTTTGTTCCAGGATTTTAAAAATGGCCTCAAAGCCTGACCTGTGGTGGCACAGTAGATAAAGCGTTGACCTGGAAATGCTGAGGTCGCCGGTTCAAAACCCTGGGCTTGCCCGGTCAAGGCACATATGGGAGTTGATGCTTCCAGTTCCTCCCCCCTTCTCTCTCTCTGTCTCTCTCTCCCTCTCTGTCTCTCTCTCTCCCTCTCTCTCTCCTCTCTAAAAATGAATAAATTAAAAAATAAATAAATAAATAAAATTTAAAATGGCTTCAAATTACAAAATCTAGCTGGAGAATCCATTGTAACAACAAATTGAAGAAACAAAGAGTATAGACATAAAAATAGTATCTGAAAACATACCTGGTAAATATCAACAATTCCTAAGATAAAACTCAAACAAAATAGGAATTACGAAAAAGTATTACGTACATAAAGACTTAAGATATTGGTTTGCTATTATTTAAACTGATTTCCCATACACAGCCTTTTCCCCTACATTTGAAGTAGTTTTATAGAGTGAAAGATTTTAATTCTAGTTTTAACATATCAAAAATCAGGACATAAAGTTAATCTGGGATTTAGATAGACCCAGCACTTAAGCCCCCTCTGCAAAATGAAAGACCAAAAGCCTGATGAGCTTCCTATGGAACTTCTAGCCACTTAAGCTGTGCACAGGCTAAGTGTTTTATAAATATTTGTTCATGATGAGTGAATTATTTCATCTCTAGGAGCCATCCTTTTCTCCAGGAATAGGAAGGCATACCCTGCCTGTCCCGGTGAGTGGCTTAAACAATCTAATCAATATGTGAAATTGTTTTGTGAACTGAAATGCCAAACAATTGTAAGTTCTTTCTGTTAATATGAAAGAGAATATGCTTAAATGTCAAATGAGTAATGAAGACAAATGCTCAGAGTTTTCAGAAAAGTCTGAATGAGAAGTTGATTCTAGGCATGAATAGTCAAGAAAGGCTTCCTGAAGGGCATCATCCTGAGCTATACATTTGTCCTTACCTCCTGGGGGTTTATTCAGTCATTTTCTTTAAATTGATTCAGGTTTTAAATTTACATCTTACATTAGCTTTGATGTAAGCAATAATATTCCTGAAATCACTGAATTTATCTGCTAGTTTTACATTTTTTAAATTATGTTAAAGATTGCATATACATACTGAAAATTTTAAGTTTATTTGTGATCCAGCAAAATGATCCTCCAGAATATAAATAATACATGCATCTCATTTCTGGAAACAGAAAGAATATAGACTAGTAAATAGTAAATTAATATCCACACACCATCTCTAGGGGTAGTTTAAAGTAAGGCAAGTCTTATGCCAGGACTGAATTTTGGTAGACAAGAGAACAGGGCTGCTCTCTCTTTCCTGCAACGCCTTATCAGGCAAGTCACTTGTCAGCAGCAAATGGAGGAAGAAGCAGACCCCAACTGCAGTATCTGAAACAAGAAGCCGAATTTGTGGCTTGCTAGAGAAGGAAAGGTTACAGTTTATCAAAACAAATAAAGTGTTGAGGAGTGTGGAGTCCAGAAGTTGGGCTTTCAGAAAAGACTGGTTAGAGGTTTGCAGGCCTTCAAGCCTAGACACCGATTCACTGGAGTGTGGCTGATGCTGATTGGTTCTCAGAAGTTGGGGCCATCGCTAATTGGCTGACCCCCAAAAGTAGACTTACGATGCATTATTGTAATTGCTCATTTGGAGGAGATCTGACACCAGTGCTTATTTATGTAAAAAAAAAATGAGCACTTTCCTGTGAGGATAGAAAATTTTATTCTTACAATCAAAAAGTGGAGGGAAAATAAGTAGCAACATTATTCCAAAGTGAATAAAGAATTGACTCAAGCAAATAGGTTCCAAACTATACTTATTGAAAAATTTTATTTGTTTGTTTGTATACTTATTCATTCATTCATTCACAAGTAGTAAAACCTATTAGAGCAGCACTATCAATTTATCCAAAACGCTTGGACTATCAAAGTTTAGGAGGAAAGGTATCTATTGGTAAATAAATAAATCTCTTTTTCTACTAGCTCCAGAACCTACCATACAGAGTTGCCCATGTGAGAATTAGTTTCCTTTGGAGTGTCTGTTCTTGTGACGTTGCATTTTGTCGTAATACTTATAAATCATTTCAGTTTCAGTGTTTTAGAGTGCTCCTTATAATTTGACGTTTTGAATAATTGACATTTATGGCATGCATTGAATTTTGAATTTTACATGTCATATATACTTTTTTTTTTAACTCTTATTATCTAAAATATTCCCTCTAAATTTAGAGAAATACTGGCTACTAATGTTTTTCATGGCACAGTAACTAACACCCAGATATCATATATGCATGTACACAATGCACATATGGATTCAGGAATCCTCAGGTATGCATATGCTTATTTGCTCATTCCAAGCATATTCTACTAATACCTCAACCATGGAAGTTATGCCATTCTGCACCCTTACTCTTAACTCCCTTGGAGAAACATAGATTAAATCCAGGCAACAGATTCACAATTTTAAAAAACACAGCCCTGGCCGGTTGGCTCAGCGGTAGAGCGTCGGCCTAGCGTGCGGAGGACCCGGGTTCGATTCCGGCCAGGGCACACAGGAGAAGCGCCCATTTGCTTCTCCACCCCTCCGCCGCGCTTTCCTCTCTGTCTCTCTCTTCCCCTCCCGCAGCCAAGGCTCCATTGGAGCAAAAATGGCCCGGGCGCTGGGGATGGCTCTGTGGCCTCTGCCTCAGGCGCTAGAGTGGCTCTGGTCGCAACATGGCGACGCCCAGGATGGGCAGAGCATCGCCCCCTGGTGGGCGTGCCGGGTGGATCCCGGTCGGGCGCATGCGGGAGTCTGTCAGACTGTCTCTCCCTGTTTCCAGCTTCAGAAAAATGAAAATGAAAAAAAAAAAAAAAAAAAAACAAACAAAAAAAAAACACAATATGATTTCTTTTGCATATATAAACACAGACACACACACACATATATATGTACTTCTACTAATTTTTTTTTTTGTGTGTGTGTGTGTTAAATTCTACAAATTGCCCTGAAGATTGGGTGATTATTTCATTTGCTATATATTTGCAATTCAGTTTTTTTGTTTTGTTTTGTTTTGTTTTTGTTTGTTGTTTTTTTTTTTACAGAGACAGAGCCTGAGTCAGAGAGAGGGACAGATAGGGACAGACTGACAGGAACAGAGTGATGAGAAGCATCAATCATTAGTTTTTCCTTGCGACACCTTAGTTGTTCATTGATTGATTTCTCATATGTGCCTTGACCTTGGGGCTACAGCACACCGAGTGACCCCTTGCTCAAGCCAGCAACCTTGGGTCCAAGCTGGTGAGCTTTGCTCAAACCAGATGAGCCTGCGCTCAAGCTGGCGACCTCGGGGTCTCAAAGCTGGGTCCTCTGCATCCCAGTTCGACACTCTATCCACTGTGCCACCACCTGGTCAGGCTGCAATTTAGTTTTTAAATAATTAACAAAAGTTAGTATCATGAGACAATTTTTACAACTATAAGCACAAAAACAAGTATATAAATAGCCACCCATGTCACTAGTACATATTCTATAAAATATAGTAAGACATTATACTGCAAAGTTATCACTTATGCCAGGTGAGTAGAGGGTTCATTGTTTTAAGTAATTCTGATTGACCAAGTTTGAAACAGTAAGATATATTGGGACATCTTTGTTGCAAATCCAGTAACATCTTCTTAGAGTGTTATGCTGCTATTATTTTCCATGTAAATTCTCATTGTGCTTTTCCTCTTCATTTTTATATAAATAATGTGACATAGTTAACCAATATTCTCTAGGTCTATCTATCAAAATATATAATTCATCATAGCTGCTAGGGAATCTGACTTTTCTTATATTATTAATAAACATTAATAATGATAACAGTAGCAATAACTTACTTATCTATCCTATCATTCATATTTATGAATTATAAAATAAAATGCTGAGTTCCTACTAGGTACCAATATTCTGCAAGATCCTTCAGGAGATACAACCATGAATAGTTTGCAATCTTATGAGAGGCTTATATTGTTACTTACAGAATCCCGATAATTTATAATGTGACATGAGCTATGAATGTAGATAAAGTTGTCCTGATTCAACCATTTACAATCGGGAGTGGGGTGGAGGTAGCAAGTTAGTTACCCTAAGCTTCAATTTCTGCATCTGCAAAAATGAAGACAGTGCTAACAATACCCTTATAGAGACCTTGTGGAGAGTCTCTGAAATTATGGGAGCAATATGCCTAGTTCAATGTCCAGAACACTGTCAATGCACACCTAATTTTTAAAATTAAGTTTTTAATTTTATATATAAAATGTATATACAATATGTATATAAAATAATGTATAAAATTTAATTGTGTGTATACCTTATATACAGGGTCCCACAGCAAGTCCTGACAAATCAATATCAGAAGTGTCCTTAGAGAGGCCATATTCCAGAGATGGCCAGTACAAGCATCCTGAGTTTGTCCTTAACTCAGAATAATGCCTCCGAAGTGAAATAGTCAGGGTGGGGCTGACTCGCAGCCACTCTGGGGAAGAGGATATGTTTCATGGATTTTATGGGATGGGACCTGGGCTATAGCGCTCTGACTCTGAGTTAGAATCATGAGCCATGTGCATGGAAGGGCTGCTTTGGCTTTTCTGCCTCCAGCCTTAGAGGAGATCTTGTGCACCATACTAGTTTCACCTTGAGCACTGGCCGAAAGGAAAGAGCACCTGCCCTAAAATGCCATCCTGAGTGGGTCTGTGTGTTTGTTCTTTTTTTTTTTTTTTGTATTTTTCCGAAGCTGGAAACGGGGAGAGACAGTCAGACAGACTCCCGCATGCGACCAACCGGGATCCACCCGGCACGCCCACCAGGGGAGATGCTCTGCCCACCAGGGGGCGATGCTCTGCCCCTCCGGGGCGTCGCTCTGTCGCAACCAGAGCCACTCTAGCACCTGGGGCAGAGGCCAAGGAGCCATCCCCAGCGCCCGAGCCATCTTTTGCTCCAATGGAGCCTTGGCTGCGGGAGGGGAAGAGAGAGACAGAGAGGAAGGAGAGGGGGAGGGGTGGAGAAGCAGATGGGTGCTTCTCCTGTGTGCCCTGGCCGGGAATCGAACCCAGGACCCCTGCACGCCAGGCCGACGCTCTACCACTGAGCCAACCGGCCAGGGCCTGTGTGTTCTTTAAAACCTTCATTCACTTCTCTATTCCTACAGGTTGCAGTTGGCAACCCCTCCCAGGGGGGCAAGATTGCATTTAAAAACAAAACAAGAATTGAGAGTGGAAAGGAAGTTAATCCTACTATTTTTGACATACCACTTCTGCTAGTTTATATGGGCCCTCCTTTCAGAGAGGGAATGTTAGCTCAGGTACATGATCTGTTTTGCTCTGACTGACCTGAAGTAATATAGAAAAAAATTAAACCAAGGAAGAAGAGAACATAACAGTGAAGGTTTCCATATTCTACGTCCCCACCAGGCTGCGAGTCCTTTGAGGATGTCCACATCTCTGTAACCCACCTCGCTTAGGGCCTGGCGAGAGGAAGGCTGCCAGGAAGAGGAGAAAGAACATCATGTCTGGAGTCATTCAGACAGCAGTCCCACTCTGGTCCCTGGGTCTTGTGAACTGCACTATAGTCAATAACTTATGTAAATTATTAGAGCCTCAATTTCTTAATCTGTAAAATAGGAATAATGCTTATCTTCTTTGTAGAGTTGTTTTGAGATCCTGCACATAATAGAAATTTAAAAAATAATTTATTATTACAGCAGATGCCTAATCAGTGTCTGCTGAATAAGAGATAACTGAGATTTCAAAACTCAATACCTATTTAAAAACATGCATCATTTTTTGTCTCTTCCTTTCAGAATCATTTTCCCCATGTAGAAGTATAGAATCTAGGGAAGGAGAGGCATTTTATTTATTTGGGGTATAAATAGACTTCTTTTTTATAAAAATCTTCTAAAATAAGTGAACCTACATCTTCTCACTCTATGTAAATATAGATATAGATAAATATTTATAAACATTATAGCCAAAACTGTATATATTATCTATAATATAGTATACAACATAGCCAAATGCTAATGAGATGGGAAATATAAAAAGGTCACCTCATGTCCCTTTGCAAAAGCACTGCTTTAATAGCCATGTGCAGAGGACGGACAGCAGCAGGCCAGCCAAACAGCCACCATATGGTCAACTGAAATAGGAAAAACCTCCCGGTAGGAGGAGGGAAGGACTGTTCCAAGTACACAGTGAAACAGTTTCCAACCCAGGCAGAAAATGGCCTGGAAGGTGATGCGGGCAAGCCTCTAGGATAGCAGTCAATAGACCATGGGAGAAAAAAATGTTATTGATTCATTTTTTGTTACTGTTGCTATTTTTAAGCATTAAAATTACTTATAATGTTAATTTCTTTTTTATTTGGAATTTATTGACGTGATTTTGATAACTAATATCATATAGGTTTCAGGTATTATTTCTTAAAAGAAAGAAAAACAAAAAATTGAAGTAAAAGTAAATACAATTTTAACATTTCTACAATAGATGATGGACAATGTTATTTTTATTCTTATTTAGCATGGTTCAATGTTTTTCTATATTTTATTTATTTATTATTGAACTTATTGGGGTGACAATGATTAATAAAATTATACTTCACTTATACTGTATTGTGTGTTCACCACTCCAAGTCAGGTTCCTTCCATCACCATTTATTCTCCTTTTATATAGCATCTACCTCCCCCACCTGCTTTCCCTCTGGTAATCACCAAATTGTTGTCTGTGTCCATAAGATTTCTTTCTTTCCTTAATCCCTTCCATTTTTAGCCAGCTCCCAAACCCTTCCCATCTAACAGCTGTCAGTCTGTTCTCTCTTCCTATAAGTCTGTTTATATTTTGATTGTTAGCTATTTTGTTCATTAGATTCCACATATAAGTGAAATCAGATGGAACTTATCTTTCTCCTACTGGCTTATATCACTTAGCATAATGCTCTCCACTTCCATCCATGCTTTCACAAAGAGTAAGATTTCCTTCTTGTTTTTACTGCTGAGTAGTATTCCATTCTGTAAATGTACTACTTTTTATTTTTTAACTCACTCATGCACTGATGGACACAGGGCTGCTTACAAATCTTGGCTATTATAAATAATACTTCAATGAATATAAAGGTCCATATATTCTTTTGAATTAATGTTTCGAGTTTCTTGGATATATTCCAAGAAGTGGGATCACTGAGTCATAAGGCTTTTCCATTTTAAAGTTTTTGAGATAACTCTATACCACTTTCCACAGTGGCTACATAAGCCTGCATTCCCACCAACAGTGCAACTAGGGTACCCTTTTCTCCACATTGTCACCAATACTTGTTTGTTGATTTATTGAGGATAGCGATTCTTAAGGGTATTAGAGTCAGAAATTGTAAGGTGTTCATGCACCGTGTCAGATCAGGGGTGGAGTCCTGTTGGGTCCCGTACCTCAAGCATCTCCTCAGACAAGAGCAGTGACCTCATTCCTGACATGATTAGTGACCTAATTTCCTGACGACGGAGTCCAAACAAACTTGGAGCTTGGTACCAGGCAGCCACATTCTAAACAGATCCCACCCAGCTCATTTGGCTAGAGACACTCAGAGAGATAGGATGTTCTCTTGTTGTCTTCCCCTCTCGCAGGGCCGTCGCCTCCAGAAAGGCCATGGTAATAGTGCCTTCGGCTGCTGCCTTCACTGGGTCCTCACTTAGCCCAGACTAAAAGAGCCTGTGGCCCTTCTCACGGCGGAACACAGAGGTAACACAGGGAGGTCAAAGGAGGTTTGTTTGGGCCAGGCCACCACTCTGATCCTACCTGAGAGGCCCTTATACCCTGTGTGTGTGTGTGTGTGTGTGTGTGTATGTGTGTGTGTGTGTGTAGCTGACCGGTTCACATAGGGAGGTCATCCCCTGAGCAAGAACAGGCTGAGGGGAGGCAGAGGCCTGGAGGACCTGTCATGGTCAAACCCAGGTCAAGGCTGGCTCTGTAGACATGGAGTGTGGGCAGCATCCTCTGCCCAAAGTATGACCCCAGCCCTAGAGATGAATGTCCTTCCCCCAGGGTGAGGTCTGTGCAGACACAGGGCTGGGTTGATTGAGGGGGCAGAACACCAGTGGGCAGAAGTAGCAGTGATGAAGGGCAGGCAGGGCTTGAGGCCTCTAAACCAGCTGCTGGTCATGGTCACTACAGATCTCAACCCAAGACATCAGTGAGCAGAAGGTTGATGAAGACTCCCGCACCATCTCCACCATTGCGGGGCAGGTAGATCACTCCACTGAGGTCCAGAGCAGGCCCGAAGTGAGTGTGGCCACCTGGGAATTGGGGGAATCGGGGGAACCAGGGCCTGCAGAGGACCAGAGAAAGACTCTTCACCTGAAGTCACTCAAACTCCATGAGCAGTTAACAACTTCTAGCTTCAACCTGCAGCAACATGCCCACAGTAAGAGAACTGGGCATGAGGACCGGGAGCCCAAGGAGGCAGAGGGCAAGGGTGAGAAAGTGCGGGATGTGGTGCAGGCACGGGAGGTGGAGGTGCCTGCAAGCTATGGGAGGGGTGAGTGCCAAACACACAGCGAGCACCCCCAGGGGCTGGCCAGGAGCAACGACTGACCTCAGACCACTCATCTGTTGGACTGCCGGCAGGGAGGACGTCCTGTGGTTGGTCCTGGGCCCTGCTGTTCTGGAAGATTCTGGCTGTATTTTTTTTGGGGGGGGGGGTCAAATGGGAAGGCAGACACATAGGTGATCCTTTCTCCTCTTCCACCTCTAAGACCAGCCCAGGACACAGAACCAGATACAGGTTCAACACCTGCTCTAGGTCGTGAGGATGCAGACGCCGCGGAGGACCTGGAGGTCGCTCCAGAGCAGGAGGGCTGTCCTCCGCCAGCGGCCGGGCCTTCTCCAGCGGCCACTCCAGAGGTAGCTCCAGCGGCAGCTCCGGGGCCGGATCCAGCCTATGCCGCCTCTCTTGAGCTCCCTGAGGAAGCCCTGCCAGCCGGGCCTGAAGAACCCTCCCCAGAAAATGCCCTGGCTCCAGCCAGAGGGGAAGAGATCCCTCTAGAAAGCACATCAGGTCCAGCTTGCATCCGCTTGCTGAACATGCTTTCCTCCTCCCATTACAATTAGACTTACACCCACTGTTCGACCTTTGTCTTTTAATTAATTTAATTGCTAATTCTCCCTTTTTTCATAAATGTGATTAACTTTAAGTAGTAAATAAAAATTACTATTTATATTTTAAATTGTGCATGAAGTACATTCATGATGCCGTGCATCACCACCACTACCTAATCACAGAATGTTTCGTCACCCTGAAAGGAAACCCTGCACCCAAAGCCCTTGCCCCCCACTCCTCCTGCTCCTGGCCACCCCTGATCTGCTTTTTGTCTCTGCTTTTCTATCTATTCTGGAAATTACTATAAATAAAATTTTAAAATAAGTGTTATTTTGTATCTGTTCACATACTTTTGTTTTCATTTTTCATCTGAAATAGCATTTTTGTTACTGTTACTTGTATGTAAATCCCAGAGGTATTAGCGGCCCGATGAAGTCTTTCAGGTAAGTGTGTCCAAAATCTCAGGGTACAGACCTCCATGCTAAGTGGACTCCAGGGCCAGAAGTCAGTCAGGCAATGGCTGCCTGTTCCTGTACCCAAAACAAACACAAGAAAAATGCAGAAATCTGGGAAGACACAGCACAAGCTGGAAAGCGTTTCTTATAACTGGAGGACAGAGTTTTAACATCCCTATGATGTAGAAAACTCTCAAATGTTGGTGTTTTCTAAAGGAACAGAGGACAAACACGTGTACTTTCAATGAGAGGCACTGCACACACCAGTGCATTTCAGAGATAACTGACATCACCAATGGGGACACACGTACTATAAACACTGGGGAGAGAGCACTGTCAATATTAGACTGGCAGGCTCCTGGTCTGGTGGTGACCAGTCCTGGGGACAAAGTGAGGAAGCAGAGGCCCAGAATGTTCCCTGGAAGAAATGGGGCAAGGCCTCTCCTCTGTGAGAACAGTGTGCCAGACTCATCAATGTCCCACCAAGTGTTCACTGGCAGTGCTCATCCTAGGGAGTGACCCCAGAAATTCTTGCACAATTGTTCAAAGATGTATTCTCAAGGCTACCCATCAGAGCACTGATGAAATAGCCAGGAATTAAAAAAAAATACTAATGTCCACAGATAGGACTGGCATCCACCATTCCTGGTCCATGGCTGAGGGAGGCTGAGCAGCTGCTAAAGTGGGTGCGGAAGTCTCCATGTGCCCAAAGATAAAGTCCTTGGGGTCCTCTCACATGAGACATGAGGACCAACCGTCTTCATCCAGGATCCCATCCCTTAGACCACATCCCTTTTAACAGGCAGACACACATGTGTAAAAATAACATGATACTATATATAGACAACTCTAAAAATTTCACAAAAAAATCTACTAGAACTGATAACTGAATTCAGTGAAGTACCAGGATACAAAATAAATATCTAGATATCAGTTGCATTTATATACACCAGAAACAAACTATCAGGAAACTAAAAAAAAAAATACTTATTACAAGTCATAAAAATAATTAAAATACCTAGAAATAAATTTAACCAAGGATATAAAAGAAGTATACTTGTGAAATTATAAGACACTGAAGTAAGACATTGAAGAAGATATAAATAACTGGAAGCATATATTATGTTCATGAATAAGAATTAACATCATTAAAATGTCCATACTACCCTAAGCAATCTATAGATTCAATATATTTTCTACCAGATAACAATGGTGCCTAACTAGTGCTGATACAGTGGATAAAGTGTCAACCCAGATTGTTAAGGCACCAGTTTGAAGCCCCTAGTTTGCTGGCTCTGAGGGAATGTTTATCAGCATGGGGTCACTGGTCTGAGTGTGGGATCATCCACACAATCCCAAAGCTTGCCATCTTGAGTGCAAAGGTCACTGCCATGTAAAGCCCAAGGTGGTTGGCTTAAGCAAGGGACACTGGCTTGTCCCCCTTCAAGGCCCACACAAGGAGCCATGAATGAATAACTAAAGTGAAATTAACTATGAGTTGATGCTTCTCACCATCTCTCTCTAACCTTTCCTGTCCCTCCCTCAAATAAATAAATAAATAAATAAATAAATAAATAAATGAAATGAAAATGATGTATTTTAAGAGCTAGAACAAATATTCCAAATATTTTTATGAAACCACAAAAGCCTAAATAGCCACAGTAATCTTGACAACAAAGAATAAAGTCAGTGAAATAACACAACTTGGTATCAAACAATACTACAAAGCCATAGTAATCAAAACACTATGGTACTGGCAGAAAAACAGACAAACCAATCAATGGAATAGAATACAGAGCCTAGAACAGGGGTCAGGAAACTTTTTGGCTGAGAGAGCCATGAACACCACATATTTTAAAATATAATTCTGTGAGAGCCATACAACAACCCATGTATGTTACACATTAGCCAATAAAAATTTGGTGTTGTCCCGGAGGACAGCTGTGATTGGCTCCAGTCACCTGCAACCATGAACATGAGCGGTAGGAAATGAATGGATTGTAATACATGAGAATGTTTTATATTTTTAACATTATTACTTTTTTTTATTAAAGATTTGTCTGTGAGCCAGATGCAGCTATCAAAAGAGCCACATCTGGCTCACGAGCCATAGTTCCCAAACCTTGGCCTAGAAGTATAACTATGCTTTTGTAATCAATATTTTACAAAGGAGGCATAATTCAATTAAAAAAATTTAATGAAAAGAAAAGCAATGGTAAAAAATACTAATAACACCAGATAGTTTTCTGCTCTACTTTTTTATGTTGGTATATTGAACTAGTATCATTCTGAAACAGATTAATCTTTAGAGTGTCATTCTGTTCTGTTAATGTACTTCAGTAACTGTTTTTTAACTTTTTTTCAAGTTCATTTACTATTTATTTGGAAATGCGTCCATACAAGACTGTTTCTATCAAATAGTCACAAGATGGGAAGGGATACTTAGACCATATTGTAGAATTGCCCTCACTCTAACCCTCAGAATTAGATGTCTACATCTGCTTAAATAAGTTTGCATAGCACATTATAGGCTGTTAAAAGAAAGACACTTCACTAAAGGGCTCACCATTTAAATCAAAGATAGTAAATAGGTTAAAAGTTCAGAAACAAGGAAACAAAAGAACCAAAACTCCGCACAAGGCTGTAATCTCTCCAGGCTATTTAAACTTATTTGCTTTTTCAGGTTGGTACAGTTTCAAATATTTTTCTTATGGGCTTCTGAGTTTGTTTATATTTATCAGGTTATGTATTTTGGTTTGGAAACTATAGTGTTTAATATCTCTATATTGAATAGAACATGTCTACTCCTTTCTGAGTGGTTTTGTTTCTCTGACTGCAGCCTTTTGGATGTTGACTAGTTCAAAAGGTGAGGAGAGCAAAGGCTCTATTCCAAAACCATCTCAAAGCCTTTAGCTGAAACATGTTACTTATTGTAATCACTTTCTCTGCCTGTTTCCAGTTTTGCTGGCATTTGCTATGTCACCTATACAGTGAGGGCCACAATGAAAGTGCTAGAGTTGTGTTTCAAATAGAAGAATAATTTTAATCTTTCAAAGTTCTCACACAGAAACTTACCAAGGCTCTGCATGATGTTGGTGAGCAATGCTACTCTTGTTTGATAGAAAAATCTTGGAAGTAAATAGCAAGACTTGTAGATCCTTAAGCAAGCTCAAAGGAAGTTATAAAACCAGACATCATTTCTACATAGATTCTCTACAGACATAGCAAGTAATATCATATTTTATATAAAATACTCCCATGTTTGTGCTCATAATAATAGACTACTTTTCACTGGACAGTTTTCTATTGTATGGCTCTAAGTAGATGATATGCAAGTCTTTTAGCAAATCATTTATTTTTGTGATCCTTATATAGATTTTATTATCAACATGCAGATTTTGAGTTATTTAAATGTTAATGCATGCAGCCTGACCAGGCGGTGGCGCAGTGGATGGGGTGTCGGACTGGGATGCAGAGGACCCAGGTTCGAGACCCCGAGGTCGCCAGCTTGAGCGCGGGCTCATCTGGTTTGAGCAAAAAGCCCACCAGCTTGAACCCAAGGTTGCTGGCTCCAGCAAGGGGTTACTTGGTCTGCTGAAGACCCACGGTCAAGGCACGTATGAGAGAGCAATCAATGAACAACTAAGGTGTTGCAATGCGCAATGAAGGACTAATGATTGCTGCTTCTCATCTCTCTCCGTTCCTGTCTGTCTGTCCCTGTCTATCCCTCTCTCTGACTCGCTCTCTGTTTCTGTAAAAAAAGAAAAAAATGTTAATGCATGCAATTATGAATAGATAATTATTTTTTTTGACTCAGGATTAAGTCATTATTATTATACATTTTATTTTGGCTATTATCTTCTTTATTTCAAAATGTGCTCTTCAGTGTTTCTTGGTCTCAACATATCTGAGTGATAGGAGATCTTACCATTAGAAGTAGTAACTCACTGTATTGGTAATTTGGTGGGCCATGCAATGAGTGATGAGACAAATGTAATTGAGCATAGGACTATGTTTTCTCACGCAAATTAATAAGAATCTCTTCTGATAAGTAACTAGTGGTATTAATATTGTCATTATGAAGCCATCTTAAATGATAACTATTTTATCATCTTCACTTATTTCACTTCATTAATTTAAAAAATGTAAATTTTTACAATTTTTTCCAACATTTTATGAAATGATTTAGAAGAATTAAGAACTATACCAATTGATGATCAGTTTCTTAACTCATGAATATTGCACTGATTCATCTCTGCTTTTGTGAACCCACTGCCTAATTATGAAACTATATTGGGCCCTGGACAGTTAGCTCAGTTGGTTTAGAGCAGGGGTCTCAAACTCAACTCAGCATATGGGCCGCAGAGCAAGATCACAGCCGTTCCACGGGCCGCACTAGGTCTACAAAAGGCAACTGTTACGCAACACTTTTCTCACTGCAGTTGAAAACAAAAAAAAATCATTACAACAAGCACAATCATACATGCAGTTTACTCAGTGTCACAAAACGACCAGAAACTGTAGTTCGCATCACAACTGCTGTTAACTAAGCTAATATCTAGCTAGGATGCTAGAGAAATGAAAAATACAAGTAGGCCCCTAGGCTTACTTAATTTTATCCAAAATATTTTGAACTTCGTGGGTTAGTCTGCGGGCCGCACAAAATTGTTCGGCGGGCCGCATGCGGCCCGCGGGCCGCGAGTTTGAGACCCCTGGTTTAGAGCGTCACCCTGAAACAACAAGGTTGCAGGTTCGATTGCCAGTCAGCACACACACAGGAACAAGCAATAAATGTGCGACTGAGTAGAACAACAAATGAATGCTTCCCTTCTCATCTCTCCCTTCCTCTCTCTATCTCTATAAAAATCGATAAAAAAAAAAAAAAATTAAGCCCTGACCAGACAGATTTTTGGTTAGAACATGGTCTTAGAACATGAGGTTGCTGGTTCGATTTTCCATTCAGGGAAAGTACAGGCGCAGCTCTGTGTTCCTGTCTTGCTTTCCCTGCTTGTCTCTCTCTCTCAAAAAAAATAAATAAATAAAATAAAAAAATATATATATACATAAGGTCTACCGGAAAGTTCTGTTCGTTTTTGTAATAAAACAAAATACAAATTTTTCTTACTGTTAATAAACTTTATTAAATAATATAATTGCCATTATTATTAATGATTTCTTGCCAGTGTGAGGGCAATTTGTATATCCCATTTTTGAAAAATGTTTTGTCTTTTGATGCGAAAAATTGAACCAGTGCTTGTTTGATATCTTCTTCATTTTTGAATTTTTTGCCCTTCAAACAATTTTTTTTTTGCAGGTTAACCAATTTTAATGGAACCAAATGATTATACAGAAATATTTTATATACATCCATTAAAATAAAAAACTGTACAACTTTTCAAGGATTGAAGAAAGCAAGCAGTGAGGAGCATAACCTTGTAAAGACTCCTTGGAGTTGGAAATGGAGATTACTATGTTGGTCTTTTCACTTCAACCCCATTAGCTTCCATCTTCTTCCTCTTCTCAATGATTGCACTAATCTTCTTCCATTGGCGATCAAGCTCTGCCTTGTCACTGGTTTCCTTGAAGCGCCTGGTTTTCCGCCCTTCAGACATTTTGATGCCATACTGGAATGCAGCCTTGGGCAAAGCTTCCTTGTTGTTCATATACTCGCTGTATTCTTCCTGGGTATCAAAGTCCCAACGGCCTAAGGGCCCCTTCTTGTTACCCTGGTCCATTTTGCTGCAGTCAACCTCCTCGTCACTGTCGACAGCCATGTCATCCATCGTGGCTGGGTAGCACTCAGCATAACTGTTGGGCATGCCAAAGAAATCTCCCAGCTGCTTCTTATCCTCTGGCTTCTTCAACGATTCGGTGCCTTCCCAGCCAGCAGAACCAGCAAACTTTTCATTGATTGATTTGATCAACTTCTTGGCAGAGCCAGGTCCTTTGTCAACATCTATGGGCTCATCATCCACTTTTGGCTTCTCAAAGTAGCTGTGCCTCTTTCTCTTCCTCTCTCTCTCGGTCCCGCTCCCGATCTCGTTCTCGCTCCCGCTCCCTGGCACGGTCTCTCTCTCTCTCTCTCTCTCTCTCTCTCTTTCTCTCTCTCTCTCTCCCGATCACGCTCCTGTTCCCGATATCACTCCCGCTCCTTGTCCTGAGGCGTCTTGGTTGTGGAGGGCACAAAATCCCCAATGTCTTCGAATATATTCATGTCAGCCTCAGGGGGTTTCTTCTCTTCCAGCTTCCCTTTATCCTTCTTCTTGAGCTTCTTGATGCGGGTCCCCTGCCTCAGGTAGGAAAGGATCTGAGTGAGCTTGCTGATGACAACGTCATTTGTAGTCAGCGTGGTCTGGGCCCCCATGGTGGGGCAATCAGCTTTGCCGCGGATAAGAGTGGTGGGAATGTCTGTGTCAGCATACTCATCATCCAGGTCTACCCCATAGGCCATGGCAGGAACAGCTCATTCCACTCGTATGCCTTGCTTTTCAAGAGCATGCGGTAAACGTTGCGGCCCAAACGTGTCTTAAATTCAATTTTATTTTCAAGATCCTCATCTTTCTTGGTTTCCTTTTGGGGCTTTTCCATGAGTTCTTCCTCCTCCTTCTCTTTGCTGGCAATCTCAGCTCGTACCTTCTGAAACAGAGCAAAATCCAAGCCTTTCACTAAATGAGTGTGTTCCATGTCACCACCCAAGAACTTGGACTCTTGGATCAACTGTCTTCTCTTCTCTGCAGCTGATTTGTCCGCTTCAGCAGTTGGACCCACAGCCCTGTAGTTAGCTGTAGTACTCAGATCAGCTCCGTTTCCTCATAATCTTTATTCGCACCATCTCGCCGTTCCTTGGCTCAGTCCCGGTACTTCTCTGCTAGTTCTCTCTCTCTCTCAATTTCTTGTTGGCGAAGCTTGGCATAATAACTTTTCTTTTTTCTCCTTCTTGTAGCTGGGTCTTCATCCTCATTGTACTCCCTTGGCATCTCATGGTGACGTGACTTGGAGGACAGTGCAGAGGTAGGTGCAGCCCTTGGGGTCATGAGAAGCTTCCTAAAGTCTTCATTGGTGAGTTTTGATTGGTGGAAGGAGTGAGGATCATCCACATCGTGGCCATCTGGGGCCAAAGGGTTGGAGAACGGCTCGCTATCACGCTCTGGCATTTCGTCCACAGTGTTTCAATGCCAGCAAGAACTCCAAACAATTTTGTAAGGACAAAAGCAAGTGATAGTCGCAGGGTGCTAAGTCCGGGGAATATGGTGGATGCGACAGACATGCTTCTGTAGCATTTCTTCCTTGTTGAAATTCTTAAAAATTACAGTGGCATAAATGAACTTTATCAGTAGCCATAGGCACACTATGGCTTCACACATAAGACTAATGTGAATCAACTTTGTTTTAGTTAATTTGCTACATCAGTATGTGTACATTAAGTAATAAAAATAGAGAGACACACATGCGCCAAATAAATATGTGCTTACGTGTCAAAACTTGTTGTGATAGAAACGGACAGAACTTTCCGGTAGACTTTATAAATATATATATATATATGAAAAAGAAAAGAAAGAAGAAAAAAAAGTATAATAAATTTCAACAAATGTATTACCATAGATAAAAGAAAATTTTCATATACTAATCACAGTCATTTACTGACATTGTCAACTTCCAGGATTGATTAAAAAAGAAAAAGTCTAAGAAAACTAACAGGAGAAAGAATTACTTAATCCTAATAACATTTACTAAAAACTTACATCAAATCAGATAATGTTGAAACCAGAGATGCAGTCTCAACATGAGGGTATTCACTATTGATAATTTTATTCAATATTAAACAGAAGGTACTGGAAAATCTAGTAAGGCAATTTATTAAGTAAAGAAGTTGGAAGTATGAGAATTGGAGGGATGAGGCAAACACTTTTCAGATTCACATGACCTAAATTAATAGAGAAGAACAAAAATTAAAAAGCAAACAAACAAAAAGTTAAGATATTCTTGAGAAACAGCATTGGGGAGACTTTTTGTGTCTGCTATTAGGTTTATTATAAAGCTCTAGTAATGAAGACAGCAATGGTTTTGGAGCTTGAATAGACAAGGGACCAGTAGAACAGAGTTCTGACACATGTACACTTACAAGGAAAACTAAGATACGATAGAGATGGCAGCACAGAACAGGGGGTAATAGATGGTGTGCAAATGAACTATGTCCCAGAGTTGCGGTCTCTATGATCTCTTATTTAGTTAGGTAACAAATCTATAACTTCTTAATGACTTTTTTATATTAAATTCTCCATGTTTCTTTAATTTCTGTGAATTCTCCTAGCTGGGCCCTATAGATATAGACACTAGCTCTTATTGAGCACTTACTATATGCCAACTATTGTGCTGGTCCTTTACATTTCTTATCTTGGGAAAGTGAGAGATGGTATGTTATGGTAGCAGATATGGTCAGGAGCAAAAATCTAGTTTTTTCCTTGTTCTCATCCACAGAAGGCCCCGAACAGTAGGATAGTTGTCACCCTGATCTACCCATTTCCAAGAAGAATAGTGTGTGCTGAGAACTCGTACTCAGTCACGTGGAAAATAATGTCACCAACTACTGCATTTAGGTCTGTGCTGTTTAGTAGAATTTTTTGCAGTGATGGAATGTTCTCTATCTGTGCTGTACAATACAGTAGCCACTTCTCACATATGGCTACTGAGCATTTAAAATGTAACTAGTGTGACTGAGGAACCAGAGTTCTAAATGCCCATATGTGGGTGGTGATACTATATTGTACAGCAGTTAGACATTTCAGGGCAGTAACAAACTTAGGTGTCATGGAAGAAGTATCTCTAGGTCTTCTGGGTGTACAATTTCACAGCCAACATAAATGCCAATTGAGATTGTTAAAATTGGGTACCTAGGGGACTTATCAATGAGCTTTCATGTATGAAAAGACTGTCAAAAACAGACTGTCAAAAACAGATCACTCATGCTGGGGCTCACCTCCACAGGTGCCAGGAGCATCTTGTTTTGGGGAAGAAAGCAAACCTATACTCCATGATTAGTCTGTGAGTATATTTTAAAGACAGGCATCAATGCCTGGTGATTTTGATGCACTTAGCTTTTTTCTAGGGAGGTTCATTTAAAGATGCATACACATCGCTTAGAGCCTTAGCAAATGGATGACATATAAAAATAGGAAAGCATAAAAGGAAGCAGAAGGAAACCTGCTTCATTTGTAAAATGCTTGCTCTCTTTTCAGTACCTCCAAATTCTACACCTGAACCTCGTTTTTTAACAAAACTCTTCTTTGATTGAACTCTTATAGAACGTGTTTCATCATTCACCAGCCAGAAAAAGCCCTTGCTCATAGTCTATTCCCCAAGTCCTAACTTTTAGTAGAAGTCAAAAAAGAAAGACAAGAAAAAAGCAGTGCTGATTGGGTGGTTGCATACTGAGAAGAGGAATTGAGAATGGGTTTTTATTATATTTCTTTTTTATTTGGATCTATTTGAGTAACATTGATTAATAATATCATAAAGGTTTCAGATATTATTTTTGAAAAAACAAAAACAAAAAAATGGAAGTAAAAGTAAATACAATTTTAACATTTCTAGATGATGGACAATGTTATTTTTATTCTTATTTTGCATGGTCCAATGTTTTTCTATATCTTTATTTATTATTGAATTTATTGGGTGACATTAATAAAAATTTTACAAGTTTCAGGTGTTCAGTTCTGTACTATTTCACTTTTATTGCATTGTGTGTTCACCACACCAAGTCAAGTTTCCTTTCATTACCATTTATTCTCCCTTTTATAGCTTCTACCTCTGCCCACCTGTTTCCCTCTGGTAATCACCATATTGTTGTCTATGTCCATAAGGTTATTACTTTGCTTAATCCCTTCATTTTTCAGCCAGCTCCCAACCCCTTCATATCTGACAGCTATCAGTCTGTTCTCTCTTTCTATGAAGAGAGTTTGTGTTTTGATTGTTAGTTATTTTGTTCATTAGATTGCACATATAAGTGAAATCAAATGGAACTTATTTTTATCCTACTGGCTTATTTCACTTAGCATAATGCTCTGCTCTTCCATCCATGCTGTCACAAGGGGTAAAATTTCCTTCTTTTATTACTGCTGAGTAGTATTCCATTCTGTAAATATACTACGGCTTTATTTTAATCCACTCATCCACTAATGGACATAGGGCTGCTTACAAATCTTGGCTATTATAAATAATACTTCAATGAACATAAGGGTGCATATATTCTTTTGAATTAATGTGTCAAGTTTCTTGGATATATTCCCAGAAGTGGGATCACTAGGTCATAAGGCATTTCCATTTTTAATTTTTTGAGGTAACTCTATACCACTTTCCACAGTGGCTACATAAGCCTGCATTCCCACCAACAGTACACCTAGAGTACCCTTTTCTCCACATCGTCACCAATACTTCTTTGTTGACTTATTGAGGATAGCGATTCTTAAGGGCATTAGAGTAAGAAATTGTACGGTCTTCATGCACTGTGACGGATCAGAGGTGGAGTCTTGTTAGATCCCGTACTTGAAGCATCTCCTTAGACAAGAGCAGTGACCGCATTCCTGACATGATTAGTGACCTCTTTTCCTGACTATGGAGTCCAACTGAACTTGGAACCTGGTAACCAGGCAGCCACATTCTAAACAGATCCCACACAACTCATTTGGCTAGAGACACTTAGAGAGATAGGATGTTCTCTTGTTGTCTTCCCCTCTCGCCAGGCCATCGTCTCCAAAAAGGCCATGGTGACAGCACATTCTGCCGCTGCTGTCTCTGGATCCTCACTCAGCCCAGATGCCTGTGGCCCTCTTCACGGTGGAACCCAGAGCTAACACAGGGAGGTCAAAGGAGGTTTGTTTGGGTGAGGCCACCACTCTGATCCTACCTGAGAAGCATTATATCCCGTGTGTGTGTGTGTGTGTGTGTGTGTGTGTGTGTGTGTGTGTGTGTGTAGCAGAGGGGTTCACATAGGGAGGTCATCCCTTGAGCAAGAACAGGCTGAGGGGAGGCAGAGGCCTGGAGGACCTTTCATGGTTTCACCTAGGTCAAGGCTGGCTGTGTAGACATGGAGTGTGGGCAGTACCCTCTGCCCAAAGTATGTCCTCAGCCCTAGAGATGAATATCCTTCCTTTGGGTGAGGATTGTGCAGACTCAGGGCTGGGCCTGATGGGTATGGGGAGGGATGATGTCCAGTGGGCAGAAGTAGCAGGGATGAGGTCAGGCAGGGCTTGAGGCCTCTAAACCAGCTGCTGGTCATGGTCACTACAGATCTCAACCCAAGACATCAGTGAGCAGAGGTTGATGAAGACTCCCGCACCATCTCCACCATTGCGGGGCAGGTGGATCACACCACTGAGGTCCAGAGCAGGCCCAAAGTGAGTGTGGCCACCTGGGGGTCAGGGGAACCAGGGCCCACAGAGACCAGAGAAAGACTCTTCACCTGAAGTCACTCAAACTCCATGAGCAGTTAACAACTTCTAGCTTCAACCTGCAGCAACATGCCCACAGTAAGAGAACTGGGCATGAGGACCGGGAGCCCAAGGAGGCAGAGGGCAAGGGCAAGGGTGAGAAAGTGCGGGATGTGGTGCAGGCACGGGAGGTGGAGGTGCCTGCAAGCTTATGGGAGGGGTGAGTGCCAAACACACAGCGAGCACCCCCAGGGGCTGGCCAGGAGCAACGACTGACCTCAGACCACTCATCTGTTGGACTGCCGGCTGGGAGGACGTCCTGTGGTGGGTCCTGGGCCCTGCTGTTCTAGAAGGCTCCAGCTGTGTTTTTCTGGGAGTAGGGGGGTCAAACTGGAAAGGACACTAATAGGTGATCCTTTCTCCTCTTCTACCTCTAAGACCAGCCCAGGACACAGAACCAGATACAGGTTCAACTTCTGCTCTAGGTGAGGATGCAGACGCCGCGGAGGACCTGGAGGTCGCTCCAGAGCAGGATGGCTGTCCTCCGCCAGCAGCCGGGCCTTCTCCAGTGGCCACTCATGTGGCAGTTCTTGCAGCAGCTTCGGGGCTGGGGCTGGGGCTGGCCTGTGCGGCGTAACTTCTGCTCCCTGAAAAGGTCCAGCAATAGAGCCTGTAGAACCCTCCCCAGAAAATGCCCTGGCTCCAGCCAGAAGGGAAGAGCTTCCTAGAAAGCACATCAGGGCCAGCTCTGGATCAGCTTGTTGAACCTGCTTTCCTCCTCCCATTAGAATTTAACTTACCCCCACTGTTTGACCTTTTCCTTTTAATTAATTTAATTGCTATTTTTTTCCTTTTCTCATAGATATGATTAATTTTAACTAGTAAATAAAAATTACTATTTGTATTTTAAATTGTGTGATTCTTGAGCATGAAGTACATTCACGATGCCCCGCATCACCACCACTACCTAATCACAGAATGTTTCCTCACCCTATAATGAAACCCTGCACCAAAAGCCCTTGCTCCCCACTCCTCCTGGCCACCCGTGATCTGCTTTCTGTCTCTACTTTTTTTTACCAATCTATACATTTCTATAAATGAAATCTTAAAATATGTGTCTTTTTGTGTCTGCTCACATACTTTTCTTTTCTCTTTTTTCATCTGAAATATCACTTTTATTATTTGAAAGGGAAATCCCAGAGGGATTGGCAGCCCAATGAAGCCCTTCAAGTAAGTGTGTCCATAATCTCAGAGTAAGTGCGACCCCAGGGCCAGAAGTCAGTCAGTCAATGGTGTCTGTTCCTGTACCCAAAATAAAAACAAGAAAGATGTGAAAATCTGGGAAGACACACCAGAATCTGAAAAGCATTTCTCATAATGGGAGGGCAGAGTTTTAACATCTTCATGATGCAGAATACTCTCAAATGTTGGTGTTTTCTAAAGGGACAGAGGACAAACACATGTACTTTCAATGACGGGCAGTGCACATACCAGTGCAAGTCAGAAATGCTTGAACTCTGCTATGGGGATGCAAAAAATGTAAAGACAGGGAGAGAGCACTGTCAATATCAGACTGGCAGGCTTCTGGACTGATGGCAACCAGCCATGGGGACAAAGTGAGGAAGCAGAGGCCCAGCAGATCCCCTGAGGAGAAGGAGGCAAGGCCCCTCCTCTGGGATGACAGTGTGGAGGACTCGTCAATGTCCCACTGGTTCTCACCTTCCCCTGGCAGTACCCATCCTAAGGAGTGACACCAAAAAGTTCTTGCACAATTGTTCAAAGTTGTATTCTCAAGACTTCCCATCAGAGCATTGATAAAATAGCCGGGAATTTGAAAAAACATTAATGTCCATGGAGAGGCCTGGGATCCACCAATCCTGGTCCACATGGATGAGGGAGGCTGAGCAGCTGCTAAAGTGCGTGTGGGAGTCTCTATGCACCAACAGATAAAGACCTTGGGATCCTCTCACATGAAACATGTGGGCCAACCATCTGCATCCAGGGTGCCCATCCCTTAGACCACATACCTGTGATTTTAACAGGCAGAGAACCATATGTGAACATGACATGATACTATATATAGACAACCCTAAATATTTCACAAAAAATCTACTAGAACTGATAACTGAATTCAGTAAAGTAACAGTATACAAAATAAATATCTATTCAATAGATATCAGTTGCATTTATATACACCAAAAATGAACTAACAGATAGGAAAATTTAGAAAACAATACCTTTGACAAGTTATAGAAATAATTAAAATATCTAGAAATAAATTTAACCAAGGATATGAAAGACCTATACTTATAAAATTGTTTAGACACTAAAGTAAGAAATTGAAGAAGATATAAATAACTGGATGCTTATATCATGTTCAAGAATAGGAAGAATTAACATCATTAAAATATTCATACTATTCAAAGCCCCTAGTTTGCTGCATCTGAGGGCAGGTTCATCAGCATGGGGTCACTGGCTTAAGTGTGGGATCATCCACACAATCCCAAAGCTTGCCATCTTGAGCCCAAAGGTCACTGGCATAAAAAGCCCAAGGTCACTGATTTAAGCAAGGAAACCCAGTCTCACCCCCATTATGGACCATTCGAGGAGCAATCAATAAACAACTAAAATGAAAGCAACTAAGAGTTGATGTCTCTCACCCTCTCTCTCTATCCCTTCCTGTCTCTCTCTCAAAAATAAAATAAAATAAAATAAAAATACCAATGGTGTATTTTACAGAGCTAGAATAATCCAAAATTTTTTATGAAATCACAAAAGACCCTGAACAGCCACAGCAATTTTAAAAACAAAGAATCAAGTCAGAGGAATTACACTACTGGGTAACAAACTACACTACAAAGCCATAGTAATCAAAACACTATGGTACTGGCAGAAAAACCGAAAAACTGATCAATGGAGCAGAATAGAGAGCCTAGAAATATACTCATGCTTTTATAATCAATTGATATTTGATAAAGGAAGCATAATTCAATTAAAAACTTTTTTAATAAAAAAAAAGCAATGGGAAAAAAACCTAATAACTCCAGATAGTTTTCTGCTCTACAATTTACATGTTGGTGTTTTGAACAACTATCATTCTGGAACATATGAATTTTCAGAGTGCCTATTTTGTTCTGTTAATATTTTCTAGTACCTATTTGTAGCTTTTTTTCAAGTTCATTTGTTATTTGTTTGGAAATGTCTCCATATAATACCATTTCCATAGAAGAGTAATGGGATGGGAAGGGATACTTAGACCATATTGTAGAATTGCCCTTACTCTAACCCTCAGAATTAGATGTCTACATCTGCTTAAATAAGTTTGCATAGGAATTATAGGCTGTTAAAAAAAAAGACACTGCACTAAAATGCTTACTATTTAAATCAAAGATAGTGGATAGGTTAAAAGTTCAGAAACAAAAAAACCAAAAGAATAAAACTCCATACAAATCTGTACTCTAACCAGGCTATTTAAACTTACTTGTTTTTTCAGGTTGATACGGCTCCAAATATACTGCTCACAAAACTTTGGGGATATTTTATTGCTTCATATTTATTTTCAAATATCCCCTAATTTATGTGAGCAGTAAATTTTCCTTATGGGCCTCTGAGTTTGTTTGTATTTATCAGGTTACATACGACAATTTTTGTTTCCAAACTATAGTGTTTAATATCTATATATCAGATAGAGCATGTCAACTCTCTTCTGAGAAGTTTTGTTTCTCTGACTGCATGCAGCCTTTTGGATGTTGACTAGTTCCAAAGGTGAGGAGAGCAAAGGCTCTATTCCAAAACCATCTCAAAGCCTTAGCTGAAACACGATACTTGTGGTAATCACTTTCTCTGCCTGTCTCCAGTTTTGCTGGCATTTGCTATGTCACCTATTCAGTGAAGGCCACAACGAAAGTGCTAGAGTTGTGTTTCAAATAGAAGAATAATTTTAATCTTTCAAAGTTCTCACACAGAAACATACCAAGGCTCTGCTCGATGTTGGTGGGCAATGATACTCTTGTTGATATAAAAATCTTGAAAGTAAATAGTAAACTTTGTAGAACTTTAAGCAGGCTCAAAGGAGTTATAAGACCAGACATCATTTCTACATAGATTCTCTACAGACACAGCAGGTGATATCACATATTATATAAAATACTCCCATGTTCGTGCTCATCATAATAGACTATTTTTCACTGGACAGTTTTCTATAGTATGGCTCTAAGTAGATGATATGCAAGTCTTTTAGCAAATCATTTATTTTTGTGATCCTTATATAGATTTTATTAGCAACATGCAGATTTTGAGTTATTTAAATGTTAATGCATGCAATGATGTATAGATAATTGGGTTTTTTGACTCAGGATTAAGAGTCTTTATTATTATTATTATACATTTTATTTTGGCTATTATCTCTGCTTTATTTCAAAATGTGGTCTTCAATATTTCCTGATCTCAACATATCTGAGTGATAGGAGATCGTAGTATTAGAAGTAGTAACTCTCTGTAGTGATAATTTTGTGGCCATGTGATGAATGATAAGACAAATACAGTGGTACCTTGAGATACGAATTTCATTCATTCTGTAACTAAGCTCGTAAGTCAGTCAACTCATATATCAAACTGCTGATACTGGTCCCGTGCGCCAACGCACCAACTAGTGGCAGCTTCTGGAATCACGATTCGTATCTCAGAATTTTGCTCAGATCTCGAACAAAAATACTGACTGAGTCACAGCTCATATCTTAAAAAATTCGTATGTTGGTCTGTTCGTATCTCAAGGTACCACTGTATAATTGAGCGTGGGTCTGCCTTTTTCCACTCCAAGTACTAACAATCTCTTCTTATAAGTATCTAGGGGTATTAATATTGTCATTATGAAGCCATCTTAAGTGATCATTTTTTCTCATCTTAACTTATTTGAATTTAATAATTTGAAAAATGTAAGTTTTAACAATTTTTCCCAACATTTTATGAAATGATTTAGAAGTGTTAAGAACTATACCAGTTGATAATCAATTTCTTAATTTGTGAATATTGCACTGATTCACCTCTGCTTTTGTGAGCCCACTGCCTAATTATGAAACAGTATTGGGCCCTGGCCAGTTAGCTCAGTTGGTTTAGAGCATCACCCTGAAACAACAAGGTTGCAGGTTCGATCCCCAGTCAGCACGCACACAAGAACAAGCAACAAATGTACGACTGAGTAGAACAACAAATGAATGCTTCCTTTCCCTTCTTTCCCTTCCTTTCTCTATGTTTATAAAAATCAATTAAAAAAATAATTAAGCCCTGGCCAGATAGATCGGTTGTTTGGAACATGATCCTGGAGCAAAAGGCTGCTGGTTCAATTTCCCAGTCAGGGTACATATAAGAGCAGCTCCATGTTCCTGTCTCTCTCTCCCTGCCTGTCTCTCAAAAATATATAAATAAGAAAGAAAGAATAAAAAAGAAAGAAAAAAAAAGAAAGAGAAAATAAACTATAATAAATTTCACCAAATGTATTAGTGGTAATAGAGATAAAAGAAAGTTTTCATATACTAATAACAATAAATAAATGACAGTGTCAACTTTCATGCTTGATCAAAGAAAAAAACTCTTAAGAATAATAACAATAGAAAGAATTACTTAATATGATATTAATAATGTTTACTAAAACTTACATCAAATAAGATACTTTATGTTGAAACCATAGATGCAGTTTCAACATGAGGGTATTCGCTATTGATAATTTTATTCAATATCAAACAGAAGGTCCTGGGAAATCTAGTAAGACAATTTATTAAGTAATGAAGTAGGAGGTATGAGAATTAGAAGAAAGGGACAAGCAGTTTTCACATTCACATGACCCTAAACTAATAGAAATGAACAAAGGATCAAAAGCAAACAAATAAGAGATTCTAAGATGGTGACGGAATAGGCGGATGTCCAACTGACATCTTCCACGACCAAACTGGATTATAAATTAATTTAAGAACAATCATCTTGAAAACTCAACTTTGGACTAAATGTAGAAGACTCTATAAATAAGGGTCACAGGAAAAGCTACACCAAGACTGGTAGGAAGGACAGAGACACAGAGGGGATTGCCCCGCTCCCATGAGCGAGTGGCGGCTGATGGTCCAGAGGGACTCTCACTGTGAGGAGTGTCACCCTGAGAGGTGTGAGTCCTCAGTCCCAGGCCTGAAGCCCCAGCCTAGAGCTCCAGAGCCTAGAACAGTTGCCCACATAGCAATTGGCACTGTAAAGAGCCAGGTTTCTCTCTGTGAGAAAGAGATAGAACTCTCAGAGATGTAGGCTCTGTCTTAAAGAACTCGCACAGAAAATTTTATTCATAGTCACTTACCTGGGGCTCCAATAAAGGGTGAGCTGAGAGGACTCAAGTTGCACAAGGACACTCTAAAGTTGGAGGTCCAGGTAGAAACAGTGTGGGGGATGGCTACCAGAACCCCTGTGCTGAGTCATTCTCTAGTTACTGCAGTTGCCATCTTTCTTGGGTGGAGCAGTCCCCTCTGAGTGGCATCAGCCTGCTCCAGTCATGGTGACTGGGTTGCTCAGAGAAATCAGGAAGCAGGAAGAGCACCAGTGACTCAGTTTTCTGGTGTTGAGGCTGGAGTTTTCCCCCACAAGTTTCTGAGTCTAAGACTGACGATTCCACCTCCCAGAGAACTCAGTACAAACTATCTGGGGAGCCAGCAGACCAACCTTTGGGTATTAGAGGCCATACCCACCAGACTCCAGGGGCCACAGCCTACTGAGGTCTGTGAAAAAGTCTGGATAGACTGACACCTGAGGCCAAGAGGCAGAGCCACACCCACCACCATTTTTAATACCTAAATTGCCACAGGCTCTGGACTCTAACAGAGGATTTTTCAGTGGCTGAGACCAACAAGCAGCTAGCAGACAGAGGCTGCAGAAAGCAAAACTCAAGGAACCTTGGCCTTTTAAGCAGACCTTCCCCAGGCCTTGAATGGATAAAAGCCAGGCTAGGTGTGTAGCTGGTATTTCCATGTATACCTGGGCCTAGCAGAGGCAGCCACAAACTCTGGATTGCTCAGCTCCAAGAAGGTTGCTGAGGGCTAGTCACGGGCAATGTCTCCCACTGGTATGTACCAGGTTCCTGCCAGGGAGGCCCAGATCAGGCACATCCAGAGGACAGCTGTGGAAAGCATCAGTTCAGGACCTAACAACCCTTACTAGAGTGGTATCCTAAAGAAGGGCTCCTCACACCTGCCCCAGTTGAGGAGAGTTCTGCTCTCTGTGGTCAGCACAGGCACAGTGGCTCATGTGCATTGGATAGAGTGGAGCTTCATAGTCAGCCAGCCTGGGTGCTGGATCCTGTCCTGCTGGACTAGATTCCACAGGGGGAAGGGAGAGAGGCTTAGAGCATGGGTATTTAAAGTGTGGCTCCCTGTGAGCCAATTGTTGAATCTGATCGAGGGGCTTAGCCACTCTCTGGGGGTCACAGTCAGCCCCAGGAGAGGACTCTCTTAGTCTTCTTCCCTGAGACCAGGGTCTCCCCAGTGGTAAGAATTTCTGCAGAGTGGACTGTTGGCCCCACTTGATCTGAATCTGCTGCTCACCTTATTGGGGATAAATAAAATTTGAGTATATAGAAGTGGCTGAGGGATTAAGCTCTGGAGTAGGGGCCACATTCCCATACTGAGCTACTGACCAAGAGACCCCTAGAGTAGGAGGTCCCACTAATGTTGTATTCCCAACCACAGCTGCCCTAACCCAACAAGCTTGCAACCTGTAGAGGGGTTAGTTGGGTGAAGTCAGTCTGGGCCCACACTATAGTCTTTCTATAGAAGATTCGGTGGGAAATCCAGGCAACTACAAGAGGAGGAGAAGCAGCTGAAAAGTGGAGGCAAATCTTATGAAGCGTGGAGCTTTTACAGAGCTGCTGTCATTACTAAGGAAGAAGCTGATCCTTATACACAGGTTGGCCCTTCCCACACTACTAGGCACAGAAAATGCAGACACAAAGAGCAAAAACAGCAGCAGCTACAAACAGGTAGCCCACAGCAAGTTAAAACAACAGCTGAAACCAACCCAAGAAGACCTAGAACCAACACAACTGGTAGTGTGTGGCAGACAGCACCAACCCTAGACTCAGCTATCTACATAAACAGCATGTCCAAAGGAGGTGTCTAACATGCACCACACACTATGGAGAATAAAAACGCCCAACAGGACAAATATTACACAATGTGTAATACATATGATCAAGGTTGACCTTTAGAACCAGCCAGGCTGAAGGAATAATCATACCCACAAAAAGACAAACTGCATTCAATACTCACATACAACAGGAGGGAAAATAGTACCCTCAAGAAGTATTCCTAGAACAAGAAAAACAGGAGCCCGGAGGTCAGTATCACTGAGGCCATCTTCCTTATAAAGACACCACAAAAATTTCAAAGTCAGACAGCGCTACCTAATACACAGACAAAATGGGAGATAGAGAAATGTGACCCAAATGAATCAACAATAGAAATCCCCAGAAAATGAACTAAATGAAATGGAAGTAACCAAACAACCAGATGCAGTTTAAATAATAATTTTTAGGATGCTTAAGGATCTTGGAGCAACAATAGATAGACATAATGAGCACTTGAATAAAGAGATAGCAAGCATCAAAAAGGACATTGAAATAATAAAAGAGAATCAGTCAGAAATGACAGATACAATATCAGAAATGATAACTGTGGAGTTCCAAGATGGCCACAGAGTAGGTAGATGCTCCAATTCCCACTTCCCAGAACCAAGGTGGATTACAACTTAAATCTGAAAACATTCATCATGAAAGACAAACTTTGGACTAAACTAAGAGGATTCTACAGCCAAGAACCACCAATGAACCCACTCTGAGACTGGTAAAAAAGGCGGAGACACAGAAATGGCTGCCCCACTCCAGGGAGTGAACGGCAGCTAGGAGAAACTTTTGTAATAGGGAGGGCTCTCCAGTAAGGTGCAGGTTATTACCCCAAAACCAGAATCCCGCCCTAGAGCCCTGGAGCCTGGAAGGGGCTTATGGACTATATTTGGCTGAGAGAAAAACCTAGACAAGGTTTGAGAGAAGGAGGCAGGACTCTCAGACCCAGGCTCCGTATTAAAGGAACTGCACAAAGAGCCTCACTCATAGCCATTTTCCTGGAGCTCCAGGAGGACACCCTAACCCCTGGACTGAGTTAATGCCCAAATTTAAAGTGAATTCCTGGGAACAGCATCACCAGCAAAGGAAAGAAAGTGCCCTGTCCACCAGAGGCTCCCCTACCCTAGCTAGAACAAAGGTGCTTAGAGCCAGGCGCCATGATATGGACACAAACAGGGAGTGTGGAGGTCTAAGCTACCCCCCGCCCCCACTGCTGAGTGCTTGGCCAGAGCAGGCAGGCTGAAGGAAGTAGGGCGCAGCTGCAGAAGTTCAAGTGAGCATGTGCAACCCGGCTAGTGGAGCTAGGAACCGCCTCTACCGCTGCGGAGGTTTGGGCTTACACACAGTGGTGCTCCCTGAGTGGACCCACTCTTGGTGGGGGTGGATGCTCGAGCATCAGCAGAAGGGGTATGGAAGAGTGCACACGAGCCCGCCAGCAAGGGTGGAAGTCACGCCGGATGCTGTGGGGATCCGGGCCCACGTGCAAACCTGCTCAGGGTGCTGGTGCACCCTCAGCAGCAGCAAAAGCAAGGGCGACCTCAGCAGTAATCCGAGCAGGTGCACACAGCCCCCCAAGGCGGCTGCTGAGGTCTGAGATGACCGAGGCAGCCCTGGAAGTGGACCAAGCGGGTGTGTGCAGCCCCAACCGCAGGGGATGAAAGCTGGGGCAGATGCCCAAGCCCATGAGCAATAGTGCCCATGGTGCAGACCAGCTCTCAGAGGCAGCAGAGGCTGGGGCAGCCATGGAAGCATTCCAAACGAGCACGCGGGCTCCTGTGAGCCTGACCAGAGCAGCTGTGGCCATGGAGGTGGGCTGGCGCCAGCAGCACCTGAGTCAAAAAGCCCCAGGCAGCAACAGTGGTGGTAGCCTGGTAGACAGACCACACAATGGGAGTGCAGGGCCATGCCCACTGGACCCCTGTGACTACACCCTACTGAGTGCTGAGAAAGAACAAAAAAAGAAAAGAAACAAAGTAAATAAAATGTCTGGATAGAATGACACCTGAGGCTAAAGAGTAGGCCACATATAATACCGTACCTAATCACTGAGTTACACTTCTGAGCCAACAAGTAGCCAGCAATAATAGCAACAGAGAGCAGATTTAAGGGAAACTTGAAATTTTTAAAGGAATTCCTGCCAGGCAAAGAGTAGATAAAAGCAAGCTTACAAGTGCACCTGATATTTATAATGGCACCTGGACCCATCAGAGGCAACCACAAGATGCAGATAACTGGTAGCTCTCAAAAGGTGGATAAGAACCAGTCATTGGCAGTGATGTCCACTGATCTGCACCAGATCCTGGCCAGGGAGGTCCAGGGCAACACAGACAAAATGGGAAGACAGAGAAGTACAATCCAAATAAATCAGCAAGAGAAACACCCAGAAAATGAACTGAGTGAGATGGAAATAATCAAACTACTGGATGCAGAGTTTAAAATAATGATTATTAGAATGCTGAAAGATCTTAGAACAACAATGATGGACACAATGAGCACATAAATAAAGAAATAAAAAGCATCAAAAAGGACATTGAAATAATGAAGAAGAAAAACCATTCAGAAATGGCAAATACAATATCAGAAATGAAGACTACACTAGAAGCAATTAAAAGCTGGCTGAATGAAGCAGAGAATCAAATTAGCAAGTTAGAAGACAAGATAAATGAAAAAGAAGTGGAGCAGCAAAAAGAAAAGAAGCTGAAAAAAATCTGAGAAATTCTAAGAGAGTTCTGTGACAACATGAAGTGAAATAACATCCGCATCATAGGGGGTCCTGAAGAAGAAAAGAAAAAACAAGGGATAGAGACCTTGTTCAATCAAATTATGGCTGAAAACTTCCCTAAACTGATCCAGGAAAAAAATCACACAAGTTCAAGAAGCACAGAGAATTCCATTAAAGAGAAACCCAAAGAAATCCACACCAAGACACATCATAATTAAAATACCAAAGCTAAGAGATAGAGAAAATATTAAAAGCTGCTAGAGATAAAAAGGCTATCACCTACAATGGAACCCCCATAAGGATGACATCCAACTTCTCAACAGAAACACTTGAGGCCAGAAGGGAATGGCAAGAAATATTCAAAGTAATGCAGAAGAAGAACCTACAACCAAGACTACTTTATCCAGTTTGGCTATTGTTTAAAATAGAAGGAAAAATAAAAAGCTTCCGAGACAAAAATAAATAAATAAATAAATAAAAAACTCAAGGAATTCATTATAACCAAACCAATGCTGCAAGAATTATTAAAGGGCCTGTTTTAAACAGAACAGAGGGGAAAAAGAATATAGTAAAAGAGGACTATAGCTTCAAAGAATAAAATGGCAATTTAAATTACATTTCAATAATAACCTTAAATGTAAATGGATTAAATGATCCAATCAAAAGACATAGGGTAGCTGCATGTATAATAAAATAGAACCCATACATATGTTGTCTACAAGAGACACACCTCAAAACAAAAGATACACATAGACTGAAGGTAAAATGATGGGAAAAAACTATTTCATGAAATGGAAATGAAAATAAAGCTGGGGTAGCAATATTTATATCAGACAAAATGAACTTTAAAATAAAGGTTATAGTAAGAGATAAAAAAGGTCTTTACATAATGATAAAGGGAACAATCCAACAGGAAATTATAACCATTATAAATATGTACACACCTAGTATAGGAGCACCTAAATATATAAAGCAGACTTTGATGGATATAAAGGGTGAGATCAACAGCAATACTATCATAGTAGGGAAATTCAGTACCCCACTAACATCACTAGATAGATCCTTAAGAAAGAAAATTAACAAAGAAACAGCAGACTTAAGGAACACACTAATCAACAGGATTTAACAAATATCTTCAGAACCTTCACCCTAAAGCAGCAGAATATACATTCTTTTCAAGTGCTCATAGTACATTAGCTAGGATAGACTACATGTTAGGGCACAAAAGAGGTCTCAACAAATTTAAGAATATTGAAATTATATCAAGCATCTTCTCGGATCACAATGGCATGAAACTAGAAATAAACCACAACAGAAAAACTGAAAAATACTCAAACACATGGAAACTAAATAGCACGTTATTAAATAATGAATGGATTAACAATGAGATCAAAGAAGAAATAAAATATTTTCTAGAAACGAATGATAATGAGCATACAACAACTCAAAACTTATGGGACACAGCAAAAGCAGTACTGAGAGGGAAGTTCATAGGACGACAGGTATACCTTAAGAAGCTAGAAAAAGCTCAAATAACAACCTAACCCTGCATCTAAAAGGACTAGAAAAAGAACAGAAAGTAAAGCCCAGAGGTAGTAGGAGGAAGGAAATAATAAAGATCCAAGTGGAAATAAATGACATAGAGGCTAAAGAAACAATACAGAGGATCAATGAAACCAAGAGCTGGTTCTTTGAAAGGGTAAACAAGATCGATAAACCTTTAACCAAATTCCACAAGAAAAAAAGAGGACTCATAAATAAAATTAGAAATGAGAGTGGAGAAATAACAACTGACACAACAGAAATACAAAAAAATGTGAGAAAATACTGTGAAGAATTGTATGCCAAAAAATTAAACAACCTAGGTGAAATGTACAAATACTTGAAACTTATAATAGTTCAAAAGTCAATTTGGAAGAATCAGAAAACCTAAACAGACTGATTACAACAAATGAGATCAAGAGTCATCAAAAAACTCCCAACAAACAAAAGCCCTGGACAACATGGCTTCACTGGTGAAATCTACCAAATATTCAAAGAAGAAGTAACTTCTATCCTTCTCAAGCAATTTCAAAAAATTCAAGAGGAAGGAAAACTTCCAAGCTCCTTTTATGAGGCGAGAATAATTCTGATTCCAAAACCAGGCAAAGACAACACAAAGAAAGAATATTATAGGCCACTATCCCTGATGAATTCAGATGTTAAAATCCTCAACAAAATATTAGCAAAATGGATCCAGTAATACAAAAAAAAAAATCATATATCATGATCAAGTGGGATTTATTCTGGGAGGCAAGGATGGTACAATGTTCGTAAATCAATCAATTTGATTCATCACATAAACAAAAGGAAAGAGAAAAAACACATGATAATTTCAATAGATTCAGAAAAAACATTTGATAAAATCCAGCACCCATTTATGATCAAAACTCTCAGCAAAGTGGGAATACAGGGAACATACCTCAATATGATAAACGCCATCTATGACAAACCTATACCCAACATCATACTCAATGGGAAAAAATTAAAAGTAATCCCCTTAAGTTCAGGAACAAGGCAGGGGTGCCCCTTTTCACCATTCTTATTCAACTTAATACTGGAAGTCCTAGCTACAGGAATCAGACAAAAAGAAGAAATAAAAGGCATACAAATTGAAAAAGAAGTAAAAATATCATTATTTGCAGATGATATGATATTGTATATAGAAAACTCTAAAGTCTTAGTCAAAAAACTACTGGATCTAATAAATAAATTCAGCAAGAGGGCAAGGTATATAATTAATACACAGAAATCAGAGGCATTTTTTAAAAATTTATTAATTTTAATGGGGTGACATTGATAAATCAGGGTACATATGTTCAGAGAAAACATCTCCAGGTTATTTTGACATTTGATTATGTTGCATACCCATCACCCAAAGTCAAATTGTCCTCTGACACCTTCTATCTGGTTTTCTTTGTGCCTCTCCCCACCCCCCTCGCCTTGCCCTCCCCAGAGGCATTTTTATACACCAATAATGAACTGTCTGAAAGAGAAATTAAGAAAACAATCCCCTTCACTATTGTAACAAAAAAATAAATAAATAAAGTACCTAGGAGTAAATTTAACCAAGGAGATTAAAGACTTGTAACCGAAAAATTATGAAACATTGATAAAAAAAAATCAAGAAAGATAGAAACAAGTGGAAGCATATACCGTGTTCATAGATAGAAAGAATAAACTTCAGTAAAATGTCTATATTACCCAAAGCAATTTATAAATTCAATGCAATAACAATTGAAATACCAATGACATGCTTCAGAGATATAGAACACATATTCCAAGAATTTATATGGAACCAAAAATGAACATGAATAGCCTCAGCAATATTGAAAAAGAAGAATAAAGTGGGAGGTATCACACTTCCTGATATCAAGTTATATATACTACAAGGCCATTGTACTCAAAACAGCTTGGTACTGGCATAAGAACAGGCATATAGATCAGTGGAACAGAACATAGAATCCAGAAATAAACCCACAACTTTATGGACAATTGATATTTGACAAAGGACGTAAGAGCATACAATGGAGTAAAGACCGTCTCTTTAACAAATAGTGTTGGGAAAATTGGACAGCTACCTGCCAAAAAATAAAACTAGACTACCAACTTATACCATTTGCAAAAATAAACTCAAAATGCATAAAAGATTTAAATCTAAGTTGTGAAACCATAAGTATTTTAGAAGAAAACATAAGCAGTAAGCCCACTGACATCTCTCGCAGCAATATATTTGCTGATTTATCTCCATGGGCAAGTGAAATAAAAGACAGGATAAACAAATGGGACTATATCAAACTAAAAAGCTTTTGCACAGCTAAAGATAATCTGAACAGAATTAAAAGACAAACCACACAATGGGAGAACATATTTGACAGTATATCTGATAAGGGGTTAATAACCAAAATTCATAAAGAACTTATAAACTCAACACCAGGAAGACAAACAAGCCAATCAAAAAATGGGCAAAAGAAATGAATAGACACTTCTTCAAAGAGGACATACAGGTGACCATAGACAGATGAAAAATTGTTCACATCACTAATCATTAGAGAAATGCAAATTAAAACCACAATTACATACCACCACACACCAGTCAGAATGGTACTCATTAACAAAACAACACATGATAGGTGCTGGCGAGGATGTGGAGAAAGGGGAACCCTCCTGCATTGCTGGTGGGGTTACAGACTGGTGCAGCCACTGTGGAAAACAGTATAGAGATTCCTCAAAAATTATAAATGGAACTGCCTTTTGATCCAGCCATTCCACTTTTAGGAATATATCCCAAGAACACCATATCACTGATTCAAAAAAAAAAAAATGTACCCCCATGTTTATGGCAACATTGTTCACAATAGCAAAGATCTGGAAACAGGCCAAGAGTCCGTCAGTGGACGAGTGGATTAAAAAGCTGTGGTATATATATATATAATGGAATACTATGGGTCCATGAAAAATAAGAAAATATTACCTTTTGCAACAACATGGAAGGACCTGGAAACTATTATGTTAAGTGAAATAAGCCAGGCAGAGAAAGAAAAATATCATATGACCTCACTCATTTGAGGAATCCAAAGAACAATGTGAACTGAGGATCAGAATTAAACCTGAAGGGAAGGGGGGAGGGAGCTGTTGGGAGGGGAGCTAGGGAGATGTTCAGGGGAATACAGGGGAGGGGGGATGCATTCAGGGTGACACTAGAATCTGTGCAAACAGTAAATTAAAAAAAAGAAATGAAGACTGCACTAGAAGGAATCAATAGCAGGCTGAAGGAGGCAGAGGATTGCTTTAGCAATTTAGAAGACAAGATCAATGTAAGCACAGAAGTAGAGCAGGAGACTGAAAAGAGGCACAGGAAGACTGAGGAAACTCTAAGGGAGCTCTGTGACATGAAGAGAAACAACAAGCACATCACAGAGGTTCCTGAAGGAGAAGAGAATAAAGAAGGGATAGAGAAACTGTTTGAAGAAATCACAGCTGAAAATTTCCCTAAGTTGATGAAGGAAAAAGTCACACAAATTTAAGAAGCACAGAGAGTTCCATTAAAGAGGAATCTAAGGAGGCCTACACCAAGTCACATCATAATTAAAATGCCAAAATTAAGAGACAAAAAAAATACTAAAAGCAGCAAGGGAAAAGCAGTTAATTAAATACAGAAGAGCCCCCATTAGGATAACATCCAACTCCTCAACAGAAACACTTGATTGTCAGAAGGGATTGGAAGAACATATTCAAAATGATGTGAAATGAGAACCTACAACCAAGACTACTTTATCCAGCAAGGCTATCATTTAAAATTGAAAAAGAAATAAAAAGCTTCCCAGACCAAAAAACAACAACAAAAACAAAACCCTTAAGGAATTCATTACAACCAAACCAGTATTACAAGAAGTGTTAAGGAAACTGTTGTAAAAAGAGCAAAGGAAAAAACACGAAATTGAGAAATAGAAGATTGTAGATTTAAAGAATTAAATATCAATAAATAGTACAAGTCAATAATAATCTTAAATGTAAATGGATTAAATGATTCAATCAAAAGACATAGGGTAGCTGCATGGATAAGCAAACAGAACCATACATACATACGCTGTCTACAAGAGACCTACCTCAGAACAAAAGATACATATAGATTGAAAGTGAAAGGATGGAAAAATTATTTCACACAAATGGAAACAAACAAACAGAAAATCTGGGGTAGTAATACTTATAAATAACAGAATAGCCTTTAAAAGAGAGGCTATAGTAAGGGATAAAGAAGATCACTACATAACGATTAAGGGAGCAATTCATCAGGAGAATATAACCATTGTAAATATTTATGCCCCAATATAGGAGCACCTAAATACAAAAAGCAGATTTTGATGGACATAAAAGACAATATCGACAAAGCAATACTATAATAGAAGGGAATTTTAATACTCCACTAACATCAATGGATAGATCTTCCAGACCAAAAATTAACAAAAAACCAGCAACCTTAAATGACACACTAGATCAACTGGATTTAATTGATATCTTCAGAACTTTTCACCCCAAAGCAGCAGAATATACATTCTTTTCAAGTGCTCATGGTATACTCTCTAGGATAGACCACATGTTAGGACACAAAACAACTTTCAATAAATTTAAGAAGATTGAAATTATATCAAGCATCTTCTCTGATCACAATGGCACGAGACTAGAAATCAACTCTAATAAAAAAACTGAAAAACACTCAAACACTTGCTGGCTAAATAGCATTTATTAAATAACAAATGGGTTAACAACAAGATTAAGGAAGAAATAAAAAATTTCCCTGAAACAGATGAAAATAAACATACAACAACTCAAAATTTATGGGACACAGCAAAAGCTGTCCTGAGAGGGAAATTCATAGCATTACAGGCATACCTTGAGAAGCAAGAAAAAGCTCAAATAAACAACCTAACCCTGCATCTGAAAGAAGTAAAAGAGAACAATAAATAAAGCCCAGAGGAAGTTGAAGGAAGGAAATACAGTGGTACCTTGAGATATGAACAGACCAACATACAATTTTTTTAAGATATGAGCTGCAACTTCATCTGTATTTTTGTTCAAGATCTGAGAGAAATTCTGAGATATGAGTCATGATTCGGGAAGCTACCACTAGTTGGCACATTGGTGCACAGGTCCAGTGTCGGCAGTTTGATATAAGAGTTGACTGACTTACGAGCTCGGTTACAGAATGAATTAAGATCGTATCTCAAGGTACCACTGTAATAAAGATCAGAGTGGAAATAAATGACATAGAGGCTAAAGAAAAATACAAAGGATCAATGAAACCAACAGCTGGTTCTTTGAAAAGGCAAACAAGATTGCCTAACCTTTAACCAGACTCATCAAGAAAAAGAGAGAGGACTCAAATAAATAAAGTAAAAAAAGAAAGTGGAGAAGAAACAACTGACACCACAGAAATACAAAATTTGTAAGAAAATATTATGAAAATATGTATGCCAAAAATTCGGACAACCAAGGTGAAATGGAAAACTTCCTAGAAACATACAATCTTCCAAACTCAATCTGGAAGAATCAGAAAACCTAAACAGACCTATTACAACAAATGAAATTGAAACAGTTATCAAAAAAACTCCCAGCAAACAAAAGTCCAGAACCAGATGGCTTCACAGGAAAATTTTACCAAATATTCAAAGAAGAACTAACACCTATCCTCAATCTATTTCAAAAAATTCAAGAGGAGGGAAGACTCCCAAGTTTCTTTTATGAGGCAAACATTATCCTCATTCCAAAACCAGGTATAGACACTACAAAGGAAGAAAACTATAGGCCAATATCCCTGATGAACATAGATGCTAAAATTCTCAACAAAATATTAGCAAACCAGATCTAGCAATACATTAAAAAATTATACATTATGATCAAGTGGGATTTATACTGGGGAGGCAAGGCTGGTACAATATTCGCAAATCAATAGATGTGATTCATCACATTAACAAAAGAAAGGGAAAAAAATTACATGCTTATATCAATAGATGCAGAAAAAGCATTTTATATCTCAACATAATAAAGGCCATCTATGACAAACCTATACCCAACATCATACTCAATGGGCAAAAATGAAAAGTAATTCCCTTAAGTTCAGGAACAAGGCAGGAGTGCCCCTTTCATTCTTATTCAACATAGTTCTGGAAGTCCTAGCTACAGGAATCAGACAAGAAGAAGAAATAAAAGGCATTCAAATTGGAAAAGAAGAAGTAAAACTATCATTATTTGCTGATGATATTATACTATACATAGAAAACCATAAAGTCTCAGTAAAAGAACTACTGGACCTGATAAATAAATTCAGCAGGGTTGCAGGATATAAAATTAATATTCAGAAATCAGTGGCATTTTTATACATCAACAATAAACTGTCTGAAAGAGAAATGAAGGAAACAATCACCTTCACTATTTAAACAATAACAAAAAAATAAAGTACCTAGGAGTAAATTTAATCAAGGAGGTAAAAGACTTGTACTTGGAAAATTATAAAACATTAAAAAAAGAAATCAAGAAAGATATAAACAAGTGGAAGCATATACCGTGTTCATGGTTAGGAAGAATAAACATCACTAAAATGTCTATATTACATAAAGCAATCTATAAATTCAATGAAATTCCTATTAAAATACCAATGGCATACTTCAAAAATATAGAAAAATATTTCAAAAATTTATATGGAACCAAAAAAAAAACAAACAAACAAACAAACCATGAATAGCCTCAGCAATCTTGAAAATGAAGAATAAAGTGGGAAATATCACACATCCTGATATCAAGGTATACTACAAGACCATAGTAATCAAAACAGCTTGGTACTGGCATAAGAACAGGCATACAGAACAATGGAAGAAAACAGAAAACCCAGAAATAAACCCATGCCTCTATGGTTAATTGATATTTGACAAAAGAGGTAAGAGCATACAGTGGAGTAAAGACAGTCTCTTTAACAAATGGTGTTGGGGAAATTGGGCAGGTACATGCAAAAAATAAAATAAAACTAGACCACCTGTTGGGCAAATAAGTTTGTAAAATTTGTCTTTTTCAAGTTTGCTCACTTTTATTGTTTTAAAATGGCACTGAGCAGCACCATGTATGTGATCTGTGAAATTGCAGAAAGTTTTGCAGAGTGAGAGCAGAGAGAAGGCAGAGTGCTAAAGGAGAAGCCGTGATGGCAGGAAAAGAGAGGGAGAATCCAGTTTTGTGCAGAGAGGAGACGGTGTGCAGATGGGGAACCAGAGGTGAGGGGCATTTGTGAGCTCCGCTGAGAATGGTGGGGCCTTTGATTCTAGGAAAAACCTGAAAAGATTCTCCTGGTTGTGAAATAAAGAATGTGTCAGTGGCTTTGGGAGCCCTGTGTGTTAACTCAGCCGGTGCAAGATTTTAATGAAGGAATGGCCCAACATTTTTTTTGCCTCCACTGTTTCTTTACCGTCTGCCCGAATCTAATGGGAACCTGCTTGTGAGGGGCTATGACAGCAGCGGCTTCAGGACATACACCAAATTCTACCATTAAAAAAAATAAACTCAAAAGAATAAAAGATTTAAATGTAAGTTGCAAAACCATAAACATCTTGGTGTGTGGTTAATAAATATAAACATCTCTGTTTTCTTATACACAGTAAACTCTCTGATATCTCTCGTAGCAATATTTTTGCCAATTTATCTCCATGGGCAAGTGAAATAAAGGACAAGATAAACAAATGGGACTATATCAAACTAAAAAGCTTTTGCACAGCAAAAGTCACCATTAACAAAATAAAAAGACAGCCCACACAATGAGAGAACATATTCGCCAATACGTCTGATGAGTTAATAACCAAAATTTAAAGAATTTCTAAAACTCAACATTAGAAAGGTAAACACTTTCATTAAAATATGGACAAAAGAACTGAATAGACACTTCTCCAAAGAGGACATACAAATGGCCAATAGGCATATGAAAGAATATTCAATGTCACTAATCATCAGAAAAATGCAAATTAAAACCACAATCAGATACCACCTCACACCAGTCAGAATGGCACTCATTAACAAATCAACACACAATTAGGGCTAAGGAGGGTGTGGGGAAAAGGGAACCCTGCTGCACTGCTGGTGGGAATACGACTTATGCAACCACTGTGGGAAACAGTATGGCATTTCCTCAAAAAATTAAAAGTAGAACTGCCTTTTGACCCAGTTATCCCACTCTTAGAAACCTATCCTAAGAATACTGAATCACTGATTCAAAAGAAGAAATGCACCCCCATGTTTATTGCAGCATTGTTTACAATAGCCAAGATCTGGAAACAATCCAAGTGGCCATCAGTGGACGAGTGGATAAAAAGCAGTGGTACATAGATACAATGTGGCCATGAAAAAAAGGAAATCTTTCCTTTTGCAACAGCGTGGATGGATCTAGAGATTATTCGGCTAAGTGAAATAAGCCAGACAGAGAAAGAAAAATATCATATGATCTCACTTATATGTGGAATCTAATGAACAAAATGAACTGGGGAAAGGAATAGAGGCAGAGGTGGGGTCACAGGGAGCAGAGGAAAGGGGGGGGTGAGGGAACAGTATAAGAGAAGGGGAAGGGATTAGTGAAATTATATACACAACACATAGATTCAGATAACAAGAGAGCAAATCCCACAGGAAAGGGGGGAGGGAGTTTGGAGGATAGAGGCAAAGGGGGTATAAATTGGGACATGAGGGTGAAGGTGAGGGTGTTATATTCAGTGGGACACTTGAATCCATGTTAACACAATAAATTAATATTAATTAAAAATTAAAAAGCAAACAAACAAAAAGTTAAGATATTTTTGAGAAACAGCATTGGGGAGACTATTTATGTCTGCTATTAAGTTTATTATAAAGCTCTAGTAATGAAGACAGCAATGGTTTTGGAGCTTGAATAGACAAGGGACCAGTAGAACAGAGTTCTGACACATGTATACCTACAAGGAAAACTAAGATATGATAGAGATGGCAGCACAGAACAGGGGGTAATAGATGGTGTGCAAATGAACTATGTCCGGGAGTTGTGGTCTCCATGATCTCTTAAGTTAGTTAACAAATTTATAACTTCTTGTTTTAAATATTAAATTTTCCATGTTTCTTTAACTTATATGGATTCTCCTAGCTGGGCCCTATAGATACAGACACTAGCTCTTATTGAGCACTTACTATATGACAACTATTGTGCTGGTCCTTTACATTTCTTATCTTGGGAAAGTGAGAGTTGGTGTGTTACAGTAGCAGATATGGTCAGGAGCAAAAATCTAGTCTTTTCCTTGTTCTCATCCACTGAAGGCCCCAAATAGTAGGATAGTTGTCACGCTGATCTACCCATTTCCAAGAAGAATTGTGTGTGCCAAGAACTTGTACTCAATCACGTGGAAAATAATGTCACCAACTACTGCATTTGGGTCAGTGCTGTTTAGTAGAATTTTTTGCAGTAATGGAATGTTCTCTATCTGTGCTGTACAATACGGTAGCCACTTCTCACATATGGCTACTGAGCATTTAAAATGTAACTAGTGTGACTGAGGAACCAGAGTCCTAAATACTCATATGTGGGCAGTGATACTATATTGTACAGCAGTTAGACATTTCAGGGCAGTAACAAACTTAGGTGTCATGGAAGAAGTATCTCTAGGTCTTCTGGGTGTACAATTTCACAGCCAAAGTAAATGCCAATTGAGATTGTTAAAACTGTACCTAGGTGACTTATCAATGAGCTTTCATGTATGAAAAGACTGTCAAAAACAGATCACTCATGCTGGGGCTCACCTCCACAGGTGCCAAGGAGCATCTTGTTTTGGGGAAGAAAGCAAACCTATACTCCATTATTAGTGTGCAATTATATTTTAAAGACAGGCATCAATGCCTGGTGATTTTGATTAACTTAGCTTTTTTCTTTGGAGGTTCATTTAAAGATGCATACACATCGCTTAGAGCCTTAGCAACTGGATGACATATAAAAATAGGAAAGCATAAAAGGAAGCAGAAGGAAGCCTGCTTCATTTGTAAAATGCTTGCTCTCTTTTCAGTACCTCCAAATTCTACACCTGAACCTCATTTCTTAACAAATCTCTTCTCTGACTGAACTTTTATAGAATGTGTTTCATCATTCACCAACCAGAGAAAGCTCTTGCTCACACTCCATTCCCCAAATCCTAGCTTTTCGTAGAAGTCAAAAAAGAAAGACAAGAAAAAGCAATGTTGACTGGGAGGGTATATTGAGAAGAAAAAATTAGAATGGATTTGCATTATATTTGTAATGGTTTATTTCTTTTTTATTTGGAATTTATTGTGGTGACATTAATAAGGTTATACAGGTTTCAGATGTTCAGTTCTCTACTACTCCACACTGTATTGTGTGTTCACCACTCTAAGTCAAGTTTCCTTCCATCACCATTTATTCTCCCTTTATATAGCATCTACCTCCCCCCCACCTGCTTTCCCTCTGGTAATCACCAAATTGTTGTCTGTGTCCATAAGGCTTTTTTCTTTCCTTAATCCCTTCAATTTCTCACCCAGGTCCCAACCCTCTTCCCATCTGACAGCCATCAGTCTGTTCTATGAGTCTGTTAGTATTTTGATTGTTAGTTATTGTGTTTATTAGATTCCACATATAATTGTAATCATATTGACTTATCTTTTTCTGACTGGCTTATTTCACTTAGCATAATAGTCTCTACTTCCATCCATGCTGTCACAAAAAGTAAGATTTCTTTCTTTTTTATGGCTGTATAGTATTCCACTGTGTCCATATACTCCCATTTTTTAATCCACTCATTTACTAATGGACATTTGGGCTGCTTACAAAACTTGGTTATTGTCCTGGCCAGTTGGCGCACTGGTAGAACATCAGCCCCACATGTGGATTTCCAGGTTTGAAACACAAGAGAAGCACCTGTCTGCTTCTCCACCCTTCTGCCTATCCTTCCTCTCTATCTCTCTCTTCCCTTCGCACAGCCAAGGCTCCATTGGAGCAAAGTTGGCCCAGGTGCTGAGGATGGCTCCATGGCCTCTGCCTCAGGTGCTAGAATGGCTCTGGTCGCAACAGAGCAACTACCCTGATGGGCAGAGCATGGCCCCCACAGGGCATGCCAGGAGGATCCCTGTCTGGCACATGCGGGAGTCTGTCTGACTGCCTCCCCGGTTCTAACTTTGAAAAAACACACAAAAAAAATGAATAAATAAATAATAAAATAAAAAACAAATCTTGGTTATTATAAATTATGCTGCAATGAACATCTAGGTCCATATATTCTTTTGAATTAATGTTTCGAGTTTCTTGGATAAATACCCAGAAGTGCGATCACTGGATCATAAGGCATTTCCACTTTAATTTTTTTGAAATAACTCTATACTACTTTCCACAGTTGCTGCACCAGCCTGCATTTGCACCTTCATTGCCAAAGGTACCCTTTTCTCCACATCCTCGCCAATAGTTGTTTGTTGATTTATTGAGGATAGCACTTCTTATGGGTATTAGAGTCAGAAACCATGAGGTGCCTGTGCACCCACATGAATCAGGGGTGGAGTCTCGTTGGGTCCCATACTTCAAGCATCTCTTCAGATAAGAGCAGAGACCTCATTCCTGACATGATTTGTGACCTCACTTTATGATGACAGAGCCTAGCAGTTAGAACAAGGTAACCAGGCAGCCACATTCTAAACAGACCCCAGCCAGCTCATTTGGCTAGAGACATTCAGAGAGATAGGATGTTCTCTTGTTGTCTTCCCCTCTCGCCAGGCCATTGCCTCCAAAAAGGCCACAGTGATAGCGCCTCCGGCCACTGCGGTCGCTGGATCCGCACTCAGCCCAGATGCCTGTGTCCCTTTTCACGGCGGAACCCAGATGTAACACAGGGAGACCAAAGGATGTTAGTTTGGGCCAGACCACCACTCTGATCCTACCTGAGAAGCCTTTTACCCCGTGTGTGTGTGTGTGTGTGTGTGTGTGTGTGTGTGTGTGTGTAGCTGAGGGGTTCACATATGAGGTTGTGCCCTGAGCAAGAACAGGCTGAACAGGGAGGCAGAGGCCTGGAGGACCTGTCATGGTCACACCCAGGTCAAGGCTGGCTGTGTAGACATGGAGTGTGGGCAGTACCCTCTGCCCAAAGTATGTCCCCAGCCCTAGAGATGAATATCCTTCCTTTGAGTGAGGACTGTGCAGACACAGGGCTGGGCCTGATGGGTGTGGGGAGGGATGATGGCCAGGAAGGGCTTGAGGCCTCTAAACCAGCTGCTGGTCATGGTCACTACAGATCTCAACCCAAGACATCAGTGAGCAGAGGTTGATGAAGACTCCCGCACCATCTCCACCATTGCGGGGCAGGTGGATCACACCACTGAGGTCCAGAGCAGGCCCAAAGTGAGTGTGGCTACCTGGGAATCGGGGGAACCAGGGCCCACGGAGGACCAGAGAAAGACTCTTCACCTGAAGTCACTCAAACTCCATGAGCAGTTAACAACTTCTAGCTTCAACCTGCAGCAACATGCCCACAGTAAGAGAACTGGGCGTGAGGACCGGGAGCCCAAGGAGGCAGAGGGCAAGGGTGAGAAAGTGCAGGATGTGGTGCAGGCACGGGAGGTGGAGGTGCCTGCAAGCTTATGGGAGGGGTGAGTGCCAAACACACAGCGAGCACCCCCAGGGGCTGGCCAGGAGCAACGACTGAAATCAGACCACTCATCTGTTGGACTGTGGGTGGGGAGGACGTCCTGTGGTGGGTCCTGGGTCCCTACTGTTCTGGAACACTCTGGCTGCATTTTGTTTTGTTTGGGGGCGGGGTCAAGTGGAAAAGAAGACACATAGGTGATCCTTTTTTCTCTTTCAACTTCAACACCAGCCCAGAACACAGAACCAGATACAGGTTTGACACCTGCTCTAGATCGTGAGGATGCAGACACCGCGGAGGACCTGGAGTTCACTGCAAATCAGGAGGGATGTTCATCTCCAGCATCCAGGCCTCCTCCAGCAGCTGCTTCAGCAGCAGTTCAGGCACTGGACTGTGCCACATCTCATGATCTCCCTGAGGAGGCCCCGCCAGCCGGGCCTGAAGAACAGTCCCCAGAAAATACCCTGGCTCCAGCAGAGAGGAAGAGATCCCTCTAGAAAGCATATCAGGGCCAGCTCTGCATTCACTTGCTGAACCTGCTTTCTTTCTCCCATTAGAATTTAACTTACCCCCACTGTTTGACTTCTTTTTTAAAATTGATTTAATTACTATTTCTTACTTTTCTCATAGATATGGTTAATTTTAAGTAGTAAATAAAAATAATTATTTGTATTTTAAATTGTGTGATTCTTGAGCATGAAGTACATTCACTATGCCGTGGATCACCACCACTACCTAATCACAGAATGTTTCGTTACCCTATAATGAAACCCTGCACCAAAAGCCCTTGCCCCCCACTTCTCCTGCCCCAGGCCACCCCTGATCTGCTTTTTGTATCTGCTTTTTACCCATTACGGACATTTCTATCAATAAAATCTTAAAATATGTGTCTTTTTGTGTCTGCTCACATACTTTTATTCCCTTTTTTTCATCTGAAATATCACTTTTGTTATTTGAAAGGGAAATCCCAGGGTGATTAGCGGCCTGATGAAGTCCTTCAGGTAATTGTGTCCACAGTCTCGGGGTACAGACCGCCATGCTAAGTGTGACCCCAGGGCCAGAAGTCAGTCAGACAATGGCTGCCTATTCCTGTACCCAAAACAAACACAAGAAAGATTCAGAAATCTGAACTGATCACTACAAGCTGGAAAGCATTTCTTATAACTGGAGGACAGAGTTTTAACATCCCTATGATGTAGAAAACTCTCAAATGTTGGTGTTTTCTAAAGGGACAGAGGAGAAACACATGTACTTTCAATGACAGGCACTGCACACGCCAGTGCATTTCAGAGATAACTGACATCACCAATGGAGACACACATACTATAAACACTGGGGAGAGAGCACTGTCAATATTAGACTGGCAGGCTTCTGGTCTGGTGGTGACTAGTCCTGGGGACAAAGTGAGGAAGCAGAGGCCCAGAAGGTCCCCTGGAAGAAACAGGGCCAGACCCTTCTTCTGTGAGAACAGTGTGCAGGACTCATCAATGTCCACTGGTGCTCACCTTTACCTGGCAGTGCTCATCCTAGGGAGTGACCCCCAGATATTCCTGCACAATTGTTCAAAGATGTATTCTCAAGACTACCCATCAGAGCACTGATGAAATAGCCAGGAATTGGAAAAAACACTAATGTTCAAAGAGAGGCCTGGGATCTACCAATCCTGGTCCGCATGGATGAGGGAGGCTGAGCAGCTGCTAAAGTGGCTATAGGAGTCTCTATGCACCAATAGATAAAGACCTTGGGATCCTCTCACATGAAACATGTGGGCCCACCATCTGCATCCAGGATCCCATCCTTTAGACCACATAACTGTGATTTTAACAGGCAGACAACCATATGTGAACATGATATGATACTATATATAGACAACCCTAAAGATTTCTCAAAAAATCTACTAGAACTGATAACTGAATTCAGTTAAGTAGCAGGATACAAAATAAATATCTAGGTATCAGTTACATTTGCATACACCAAAATGAACTAAGAGATAGAAAAACTAAGAATATAATACCTTTTACAGATCATCAAAATAATTAAAATACCTAGAAATAAATTTAACCAAGGATATAAAAGACCTATACTTATGAAAGTATAAGACACTGAATTAAGAAATTGAAAAAGATACAAATAACTGGAAGCTTATATCATGTTCATGAATAGGAAGAATTAACATCATTAAAATGTCCATACTACCCAAAGCAATCCATAGATACAATGCATTTTTTATCAAGATAGCAATGGTGCCTAACCAGTGGTGGTACTGTGGATAAAGTGTCAACCCGGATTGCTAAGGCACCAGTTTGAAGTTACTTGGTCACTTGCTCTGAGTGCATGGGGTCACTGGCTTGAGTGTGGGATCATCCACCCAATCCCAAAGCTTGCCATCTTAAGCCCAAAGGTCACTGTTGTAAAAAGCCCAAGGTTACTGGCTTAAGCAAGGGGACACTGGCTTGCCCCTGTCATGACCCATACAAGGAGCCATCAATAAACAACTGTAGTGAAAGCAACCATGGGTTGATGCTTCTCACCCTCTCTCTCTATCCCTTCCTTTATCTCTCTCAAAAAAAACCCCAAAACCAAAGTAAAATAAAAATACCAATGGTGAATTTTACAGAGCTAGAACAAATATTCCAAAAAATTTATGAAACCACAAAGGACCTGAATAGCCTCAGCAATCCTGAAAACAAAGAATAAAGTCAGAGAAATTACACTACCTGGTATCAAATTATACTACAAAACCATGATAATTAAAACACTATGGGGCCCGGCCGGTTGGCTCAGCGGTAGAGCGTCGGCCTGGCGTGCGGGGGACCCGGGTTTGATTCCCGGCCAGGGCACATAGGAGAAGCGCCCGTTTGCTTCTCCACCCCCACCCCCTCCTTCCTCTCTGTCTCTCTCTTCCCCTCCCACGGCCAAGGCTCCATTTGAGCAAAGATGGCCTGGGCACTGGGGATGGCTTCTTGGCCTCTGCCCCAGGCGCTGGAGTGGCTCTGGTCGCGGCAGAGCGACGCCCCGGAGGGGCAGAGCATCGCCCCCTGGTGGGCAGAGCGTTGCCCCTGGTGGGCGTGCCGGGTGGATCCCAGTCGGGAGCATGCGGGAGTCTGTCTGTCTCTCCCCGGTTCCAGCTTCAGAAAAGTACAAAAAAAAACCCCACTATGGTACTGGTAGAGAAACAGAAAAACTGATCAAGGGAACAGAATAGAGAGCCTAGAAATATACTCATGCTTTTATAATTAATTAATATTTGACAAAGGAGGCATAATTCAATTGAAATTTTTTTTAATGAAAAGAAAAGCAATGGTAAAAAAAATATTAATAACTCCAGACAGATAGTTTTCTGCTTTAGTTTCTCATGTTGGTATTTTCAACTAGTATCATTCTGGAACAGATAAATCTTCAGAGGGCCCATTTCGTTATGTTAATATTCTCTAGTAACTATTTTTAACTTTTTATTTTATTTTTTTGTATTTTTCTGAAGTTGGAAACGGGGAGGCAGTCAGACAGACTCCTGCATGCGCCCATCCGGGATCCACGTGGCATGCCCACCAGGGGGCGATGCTCTGCCCATCTGGGCCGTTGCTCTGATGCAACCAGAGGCATTCTAGCGCCTGAGGCAGAGGCCATAGAGCCATTCTCAGCCCCCAGGCCAACTCTGCTCCAATGGAGCCTTGGCTGTGGGAGGGGAAGAGAGAGAGAGAGAGAGAGAAAGAGAGAGAGAGAGGAAGGAGAGGGGGAGGGGTGGAAAAGCAGATGGGCACTTCTTCTGTGTGCCCTGGTCGGGAATCGAACCCGGACTCCTGCACGCCAGGCCAACGCTCTACCACTGAACCATCCGGCCAAGACTATTTTTAACTTTTTTTCAAGTTTATTTGGTATTTATTTGGAAATGTCTTTATACAAGACTGTCTTTATCAAATAGTCAAAGTATGGTAAGGGATACTTAGACCATATTGTAGAATTGCCCTCACTCTAACCCTCAGAATTAGATGTCTACATCTGCTTAAATAAGTTTGCATAGTACATTATAGGCTGTTAAAAGAAAGACACTTCACTAAAGGGCTCACCATTTAAATCAAAGATAGTAAATAGGTTAGAAGTTCAAAACCAAGAAAACAAAAGAACTAAAACTCCAAACAAATCTGTACTCTCTCCAGGATATTTAAACTTACTTGCTTTTTCATGTTGATATGGCTTCACATATGTTCCTCATGGGCTTCTGAATTTGTTTATATTTATCTAGTATGTATGAGAATTTTGGTTTGGAAACTATAGTGTTTAATATCTAAATATCAGATAGAGCATGTCAACTCTCTTCTGAGAGGTTTTGTTTCTCTGTTGTAGCCTTTTGGATGTTGACTAGTTCCAAAGGTGAGGAGAGCAAAGGATATTTTCCAAAACCATCGCAAAGCCTTAGCTGAAACACGATACTTGTGGTAATCACTTTCTCTGCCTGTCTCCAGTTTTGCTGGCATTTGCTATGTCACCTATACAGTGAGGGCCACAATGAAAGTGCTAGAGTTGTGTTTCAAATAGAAGAATAATTTTAATCGTTTGAAGTTCTCACGTAGAAACTTACCAAGGCTCTGCTTGATGTTGGTGAGCAATGATACTCTTGTTTGATAGAAAAATCTTGGAAGTAAATAGCAAGCCTTGTAGATCCTTAAGCAAGCTCAAAGGAAGTTATAAGACCAGACATCATTTCTACACAGATTCTCAACAGACACAACAGGTAATATCACATATTATATAAAATACTCCCATGTTCGTGCTCATCATAATAGACTATTTTTCACTGGACAGTTTTCTATACTATGGCTCTAAGTAGATGATATGCAAATCTTTTAGCAAATTATTTATGTTTGGTCAACCTTGTATAGATTTTATTAGCAACATGCAGATTTTGAGTTATTTAAATGTTAACACATGGGTTTTTGGACTCATTATTGAGAGTCTTTATTATTATTATTACTATTATTACACTTTCTATATTGGTTGTTATCTCTGCTTTATTTCAAAATGTGCTCTTCAGATTTTCTTGGTCTTAACATATCTGAGTGATAGGAGATCTTACTATTAGAAGTAGTAACTCACTCTATTGATAACTTGGTGGGACATGCAATGAGTAATGAGACAAATATAATTGAGCATAGGACTATGTTTTCTCATGCAAATTAATAAGAATCTCTTCTGATAAGTAACTAGTGGTATTAATATTGTCATTATGAAGCCATTTTAAATGATAACTATTTTATCATCTTCACTTATTTCATTTCATTAATTTAAAAATGTAAATTTTTACAATTTTTCCAACATTTTATGATTTAGAAGAATTAAGAGCTATACCAATTGATGATCAGTTTCTTAACTCATGAATATTGCACTGATTCCCTCTGCTTTTGTGAGCCCACTGCCTAATTATGAAACTGTATTGGGTCCTGGTCAGTTAGCTCAGTTGGTTTAGAGCGTCACCCTGAAATAACAAGGTTGCAGGTTCGATTGCCAGTCAGCACACACACAGGAACATGCAACAAATGTGCGACTGAGTAGAACAACAAATGAATGCTTCCCTTCCCCTTTCTCATTTCTCTCTCTGTCTCTATAAAAATCAATCAATAAAAAAGAATATTAAACATTAGCCGGATAGCTTGGTTGGTTTGGAGCTTCGTCCTGGAGAACAATGTTACAGGTTCGAGTTCCTGGTCAGGGCACGTGCAGAAGCCCCTCCATGTTCCTGTCTCTCTCTCCCTGCCTCTCTCTCTCTCTCATAAAAAAGAAAAGAAAGAAAGAAAAAGAAACTATAATAAATTTCACCAAATGTATTAATAGAGATTAAAAGAAAATTTTCATATAGTAATCACAATAAATAAATGACACTGTCCACATCCATGTTTGATTAAAAAAAAAAAAACTCTTATCAAAACTAACAATAAAAAGAATTTCTTAATCCTAATAATATTTACTTAAAACTTACATCAAACAATTACTTAATGTTGAAACCATAGATGCAGCCTCAACATAAGGGTATTTACTATTGATAATTTTATTCAATATCAAACAGAAGGTCCCGGGAAATCTAGTAAGACAATTTATTAAGTAAAGAAATAGGAAGTATGAGAATTGGAAGGACGAAGCAAGTGGTTTTCACATTCACATGACCCTAAACTAATAGAAAAGAACAAAGGATCAAAAGCAAACAAACAAAAATATAATTTTAAGAAACAACATTGGGGAGACATTTTGTGTCAGCTATTAAGTTTATTATAAAGATCTAGTAATGAAGACAGTTATGGTTTTGGAGTTTGAATAGACAGAGGACCAGTAGAACAGAGCACAGAGTTCTGACACATGTATAACTACAGGGAAAACTAAGATAAGATAGAGATGGCTGCATAGAACAGGGGGTAATAGATGGTGTGCAACTGACTATATGAAAAAAAATAAAGTCAGATGCCTATTTTATACCATACACAACCTGGCTTGCTTACTAGATGCTCCCTTTTTCCCTCCTCAGCTCTCCTGCAACACTCTTATAAAGAGTTTTCAAAGACATGAGGTGTTGAGTATTGAATCATTTCCCTGGGCAGAGTCATCCCTACCCATCTGCTCAGATTCTTCCCTGGGTATGGGTAAACTGTGATATGTTCATACTTTGAACAATTTCACAATAGTTAAAATGAATCAGCTATTGCCACATTCCTCAACATGGATATCTCAGAACATAATGGGAAGCAAAAGAAGCAACTCCTTTGCCCATGGGGCCTGGCTCCTGCCTGCAGCCTGGCCCCCGCTGGACGTGGGCACTGCCATTCTGTAGCTGCAGCAGTGGCAGGTTCTGAGACAATGCGGAAAGACTTCTGCTCTAACGTTTATTGGAAAAGCATAAGCAGAATTCAAAATTATAGCTCTGCTAGATTTTAACACTATAAAATTATATATAGGGAGCTGGACTAGAAGGGACTAGAGAGACATGAAAATAGATTTTTAAAATACGAGTCAGGATTTTAGATAATTTTCTTCCCTTTCTTTTGCAATCCATCAATATTGTTATGTGTTTGTGTAATAATTTATTTTAAAGTGTGTGTTGTGCGTGTGTGTGTGTGTGTGTGTGTGGTGTGTTTTAAGTAGGTTGTAGGACAGATAGAATCAATCTGTAATCTTTCTGAACAGCAAGTTTTCTCAGAGCTGACAATGGGCTTCAATTCTGCTGTCAGACCCAGTGTTTATCTGCAATTCTGGGACAGCCATTTCCCTCTGATCACATGCTCTGGGATAAGAATGACAGAGCAACACTGTACCATACAGCTGTCTGAAATTTTAATTAAAACTTGTTTTTCAAAGCCCTTTACAGATTAATTACTTCATTGGCATCGTAGGAACAGGAAAGCAGTTGGTGGAGTTGGTGTGAACAAACCGCTTGCCCAAAGCAATCGGGATGTTATGATCCTACTTGGTAGAACAACCACAGGCCAATAACCGCTGCACTGGGAAGGTAACGACACACTTCTGGGGGAATTGTGTAATGTTTGGTCAAAATGATAGACTGTGCTGTTCACAGGTCCTGGGATTCAGACCTAGCTCTGCCACTGGGTGTTCTTGAGCACGATATTTGGTCCATGTTTTAGTTTCCTTGTTGGTGAAACATGGACAAGGATGCTCACCTGACTGATTAAATGTGAGCATAATTTGAAGTAGTGGATATATAAGAGCTAGCGGAAAGGATCTGGCCCATAATGGGTACTCAGTAAAGAGCAGATTAATTTTTCACTCAGCTGGTATCCCCTGAGCTCTAATATATAGCACTTAACTAGATGATGTAGATGGACCAGTTCTGAACAAGCTTACAGGCAGAGTAGCAATTTATATGAAATATAATTGCCAGGTCTACTATAGGTCTGGTGAATGCTGTTAATTAAAGAGTAACCACAACTATGGGTTTGATTTACAACATAGTCCATCTCTCCTTCCCATGGATTCCTCCACCCAGGACAAATTCATAGAGATGCGTCCACATAACATAGGGCTGAATTGTGATCATCATAACATGTAATGCTCCTAAATATACCAGTGCAATCTCATGAAGTAGTATTACTTCAGTATCTCACATGCTTAGCTGGCAAGTTGTTCCTAAGGTGGCAGTTTGCCAAATATTCTTATTAAGAGTAAAAGAATAAGAGCGAAGCAAAAACAAATCAAAACAAAAGGTAAGGAAGGGAAACAGAAACCCATTGCAAAGAGAATTTCAGCCCAATCCATTATTATGAGTAGAATCTGCAGGCCTGTGACATAGGACCATTGGAATATAGGACTAACAACCAAAAAAACACCTCCTGTTGCCCCTGACACACACATTCAGAGAACCACTGGTTCCTCCCCCCCCATTCATTTCTCCAGAATCCATGTGTGCTCATCCAGAAATACAGCTCAATGGTCAAGGAAGTGAAGGGGGAGGGGAGGAGGAAGAATGGACCAATAATACTGATAAAAAACAAAACAAAACTCTGAAAGCAGCTGTTTTCACAGATGCATCTGCCTTAAAATCCTAGAGAAGCTAAACCTTGCTTTTGGGAACATTCGAGATCAACCAAAGATTCCACATAAGAAAACTTCCCTCCTCATCCCAGGCGCCTAATTTCCCTATTTCTGTCTGAACTTCGCTCATTTTTACTTTAAGAAAAATACAATAGATCTACCCCTACAGTTTTTATCTTCCTCCAGGGTATTTTTGCTCCATTTACTTGAGGAACTGTTCCCAGAAAATAGTTTGAGAATGAAATTATACCAAGAATGAAATAACTTACAAAGCCTCAACCTTTTGAGGCATGACTTCATATCACTTATTTTAAATAACTGCTGGAGTCTGGGATTGCTATAGATATTTGTCCTGCTGTGTCAATGTGGGACATCGGAAAAAATGATTTGCTGGAATCTTGCAGAAGAAAGACAAGTGATGGAGATAAGGCTGTGGAACGCATACGGCAGGTCTGCCTAAAGATCCCAGCTCCTCTGAGCTCCTGGATTTACTCAGGCAGGTCGCTTTATACCCTTTCTATCACTTGCTATTGTTTCCTGCCTGGCAAACAGGAATAATAATATTTTCCCAGTTGTCATAAAAATAAAATTAAAAATCTCTATGATGGTGCTTTGAGAAAAACATAAACATACCCATAAGTCATTACCACTTTTTACCTTCAAGTTCCATCTGGGGATGTAGTCCATTAGAATTCAGTTTTAGTTTGTCACAGCTGCCATGTCCCACCCACCTCTGCAGAAAACAAAATCACTTAGAGACTGTTATGGATTGAGTTGTGCCGCCTCATTCATATGTTACCCTAACCCCCAAAGTGAACAGAGAACCTTTAAGGGGGTAATGAATGTTAAAAGAGGTCAAAAGAGTGGGCCCTAATCCAATAGGACTGGTGTCCTTATAAGACAAGGAAGTGACATCAGAGCTCCTTCTCTGCATGCACAGAGGAAAGGTCATGTGAGGACAGAGTGAGGAGGCAGGTATCTGCAAGCCAGGAACAGTGCTCTCCCAGGAACAGAATCTGCTGGCACTTGAGCTTGGACTTCTGGCCTCCAGAGTTATGAGAAAATAAATGTATGCTGTTGAAGCCACCCGTCAGTTGTTTCTTGTTATGACAGCCTGAGATGACTGATACAGAGAGAGAGAGAGAAAAAGAAAAGAAAAGGAGTAGCTGTTTAGCCCCAATTAGTACTCAGGTTGCCACACTCCTAGCCTCGGGCCACCTCTGCTCTGATGCCCCTAAAGAGCATTGGAGAAAGTTATACAGCCTCCAAATCTCCCTTGTTTTACCTTCACTTCCCAAAGGCATCTTAGACATGAGGCTGTCAGTGTTGGGCACACCCTCCAGCCACAGCTAAGAATACTAAAATACAAACTTCAAGGACATCCTTATACTTATCTTCACTGGGCCCATTAAAGTAGCTTCCCAGACTGACAAATGTTGCCAAGGGCCTAAGATTTGAGCCAAGCTGTCAGGTGACTCGTCTTGTACCTCAGTTCTTGTGCAATGGAAGATTTCTCTGGCTACCTCTGAAGTGTAGGCTCTTCCCTTTGGCTGAAATTGACACACTAATGGATGATAATAAAAGTCAATGTTAAAAATTAAAATTGCCTTTTATTTCTATGTATTCATTAATTTGTTGTACCTTATCTAGGTGGAATCAGCTTTCAGACTGTATTTAGCTAAGACATGATCTGCTGTAATATAATCCTTCTGCATTCTACAGGAGCCACTTCTGGTCTGCATCAAAGAAGCGAGTACTGTCCTCAACTTTCTTAAATCAGAAACAAAATATCAATAACTTTTTTTTTTTTTTTTTTTGTATTTTTCAGAAGCTGGAAACGGGGACAGACAGTCAGACAGACTCCCGCATGCGACCGACCGGGATCCACCTGGCACACCCACCAGGGGCGATGCTCTGCCCACCAGGGGGCGATGCTCTGCCCCTCCGGGGCGTCGCTCTGCGGCGACCAGAGCCACTCTAGTGCCTGGGGCAGAGGCCAAGGAGCCATCCCCAGCGCCTGGGCCATCTTTGCTCCAATGGAGCCTTGGCTGCAGGAGGGGAAGAGAGAGACAGAGAGGAAGGGGTGGGTGGAGAAGCAAATGGGCGCTTCTCCTGTGTGCCCTGGCCGGGAATAGAACCCGGGTCCCCCACATGCCAGGCCGACGCTCTACCGCTGAGCCAACCGGCCAGGGCAATAACTTTTTTAAAACTCTCTGCACTCTATATTTTTCTTTACCTTTTTTAAGGGGGGAGGGAGGAACTTGACAAAAATCCCCAGCATGTGATTTTGCAAGTATCAGTGTCCCTGTGCTGTTACCCAGACGGAAAACATCCTGTTCCATTTCACCTCCGTCTCCCTGGCTGGGCAGTTGCCCTTGAATGGACTTTCCTAAAACAGCTCTTCAAATCCACACCACAGAAGGAATGCCATTCTGTGTCTGTCAGAGCTGGTTTCCCCCTCCCTTTCAGCTGTGCTTTTCCACCTGCAGAAAACTCCACCTACTTCCTGAACCAGAGCAGGCAGAATGTGGGGAGTCGTGCCTTCACTAGCAGGAGGGGTCCGAAAATAGCTGTTTAGCCATAAATTCAGAATCTGGTATGCCTGGTGTGAGTGCTGGGTACCTGGGGCCTGACCAAATGGTAGTCCTCTCCTTTCCTCTGTATTCCGGGCCTGGTCCACATGGCCTGGCCCTCTGCCTCAGCTTCCTGCTGGGACTTAAGCCCTTTGCCGAGTCATAACACTCTGGACTAAGGCCCTACATAATGCCTGGCTCCTCAAAGACCTTTCCCCCGGGGAGAAAATACATGCTCTCTTTTTTCTCTTCTTCCTTGCTTCTTGCTGACAACCATTGCTTTCCCAACAACTGGCCACACTCCTGTCTGAACAGTGATTCCCAGAGGAATGTCACTGTTGAATGAAGACTGAGTATTTGGTGCCAGGATTGAGCAGTCCTGGTGGTGGTGGTGGTGGTACTGGGGGGAGGGGTGTTGTTGGGCTAATCAGCTCCTTTTCCTCTATTACAGCAACATGTGGAACAGGAGCAGAGAACTTTCTCATCCCAAAAACACTTTGCAAGATGTTTTCAGTTTGATTCTGATCTGGTCAAACGCCATATAAATGAGAAACCTCGGACTCAAGAGAAAAGCTAAGCAAGACTCCATGAATCATTCATTGTTTGTGAGTCTATTCAATAAATATTCATTGAATATCTGGAATGTATAAACTATGCACTACTGTGGTTTCACCCTGATTTGGTAGATTTTCCTACTTTAACGTAAGTCCCACCATTCCTATATAAGAAATCTCAGCATATCAAAAAAGGCAATAGTCCCAACACTGAGCTCTCCTCCTATAAACGCACAGGCTCGACATAAAGGCAGTGAAGGAGGAGCAGCCTTGTCTTCTGCAGTCTACAGAAGCCCCCTCTGGTCTGCAACAAGAGAAGCGAGTACTGTCCTCAACCTTCTTTTGAATAGTTTCTACATTCCTTAGGGCAGAGAGTTTTAATAGCAATAAATGGCAGGGCAGGAGGAAAACTCAGAACTAGAAGAGACAGAAAAAGTCTATGAGAGAAAAGGATGGCATTATCATGAAAACTTGGGGGAAGGGTAATCCCTTGAATTTTAAGTAGTGGTGAAATCTTTGAGGATGAAATTGTTAACTCCCTGATATCATCTAGAATTCTAGAGAATGGCCTGGCAGTTCTTCAATCCAGAGGTTTCTCTTTAATCCACATGCCACAGACTCTGCGGAGTATTCCAAGGAGGTTTAAAACAATACTCCTCCAACAATGCTGTGAGGGATTACGTAGTCATGCGCTCATGGGATCTGGCGGGATGGAGATGACGCAAATAGGGCTTCAACTTTATTAGAACAAAACAGCCTCTGCACTCTTTTGTATAGATTTATGCAGTTTTCACTCTGCCAGTCCTCAGAGACCTCTCTTATTTGTGAGGAGATAACTGGAAAATGGAGGCAGAAAGGTCAGGGGCCTGGCAAAGTCTCTTCTGTGATGATTAGATGTTTCCTTGTCTATCTCCGATCTCTGTGTAGATATCAGATGCATTATTTCCTATGTATTATTTAAATTTCACCAAGATGATTGTTTATTAGAAGCAGCAATAAAGATACTTCCATTTTGCCTGGCCCGTGGTGGCACAGTGGGTAAAGCTGGAATGCTGAAGTTACTGGTTCAAAACCCCTGTGCTGGCCCGGTCAAGGCACATTATGAGCCTCTCCCACATTTCTCTCTCTCTAAAATCAATGAATAAAATATTTAAAAAAAATAAAAGATACTTCTATTTTTAAAATTGTATGTACATATGTTTATGTTCATATGTAGATGTGAACATAATACACATATATATGGTATATATACATACACATATATATTTAGCTTTGAGGATATAAAAGGTAAATAAGTATTTCTATTCATTTTATTATTATTTTATGCTTAAACTATAAAAATTTTAAGTAATAAAATAAATATTTTTACTACATTTAGGCAAGGTACCTTGTTAGTTGCTTGATCATAATAATACTCTAAGGCAGGTACTATTATTATTTCCTTTTTATATATATATTAGGACAAATAAAGTCTAGAAAATAAATGTAACATAGTCAAGCTAATACAAAAAGTAAGTGGCAGAGCCTTGCAGTTAATGGAACCCAGGCTTTTTAAACTTTAGAGCCTGGGTCCTTAATAATTGATTTATACTTACTTTTCTCTCTTGGAAGGTCAGAAACGTGGGTAAGAAGAGGACAGACCTGTCTAGGAGGATATCAGGAAACAAACAATCTTGCAGATCTTGAATTATTTTTATTTATTTATTCATTTTAGAGAAGAGAGATGGAGAGAGAAACAGAGACAGAGAGAGAAGGGGGCAGGAGCAGGAAGCATCAACTCCCATACGTGCCTTGACCAGGCCAGCCCAGGGTTTTGAACTGGCGACCTCAGTGTTCCAGGTTGACACTTTATCCACTGCACCACCACAGGTCAGGCTTTTATTTATTTTTTGAATTATTTTTATTTATTTATATTCTTGCAGATCTCGAACAGGACTTCTCATTCTCTACCCTCACCAATGTCTACCCATCTACAAATGACCTTTGGAATTGAGGAACTTATGCAGCCTGCTTGCCTGAAAGTAGTCTATTCTTAAATTGATTTCGGGCTCTTTTCAGTTTGGGAGAGGGAATGTTGTAGGGACCTCTTTCCTTGTTTTTAAGCAATAGCATTCATAATAAGATAAACTATGATTGAGATGATAATCATGTTGGGTGGTAGAAAGGGATCTGTTTTCTTAGCTAATTGGCTATTCATCCAATAGTTTCCAGTATACCATAGAATATTCTGAAAATAATGTTAATGGGGAGACTCAGACCTTGTCTACTTCCAAAGAGCAGTTTTCTCAAATAATTTTAAGAACAAAACCAAGAGTCAAACCTTTTCATTTGTAAAACAGCAGTATTATAACTTTAGTAATTTTAGATGATGGTTACAGGCGAATGAATGAATGAATGAATGAATGGGCGAATTCTACAATATCAGACTTTCTACTGCCTTGCTGTGGCTGTAGGGCCATTCTGGTGTTCAGGTTCTTGTCTTGTTCCAAAGTCTGCATCTCTACCTTGCACTCCAGCGTTTCATAATGGTAACAATGGATGAAGGCAGAAGAAAGTGCACGTGGACAAACTTCCCTCTGGCTGTACTCTACGCAAGTAACATATACTTGAGTCATTAACTAAATTTGGGATTAAAAATTAAAGAAGTTAATGTGATTGACATAATTTTCCCCTACATACAATAAAAAAAATCAAGGGATACAAAAATTATTTCAGAACTCAGAGCAACTATACTACAAATAATCCTTCTCCTGGGAGTCTACTATGGTCTCCATTTTGCTCAAAAAAGATTTTTATTTTTAGACACATGAATTCTCAAAGTTAACAATTATTTTCAAACACGAAATCCTATTGAATAATCTGCCCAAAGAATAAAATCCTGGAAGATAAAAAAGAGTTCTAAACCACTATCCTTCATGACATTTAAAAATTTCCCCTGGATATTTTTAAAACCATACTTCAAGAAGATAAGAAAAATGAGAAAATTAGAACATCTGTTCAGTGAAACTTCAGACAGAAAAAAGATGAACTCTAAGATTAAGCCAATTGTCCATCAGCAGTCTCTCTTGGCTTTCTTTAATGATTTAGAAATAGTGTTTCCTTCTCTTCACCAAGTTGATTTTGGCAGATTTGAATTGCATGTCTTTGGAAACAGCAAAGTTAGTTAAAATCATAAACTTAGATGAGTTGGGTTAAGATTCCACTGTTACTAGTGCTGATATTTCATTGCATTTTAGTCTATGTAATAGTGAGGATGAACTACTTTACCTTCTTTGAGGAACTCAGATAAAAGTTGTATTTTTTTTTTTTTTTTAAATGAGAAAAAAATTTCATGTCGATGAGAAAAGCAATCATGTTTCTGGATATATAAACATGGAATATATAAAACAAATGTTTTGGTAAAATATGTCTTCTGGGCACTGATTTATTTGGCAACTCAAAGTGTTTTCCTGGGAAACAAAACATTTCGTGGAAGAAGAGTCTTCTGTATTCTAAAACTGATTGATTATAGAAACTAAGCTGTAGAGCCAAGAATGAGAATCTATTTCTCTATCCAAATCTGGAGATGCTTAGGTTGAAATACCTTCATCAAAACTTGTCTTTGTGTGAGTAGCTGCACTGCCAACAATTCTACTCCTTTGCCAGTAATTTACACTTACAAATCAGCCAGGTTTCTGTTGGATCTGGAATTACTGACACTTTCACCAGAGGACAGGAAACATGGTCAAACCAATTTCATTGCCTTTATGTATTTGAGTGTTCATATTTTAATAAATTTGATGAACCTGTTCCAAGATATTTATAAACTGTAATAGGCTACATTTCATTTCCCTCAATTTTCAAAGTAGGAATAAAACAGGGAAAGTTTTAATAATAATAATAATAACAACAACCAAATATCCTAATTGGCCCTGGCTGGTTGGCTCAGCGGTAGAGCATCAGCCTGGCATGTGGAATTCCCGGGTTCAATTCCCAGTCAGAGCACACAGGAGTAGCATCCATCTGCTTCTCTTTTCTCTTTTCTCTGAATCTATCTCTTCCCCTCCCACAGCCAAGGCTCCAATGGAGCAAAAGTTGGTCCAGGCTAAGGATGGCTTCATGGCCTCCGCCTCAGGTGCTAGAATGGCTTCAGTCGCAATGGAACAGTTGCCCAGATGGGCAGAGGTTTGGCCCCTAGTGGACTTGTTAGTGGATCCCGGTAGGGCACATGCGGGAGTCTGTCTGCCTCCCTGCTTCTCACTTTGGAAAAATACAGAAAAACAACAACAAAAAAACCCCAACAAGTATCCTGATAAAACTTGTTCTGTTCATTCAATCCATAAGAAGAGAGAGCTTCCACGAATGATAATCTATAGATAAAAGAAATGAGACGTTTTTAAATTCATTGAAATAAAGAGTAAAAACAGCACATCAGGAGTCCTGAACTTGCATAGTAGCTGTCACATAGCTCTGTGATGAGTCTTTCAGGCCTCGTTCTCTTCATCTGAAAAACAGGTCTATGCTTTTTCTACCTACCTCACAAGACTGTTATACTGTTGGAGCTGTTGTAGGAAAAAAGTGCCTTATGAATATTTAAGTACCATTTTATCCTTAATATTATCATCCTTTTTAGACTTTTTTTGTTGGTGGTGGTGGTGATTGTAATGAATGTCATTGTTATTGTTTGGAATGACAGCCTCCTGAGAGAAATCAGCTCCATTTTCACTGTGATTTCAGTGACAATAGTCAATGCTATTCAAGTAATCTTTGTGTCATACAAGCAGGTTCACATAGAACACTAGGTAATCAATAGTTCTTATTCTTTGATTTGACAAAATGAATAATCAAAGCATTCTCATTAGTTAATGACCCTGACCCTGTTTAAAGACATATTTCACCAGTTTTCTCTGAAGTGACTGCACAAATCAGGGAGGTGCGAGAAGGTGTCCTCAGGTTAAATCATCACAAAGCAAAATTGTTGCAATGCTAGGGGCTTGCAAGCACACTTTAAAAATTATGTCTATAGCAACCTGAAATTCTAAATAATGATATAATTTTAATGGTAAAAGAGTCTAGATGAATGGGTGGGTGAGTGGATGGACAGAGAGAGAGAGATAATAGAGATATTACATAAATACAGAAGATTTGAAATATTATATATGCCTCCAGTACATATTTAAAAATGCAGTCAAGTAGGAGGAAAAAAAATTGCTCTTAATTCCATACTTAGGATAATAAATATACATATTTTAACTCTATATTTTATTTTATAGTATTTTATACTATTTAATAGTATTTTAACTATTTTATAGTATTCTTGTTTATATTATATATATAATTGTATTATACTACATATTTGTTTTTAAATCAACTCTATTGGGGTATTATGATATAATAAAATGCATAAGTTTTAAGTATATAATTTGATGATTTTTGGCAAATATATACTCCCATGTTACTACCTTCCTATCAAAAAATAGATACTTACATCATCCCCAAATGGTCCTTTGTGCCTCTTTTTGGTGAGACCTTCTTAACCCATGCCCAAGTCTACTGCTGATTAACTTTTTGCCAAGATTAGTTTTTCCTATTCTAGAAATTCAAATATGGAAACATAGATATATAGTTTTTTGAGTGTCTGGCTTTTATTTGATCAATATAATAATTTTGAGATTTATTTATATATCAGTACCTTGCTATTTTTATTGTCAAATAGTATCTTATTGTATGAATTGCCCACAATTGTGCTTATTTATTAACATTCTTAGGACTTAGAATTGTTCCCAGTTTTTTGGTATTAATAATAAAGCTATTATAGACATTCATACACATAATTTTGAATGATTTCTTTACTTAATATAAAACATGAGCTTTATCAGTTATTTAAAAATTTTTCCAAAATATCATTTTAAATGTCTGCCTAATTTTCATTTAGTGGATACACATAATTTACTTAAGCACCCTCATCATTTGTATATTTAAATTGTTTCTAATTGTTTTCTTTAATAAATAATAATTCAAGGAACATCTTTGCTTTGTCTCTTCTCTGGGTGCCAGAAAAGTTTTTCAGGGCATTCCAAACTTATGCTGATAAACACAAAAATTTTAAAGAAAATGCTCAATAATGTTCTTTTCATTCTTTGATCAATAATATACATGAAAACATTGGACATTCTACTAGGATAATTAAAAATGCATTCTAAATTCCAAATGTTTTCTAAAGTGTTCCCTCTCTTTCAGGCTTTTTTTTTTCCCTTTTGCTAAGAGCTACTGAAAGTGCTAGCTTTGTTTGCTATTTTTCTGCCTTTTCAATTGACAATTGCCATGATGAATAGAGGAAGCTACCCATCTTAACTCTCTTTGGATTAATTGTAAGGAAAGAAACTGTTGGGTGAGGCCAAATGTATAGGTGTTGAGCATTGTTTATTTTTTCTTAAGCTTGCAAAATGTGTTTTTGCAACATGGCAGTCAAGCCCTACATCAAAGAAGCAAAATATAGAATAACAGAACAAAAAAGAAAATCTTTTTTGAAGCCAAAAAATGATCAAAACAAAGCATCAAAGGTAGAGTCTATGGTAATATAACTGCTGGGGAATGAAGCATTTAAAATACACCTGTGTTTGTGCTAATTGAAAAACAAACATTCACAATATCAGCAGTCCTTAAACAAGAAATATGATTAATGCATGTTTCTTTTTTAAAAAAAAATAATTTATAAAGATTTCTATTTGTTGACTTTAGAGAGGGAGGAAGATAGGGGAGGAGCGGGAAGCACCAACTTATAGTAGTTGTATGTGCCTTGACTGGGCAGCCCAGGGTTTTGAACCAGCAACCTCAGCATTCCAGGTTGATGCTTTATCCACTGCATCACCACAGGTCAAGCACTTAATGGATGTTTCTGTTCTAAATGTTCTCCTGAGTGTCATTTTCATGGAAGGAAAACACTGGATCTATTTCCACACTTTATTTTAAAGAACAAGGCCACACTAAAGGCTTTTAAATATTTAACACATGCAGGCAGATAATATTCTCCAATTCACTCATCTGCTTTCTACATCAATAAATAAATTCTTGAAATACCCCATTCCCCCCATTTCTTCTTTGCAATTATTGTGATCATATTCATGTATTTCCGATAATTCTGTATTTGTATATCCTGTCTTTCTCTCCAGGACTATATAGCACATTATTGGATTTTGTCTGTCCAATAGACATTTCTCTTCTTCTGGACTTTTAGGAGACTGTTTATCATCGACATCATCAGGTGAGTCTGGTGTAGTTGCCATCCTCAATGCTACTTCTATGGAACGCTTGTGTCCCACTAAATTTCATATGTTGAAGCCTAAACCTTAATGTTACAGTATTTAGAAGTGGGGTCTTTGCAAGGTAATGAAGTCACAAGGGTATAGTCCTCATGAATAGGATTAGTGCCCTTGTAATAAAAGACACTGGAGAAATAATCTTTTTCTTTCTGCCATGTGAAGATACAATGAGAAGATGACTGCAAACTTGGAAGAAGGTCCTCACTGGAACCTAATTATGCTGGCAACTTAATTCAGATTTCCACATTCCACAATCATATAAACAAATACCTATTGTTTCACCCAGTCTCTCTATATTTTTCTTATGGTTGTTGTTATAGCAGCCTGAGCAGACAAAGATATCAACTATTTAACTCAGTTGGTCTGGGGGGGAGGGTAAGTCACAAGACCCAAGATGGGTCACACACCTAGTTATGGTGATTGGTCTTAAATAATAATAAATCACTTAAATCAACTGATAGTTCTTACCTACAATATTTTTAAGAGAAGCTTAAATCTATGATGTATTACTGATGATCAACAGTCTTATCAAGATCTGAATGCTAAATTTTCAGGAATTTGGCAAGCCAGTAAATAAACTGCTAACATATTAAAATCAGCCATGGTGGGGGTACTTATACTACTAAAACTGAAAAGTGCTAAACCCATAAATGTAATGCAACATAAAAACAAAATTAAGAATAAAAATCATATGACTATCTCAATACGTAATAAATCAACAAATAAAAAGGGCCGCTAAGGATGTCGAGAAAAGGGAATGTTTGAACACTGTTGATGGGAATGTAAATTAGTACAGCTAGTATGGAAAACAGTATGGAGATTCCTCAAAAATTCAAAATAGAGCTGCCATACAATCCAGCAATTCCACTTCTAGGTATTATTCAAAGAAAATAAAAACACTATTTGAAAAGATATAAATGTACCTTTTGTTCATTGCAGTGTTACTAGTAATAGCCAAGACATGGAAGCAACCTAGATGTTCATCAATAAATGAATTGAAAAGGGTGATATGGAATATGTTTATACATTATATATAAACATAAATATATAAATACACACACATAAAGTAAAATATTACTCAAGCTTCAAATTAAAAAAAAAAAATTCTGCCTTTTGCAACAACATTGATGAAACTGGAGGGCATAATTGTAAATGAAATAAGCCAGAGAGTACAAGACAAATACTTCATTGTATTGCTTATATGTTGTCGGGAGCCGATCCACTACTGCTGGCTGACAAGGTCACAGCAGGAGAAGACCCACAACTGCTGGCTGACAAGGTCACAGCAGGAGAAGACCCACAACTGCTGGCTGACAAGGTCACAGCAGGAGAAGACCCACAACTGCTGGCTGACAAGGTCACAGCAGAAGAAGATCAAAAACTGCTGATTGACAAAGTCACAGCAGAGAAGACCAATGGCTGCGGGGTGACAAAGTCACAGCAGTGAAGACCAATGGCTGTGGGGTGACAAAGTCACTGCAAAAGGAAAGGCACGATACTTCCCCCTTTGATTTTTTTAATTAATCTGGCCTTATATCCCCCCTTTTTCTGGGTGTGTGCTATTATTTGTGGCACAGGGATAATAGTACCGTACTTTCCCTGTAGATTTGTAGTAATTTCTTTGGAAATGAGACAGAGGGTGTGAGTTCCACAGAAAAGCCTGTAAGCCCCTTGAACTGGGCTCATAGACATAAGAGGCTGGCTATGATATCCCTCATAAAGGGTTAAGTTTGTAGGAGAATTCCTTCTTAATCATGTTAGAAAGAATAGATTGTGACTTGTGACTAGGTAGGAGGCAGTGGCTGTGTACAGAGCACCTCTCGGCCTTCACTTAATTCAACATTTTTCCTCCTAGCCTTTTCATGTAATAGAGTAAAGAAACATTCCTTTCTTCTTGCTTATTTGATCTGCAGATAGTGATACACTCTGAGAAGAATAGAGGTAGAACTTAACTAGTGTTTAAATATAATAAATAAGTAATATTTGACTAGACAATAGTATCTTAGGTAAGGTATAATAAAATGGCCCATTGTGTGGCCTAGGATGAAAGCGCAGTCAGCAAGAAAAGAATGTTTTACTAAGAGAATTGTCTTTTGACTAAAGGCAATTGCTAGGCTTTCTCAATGAGATGTTCTCATAAGATTTACATACTTTCAAAAAATTCTTTAATAATGAGAGAAATGTAGGAAAATCCATAGAAGTAATAACAATTAATGTCTTATGTTGCTACTAGGCTATCTTGCAAGTGCACTCTGTATATCTTTGGGTGAAAGCTATTCTTAATGTTCTGTCAATTTCTTTATAGGCAAGCCTTTTAGAATCTTGTGAGAAAAAGTAGGACACTGCTTAAACTCAAAGCCATTTATCTGAGCAAACGGTTGTCCATTGTTAGTCCTTAATAATCTCGTCTGCTAATCTCTCTCTGCCCCTTAACTCACAACAGCAGTAAAGTTAGTTAACTTTTAGTACTAATACCTTAAAAGCTTTTACCGATGTTGTTATCACTATTCAAGTTATTTTGTATTTTGAATGATTTGCTACCTGGTTTGTAATTTATAGATATAAATTAACTGTTATCCAGAAACATGTAAACATAGTGAAACAGAAGCAATGATTAACACCATGTAATTGTAACTCAGTGTGTGTGTATAAAAAGGGAGCTATACTAGCATTGAGCAGAGATGCCTGGCAGTAAATGCTAACTAGAGAATAAAGAGAAAGAAAAGAATTCGGCTCTCTCACTCGATCTCGCCGACGCCGTCTCTTCCTGTGGGACCCCTGGATCCCCCCCGGGGCTGGACCCCGGCATTTGGCGCCCGATACAGGGACCTACAGGTAATCCCCCCTCGTTGTCTCGGGACGGCTAGGACTCCACTCAGGGTGCTGCAGACCCCCCTGTAAGAAAGACAGGGTGAGGATAGGTGGAGAATTTCAGAACTTAAGATTTTGAGAAGTCATGGGCCATACTGAGTCTAAAGAAAGAAGACTCTTTATGAAAGTTATTAAGTATACACTTTCCCAAAAAGGAGTTAAGGTCTCCTCTAAACAAGTAGCTCGTTTTATGAAATTCGTACAAAAATGTTCTCCATGGTTTCCAGATGAGGGAACGCTTGATTTTGAGAAATGGGTTAAAGTTGGAGAAGATTTAAAACTTTATTATGAGGTACATGGACCAGAAAAGGTTCCAGTTGATACATTTGCTTTATGGAGCTTGATTAAAGATGCCTTAAATCCAGAACATGAGATGCATAAACTTTCTAAGGCAACTGCTCCTCCAAAAGAAGAGACTCCGTTAATTAGAAGTAAAAGGCAGTCTCAAGATACTACAAATCATGCTATGGCCTCTTTAAAATTAAGTAAACATCAGGATGATAGTGAAAATCTTTTATCTCCAAAAGATGAGGCTGAATTAGAAGATGAGGCAGCTAAATATAATAGGGATAATGAGGATTGGAAGTCAAAAACAGTCTTGCCCATATTATATCCCTCCAAGACTGACAAAAAGGATGAAAATAAGGCTATTAAAATGTCTTTGCCTCTACCAGTACAATCACCAGATGTTAATGAAAAGAAAAAATCATCAGGGTTAACAGGGTTGCAGAAGGCAATTCAAGCTTCTTGCGACCAAGGGGAAACTGATTTGGCATTATGTTTCCCTGTGGCTGTGGCTGGTAAATTTGATGAGGAGGATCCTACATGGGAGCCGCTTTCTTATAAATTATTGAAAGAGTTGAAAATGGCTTGCAGTCAATATGGACCCACCTCTCCTTATACTATGTCTTTGGTGGAAACAGTTTCTCATAATTGGATGACTCCTTATGATTGGGAACAAGTGGCTAAAGCTTGTTTATCTGGAGGAAATTATCTCCTTTGGAGAGCTGAATATGAGGAGCAAGCTAAACAACAGGCAGTTAGGAACAGGAGGACACATAATCCTGTGATTAGAGAAATGATTACGGGAGAAGGAGAATTTGCTGATGTTAGTGAACAGTTAAAACTTTCTAAACCAGCTTTGATACAAGTGAATAATTGTGCTATATCAGCTTGGAGAAAGTTGCCAGCTTTGTCTGGTGGAGATGTTACTGTGGTAGGAGTAAAACAGAAAGGTGATGAACCTTATGAGGAGTTTGTTGCTCGGTTGATTCAAGCAGTAAGAAGAGTTATTTCAAATGAGGCGGCAGGAGATATTATAATTAAACAGTTGGCTTATGAAAATGCTAATTCCACTTGCCAGGCTATGTTGCGGTCAGTGAGGAGAGAAGGAACGATAGGAGATTTCATCAAAGCCTGTCAGGATGTAAATCCTGCTTTTGTTCAGGGAGTAACTATTGCTGCAGCTTTAAAAGGAGAAACGTATCCTCAATTTATTAAGACTATGTATCAAGGAAAAATGCCTTCTGTCAATGAAGCTTCCTCTAAGGGAAGTCTTACTTGCTTTACTTGTAATCAAACGGGCCACTTTAGCCGACAATGCCCTAACAAGAGTGGGCAAGCAAGCCCAGGAGTGCAAGGGACAGCTCCCGTAATTAATAATGCTAATAATAATGTCCCATTGCCTAAGACTTTGTGTCCACGCTGTCAAAAAGGATATCATTGGGCAAAGCAGTGCCGTTCTAAATTTCACAAAAACGGACAGCCGTTAGGACCAAATTTAGGAATAGAATGGCAGCCCCCACATAATTCAAATCTGACAAGTAATCAAAGTAGCAACCAGGGAAACTGGCAAGGGGGCCAGCCTCAGGCCCCAATAACAATTGGGGCCAGCCTGAATCCATTTGTCAACTCCGGTCTGTCTCAGACCTCACCCGGGCCTCCCGCGTGGCAGGCGGGAGTTCTACCACTGAACCACCCATGCCTCCATGCAAAATATGAGAAGCAAGCCTCTTGTGGGGGTTGAAATGGAGGGATTCCGGCTGCCGGTTGCAGCAGCTATTAGAAGTAAAGAATGATTAGAAAACTGAGATGAGTTTTAAAGTTGTGTTATTATCTGATTTTCTTTAGTAAAATAGAAGGACTTAAGAGTTTGGAAAAATTACAGGTTTTTTTTTGTTCTCCTCTTTCTCTCAACTCATTTTATTTCTTTCCTGTTCTATGCCTGAAAAGAGGGCAAAGGGAACACCTGTTTGGATATGGCTAAACAGAATCTCATAAACGGCCGTTCTTGAAACTTTTCAAGAGAGAGTTCTGTATGGTTTCTATCCAATATGTTCCAATCAGAATAGCCCTGTGTAAAAATCAAGCAGGCCATACTCTAATCTCTAAAATCCCGGGTTTCTCTCTAATTTGTCTGATTTGTCTACTTTGTCTGATTCTTGTTTGTGTTTGGTCTTTGTTTAATGTTGTCTAAATGTGATTTTTTAAGTTCTTGCATGCAAAAATTGAATATGCCGGCTCTAATATTATAAAAATATCATCCCTACAAATTTATAATTTTAATTGAAACAAGTAAAGCGCGCTCATTTAAATTTAAATAATATGAAATATGAATCCTAAAGACTTGTTAATTTTGACTAAACTGCTTCAAGCTTCAGGCTGCTTGCTGTGGCTACAGAGCATGAAGCAGAGTAGATTTGCCTAACAAAGGTATAGATTTTTTTACTATAGAAAAATAATAAAAGTCACTAGAGTTTTCCAGCTTTAATGTGTTCTTTAAATTGCCTGTTAATTAATGAAGTAGAAATGTTTTTATGAATATAGAAAACTCGTATACTGAAACTCCTGCAAATCTTCTTTATCGTGCTTCTTACTTTAAAAAATTTCTTTTAAATGCTGATATACAGAATTATTCAACAGCTGAGAGATGCTGGAATCCTACAGGAGATGCTGAACCTGTTTCTTCTGCAAACTTTTACCCTCTTTTGTTTGATCCAGCTAATAACGCTGTTTTGTCTTTTTCTAAATAGTTCCAGATATACGGAAATGATTTATATAGGTAAATAAGAACCCTTAAACCCCTCACCAGTTGCGGTGCCTCATAGCTACAGTGTAATTGTTATAAATTTACAGGACTGCTTTTTTACTATACCATTAGCTACACAGGATTGTCGAAGGTTTGCATTTAGTCTGCCATCAGAAAATTTTAAACAACCTTATGAGAGATATCAATGGAAGGTATTGCCCCAGGGAATGAAAAACAGTCCCACGCTTTGTCAAAAATTTGTGAATCTAAATTCAGATTGCTTTTAGTAATTTTACAGGGCAGGTTTTATTTCATCTTCCTGCTTGCCCACTGCTGCAATTTCTAAAAAGACAATCAGTAATTTATCCCACTAAGACTTCTAGAAATCTGCTGCCCCCTCCCAGCCAGAAGGAGACTCCTGTGCCACCCGCATCACCAGTGACTTTCCAGCAAAGGCCATCAAGGAGCTCTCTGTATAATCCTGTTACTCGAGTGATGCAGCGATTGTCACTACAGGAAGCTAGACGACCTCCCTATCAACGGATGGCTCGCTCTACTCGAACTGTCAACCCACCAACCTGGGGCCAGTTGAAGGCATTGACTGTGAGGGCTGATTTAATTTGTCATCGACAAAACATACATCGTAACCCTGCTAATATGTTTATTGTTATGCTAGCTGTACTTTCAATTCAGGTACTTAATGTTGAGGCTACTGAACAAAACAAATCTTATTGGGCTTATATTCCAAATCCACCATTAGTTAAGCCTGTTACTTGGGGAGGAGATGATATACCTGTGTTTAATAATCATACTAAGTTTTTGGGAGGATCATGTAGTTCTTTTATTATGCATAAAACTAATTCAAATTTCTCATTTCATGGGAAAACGGATAAGGTACCTATATGTTTTATGTTTAATAATACTCACAAGATTTCTGGGTGTTTTCCTACTACACTTAAGACTATTTTGACTGATTCTCCTAAAAGTAATAAACCTGGACACCCAACAAGAGACTTATGGTCTCTCACAATTTTAATGCCTGGAGGCCCTGACACCCATGAGTATAATCCTGTTACATTGCCTCCTAAGGGATTTCACCCATGTGAACTTTATCCACCAAAAAAGGCAACTCAAGAGCCTTACTGGTGGTCTGTAGAGAATAGATTTGGTTTTCCCCCATGGCAAGAATGTGCATATTACAATTATATGAATTATACTGCATATGCTGTTAATTTCACTGTACAAGATTGGTCTAGTCCTTATTCTGAATATGATTATAGAAAATTAGTGCAGAAAATGAAAGACGATTACAGTTGGTCAGATAAATATAATCCTTTAAATAAAATCGTCACACGTTGGCAGTCTGCTGGATGGATACCTGCACAGCTGACTTATCAGGATGAATTAACCACCAGGTATCAAACAAAGCTTTGGCAGCTAATTGCAGCTGCTGCACCAGCATATTTGGTTAGGCCTTACCCTTATCCTGCTCAGAATATTTTTGTTCAGGCTTGTGTACCGGCTCCTTATGTACTCTTGATTGCTACAATAGACAGTAATCTTTCTGTTAGTACTTATAATTCTATATTTAGCATTTCCTGCTCTCGCTGTGTTTTAACAAACTGTCTATCTTATGACACCAAAGCTCAAGTTATGTTTATTTTGCGGCAGCCACCTTATGTGATGTTACCTGTTAGTCTGTCTCAGCCTTGGTATGATGACCCAGGGTTGCATGCACTACAGGCTGCTTCTGAAGCGCTTGCTCACCATCGAGGAAAGCGATTTGTTGCCGAATTGATTTTGGGAATTACTGCTCTTATTGCTATTATAGGATCTGTAGCTGCTTCCACCACTGCTTTAGCTCAATCAGTTCACACTGCAAATCATGTGGATAGTTTATCTCGTAATATATCTCTTGCATTAGCAGTACAGGAGACTATAGATAGAAAGTTAGAATTGAAAGTAAATGCTTTAGAGGAGGCTTTTATTCACATATGTAATGAGTTGTTAGCTATGAAAGCTAGAATGACTCTTAGATGCCATGCAGGATTCAGGTGGATATGTGTGACTCCTTTAGAATACAATCAGTCTATCATAGCATGGAATAATGTACAGAATCATTTGTTAGGTGTATGGAATAATAGTGATATTAGTTTAGATTTGAGGAATTACATCAGCAGATACAAAACTTAGGACATTCAGGCTCTTTAGTCTCTGCCTCAGAAGTAGCTGATCAATTTGTTGAAAACATTAAAAGTATGTTTTCTATACATGGCCTGACCTCTCTGGCTACTGATATAGGCATAATAATAGCTGTGGCAATTATCACTCTTCTTGTCCTTCCAGTCATGTTCCGACTTTTAAACAACAATCTCAGAGAAACAACGGTGAAAATACAAAAGCTTTATTTAAATAATAAAAAAGGGGGAGATGTCGGGAGCCGATCCACTACTGCTGGCTGACAAGGTCACAGCAGGAGAAGACCCACAACTGCTGGCTGACAAGGTCACAGCAGGAGAAGACCCACAACTGCTGGCTGACAAGGTCACAGCAGGAGAAGACCCACAACTGCTGGCTGACAAGGTCACAGCAGAAGAAGATCAAAAACTGCTGATTGACAAAGTCACAGCAGAGAAGACCAATGGCTGCGGGGTGACAAAGTCACAGCAGTGAAGACCAATGGCTGTGGGGTGACAAAGTCACTGCAAAAGGAAAGGCACGATACTTCCCCCTTTGATTTTTTTAATTAATCTGGCCTTATATCCCCCCTTTTTCTGGGTGTGTGCTATTATTTGTGGCACAGGGATAATAGTACCGTACTTTCCCTGTAGATTTGTAGTAATTTCTTTGGAAATGAGACAGAGGGTGTGAGTTCCACAGAAAAGCCTGTAAGCCCCTTGAACTGGGCTCATAGACATAAGAGGCTGGCTATGATATCCCTCATAAAGGGTTAAGTTTGTAGGAGAATTCCTTCTTAATCATGTTAGAAAGAATAGATTGTGACTTGTGACTAGGTAGGAGGCAGTGGCTGTGTACAGAGCACCTCTCGGCCTTCACTTAATTCAACATTTTTCCTCCTAGCCTTTTCATGTAATAGAGTAAAGAAACATTCCTTTCTTCTTGCTTATTTGATCTGCAGATAGTGATACACTCTGAGAAGAATAGAGGTAGAACTTAACTAGTGTTTAAATATAATAAATAAGTAATATTTGACTAGACAATAGTATCTTAGGTAAGGTATAATAAAATGGCCCATTGTGTGGCCTAGGATGAAAGCGCAGTCAGCAAGAAAAGAGTGTTTTACTAAGAGAATTGTCTTTTGACTAAAGGCAATTGCTAGGCTTTCTCAATGAGATGTTCTCATAAGATTTACATACTTTCAAAAAATTCTTTAATAATGAGAGAAATGTAGGAAAATCCATAGAAGTAATAACAATTAATGTCTTATGTTGCTACTAGGCTATCTTGCAAGTGCACTCTGTATATCTTTGGGTGAAAGCTATTCTTAATGTTCTGTCAATTTCTTTATAGGCAAGCCTTTTAGAATCTTGTGAGAAAAAGTAGGACACTGCTTAAACTCAAAGCCATTTATCTGAGCAAACGGTTGTCCATTGTTAGTCCTTAATAATCTCGTCTGCTAATCTCTCTCTGCCCCTTAACTCACAACAGCAGTAAAGTTAGTTAACTTTTAGTACTAATACCTTAAAAGCTTTTACCGATGTTGTTATCACTATTCAAGTTATTTTGTATTTTGAATGATTTGCTACCTGGTTTGTAATTTATAGATATAAATTAACTGTTATCCAGAAACATGTAAACATAGTGAAACAGAAGCAATGATTAACACCATGTAATTGTAACTCAGTGTGTGTGTATAAAAAGGGAGCTATACTAGCATTGAGCAGAGATGCCTGGCAGTAAATGCTAACTAGAGAATAAAGAGAAAGAAAAGAATTCGGCTCTCTCACTCGATCTCGCCGACGCCGTCTCTTCCTGTGGGACCCCTGGATCCCCCCCGGGGCTGGACCCCGGCAATATGTGAAACCTAAAAATAATAATAATAATAATAATAAATTCCTAGAAGAGGGAGAGGTTGGTAGAAAGATATAAACCTTTGGTTATAAGATGAATAAGTTCTGAGAATCTAATGTATAGCATGGTGACTATGATTGATAATTTCTTACTTTGCTGAGAAAAACTTAAATGTTCTCATCAAAAATAAATAAAAATAAATTAAAAAATAAAAAACCAACAAAAAATAAAAACAAGATAAATATGTGATATTATGGATTGTTCATTAACTTGATAGTGGGAATCCTTTCACAGTATATATGTGTATCAAATCATTACACTGTACATGCTAAATACACAGGTGGGCAAAAGTAGGTTCACAATTGTTTGTATGAAAATATTATATATAATAATAAAATATATAAGGATAAATGTTTTGTGTACTCACAACTGTAAACCTACTTATGACCATCCGTATTATATAACATTCATTTGTTAGTTATACCTCAGTAAAACTGGGAAAAAAAATTGCACAGTGCTAAAATTAGGTTTTTGATTTTTTTTTTATTTTAGAAAGCTTCTTTTTAAATATTTACCTGCTAATACTGTACCATGACTTAGACATAAAAGGGCAGAGGTAATATAATTATTTATCATGCTTCTGCCATAGATTGTTTTCTTTGCCTAACAAACCTTTTTTGAGTCACATTATCAGGCTTTGGTCACAATAATGGTAATATAATGAGATGTTGTGGCTCCAGGACGGGAACCAGGAGTTAGGATGCTGGGATTTAAAACCTAAGGTTTCACTTTTGCAGTACAGTTTTGAGTACTCAGGCTTTGAAATCAGAGAAAACTGAGTTCAAAGTCTTCTTCTGGCCTTCCCAGTTTAACTTGGGTGTGTTCCTATAGCCTGTCTTCAGAATGGTTGTGATTAACAATACTTAGTAGAGAATGCATAATATTTTCTAAAAAGAGAAGTTCCTCTCCCCTTAATCTTCATGGGCTTTCCACAATCCATGAAATGACTTGGTATATACTTTTAATTCCCAAATTCTCAGTGATAATTTGTATACCAAACTGTATCTGCTGTTAAATATGTTGTGTTTGTATAGTATTTTATACTTTTCAAACAATTTTCACACTCCTTATTGAATTTGATCAGACTCTGGAAATAAAGACTTCATCTTCAATGACATTCATCTCAAGGTAATTGATAGGGAAGAGCAGATTCAATGAGAAAATTAGTCCAGTGACTTTTTACTGAAATTTGAAGGGCTCTGTTCATTGTTACCAGCAATATCTTTTGTTGATAATATACTTTATAAAGCTTTATGACTTGTGAGCTCATCAAAAATATGTGATTACACAGCATGGTAGGTGGCAAAGTTTAAATCCAACTTATTCCTATAGCTATATAGACAGGTATAGATAGATAGATAGATAGATAGATAGATAGATAGATAGATAGATAGATAGATATAGATAGATATAAGCAGTGGTGAGATTCAAATAATTTAACAACTGGTTTTCTGCCCTAATGACATTTTAAGTATGAAAAAAACCCAATATATTTAAAGGTAGTTTATTATTTCATACATTTAATAATTAAATGTATAGCCAGAAGCCACGGCCACCATCACAGCTACCTGGCCCACACAGGTTCGCATTTGATTCGGACAGAAGGTAATGAAACAATGGAGCCAAGAACAGGTGGGCCATTACATTTAATCCTAGCTCGCACCTGGAAGGCAAGAAATACACACAGTAGGAAAACACTTCCCTTTCCATTCAGGGCTCCCCAAACCACTGACTTATTGGAGTTTTCCTAGAATCAAAGTTTCTACCTCACCAGCCTTATTCACCTCTGTTCCCCATCTCCTCTCTGCACAAACTCTGCACAAATTGGCTTCCCCTTCAGCACTCTGCCATCTTGGTTGTCTCTCTACTGCAATGCTAATTTTAGGAACTGAGAGAGAGCAAGCCCCGGGTCTGGCCCATTTTATAGTGTAGAAATCAAAACGTTTAAGCCAATATACAAATAAGGAAGTTTCTGAAGCAAAGTCACTTATCTGAGGCATAAATGAGATTCCTCATAAGAGTGCACCACCCCACATCATGAATCAGTCAAGGGTGTGGGGAAAAGCGTAGTGTTGAGAGAATTTTAGGATTAAAAGGGTAGGAAAGGCTTAGTCTTAAAACTAAGCCTTAGGCTATAAGGATCCTGCCTGCTTACTGCCTGTCCCCCACACCCAATGCAAACTATAAGCGAGCAAACATATACATCATATTTGCAAACTTATTTGACCCACATTAAATAAGAACAATAAAGATCATGGCCCACCAGTTCTTGGCTCTTTTGTTTCATTACCGTCTGTCTGAATCAAATGCAAACCTGCATGGGCCAGGTGGCTGTGATGGTGGTCGTGGCTACTGGCTTTACATTTGGTTTTGTCAGCAGGATTCGAAACAGATTGGTATGGAGCCACCACCACCCTTGAGCAGTAAAGTAGAAGACTGGCTTCTGTTATAGTTCCCCATGGCTGTGATTTTGGGGGCCATAGGCTGGCTGACTTTTACAGCCATGCTTGAGGAAACCAAAAGCTCTGTGGAAGAGACTGCCTGGGACCTACAAACTGAGGAATAGAAGGATATGTGGAAGAAAATGATGCGGACCCTGGAGCTCGAGCAAGCACCGGAGGAGGCCAACCAGGTTTGTGAAATTTGCTTGAAATAGAGCAGCCACTGAAAAAAGAATCACAGGTTCGTGAGTTACATATTGCCCTAGATGTTGTGCAAAGCCAGCAGTGGCAGGAGGCCGGAGCCGGGGCTGTAAGGCCCGTAGAGCAGAAGGCGGCGGCGACCTGGGGCTTAAGCCCGCCAGAAGGAGCTGATGTTTTCAGTTCCTCTTTGGAGGATGAGAAAAATCTGGCTGGAGTTACAATCCATAGTCTCCAGAAATAAGAGCCCAGCAGCAAGAAGTACCTACTATGCCCCTGGTAGGTCTGTGATTTGGGGACATAGGGGTGGAAGCTATCATGCTCTCTGGAGCAGATATGGAAATGCTAACTGCCATTGCCATATGCTCCTCTTTGGGACAGTGTAAGACCTGCCAGGACCGTCAGGGATGAGAGGGGTGGCAGAGGCCCCATGTGCATGGACTGATTCCTGGACTATGACCAGAGTGGGCACTGGCTTCTTTGTTAAACAGACTTACAAATTTTAGACAAAGTGAAATACCCTAATAGGGGTGGGAGACAGATTTGCTGAAGGCCCTCTCCCTGCCCTGGGAAGTTTTTCAAATGACTAGAAATAAGGTCAAGGACATTTTGCGCTTTTGGCAAAATGCTCAGAGACTGGTAAAATGTACCTTTATAATTATTAAAATTATATAATTTATCATGTTATTATAATTTGTATAATATGCCTAATTTCCTTGTGCAAGAATACCTGTGCTTTAAATTGTGAAGCGAGCAAAAGTGATGGAATGTTGGTCAAATAAGTTTGTAAATACGATATATATGTTTGCTCGCTTATAGTTTGCATTGGGTGTGGGGGACAGGGTGTAAGCAAGCAGGGTCCTTATAGCTTAAGGCTTAGTTTTAAGACTAAGCTTTTCCCCACATCCTTGACTGTTGCATGATATGGGGTGGTGTACTCTTATGAGGAATCTCATTTATGCCTCAGATAAGTGACTTTGTATCAGAGACTTCCTTATTTGTATATTGGCTTAAAGGTTTTGATTTCTACACTATAAAATGGGCCAGACTGAAGGTTTGCTCTCTCTTGGTTCCTGAAATTAGCATTGCAGTAAAGAGGCAGCCAAGACGGTGGAGTGTTGAAGGAGAAGCTAGTTTGTGCAGAGTTTGTGCAGGGAGGAGATGGGGAACAGAGGTGAATAAGGCTGGTGAGGTAGAAACCTTTGATTCTAGGAATACTCGGATGAGTCAGTGGCTTAGGGAGCCCTGAATGGAAAGGGAAGTGTTTTCCCAATGTGTGTATTTCTTGCCCTCCAGGTGCAAGCTAGGATTAAAGCTAATGGCCCACCTGTTCTTGGCTTCATTCTTTCATTACTGTCTGTCTGAATCAAATTCAAACCTGCAGGCAGCTGTGATGGTGGCCGTGGCTACTGGCTTTACAGTACTCATTACCAAACTCCTAGGTCAGATTACAAACCTCCCTGACTGTATTCAATCCATATTGCTGATGCAAGTGTCAATAATGAGAACAAACGAAAGAGCCTAAGGTAGGAAAATACCATATATTTAAAGAACTTAACAGGGAAAGAAAGAGCAGGGCATAAATTTCAAAATGCAATCATTGATTTTATTTTATCTATTTATTTATTTTTTTTATTTTATTTTTTAAATGGGGAAACATCAATAAATCAGGATACATATATTCAAAGATAACAAGTCCAGGTTATCTTGTCGTTCAATTATGTTGCATACCCATCACCCAAAGTCAGATTGTCCTCTGTCACCTTCTATCTAGTTTTCTTTGTGCACTTCCCCCTCCGCCTTTCCCTCTCCCATTCCCCCCTCACCCCCATAACCACCCCACTCTTAACAATGTCTCTTAGTTTCACTTTTATGTCCCACCTACGTATGGAATAATGTAGTTCCTGTTTTTTTCTGATTTACTTATTTCGCTTCGTATCATGTTATCAAGATCCCACCATTTTGCTGTAAATGATCCGATGTCATCATTTCTTATGGCTGAGTAGTATTCCATAGTGTAAATGTGCCACATCTTCTTTATCCAGTCATCTATTGACAGGCTTTTTGGTTGTTTCCATGTCCTGGCCACTGTGAACAATGCTGCAATAAACATGGGGCTGCATGTGTCTTTATGTATCAATGTTTCCGAGTTTTGGGGGTATATACCCAGTAGAGGGATTGCTGGGTCATAAGGTAGTTCTATTTTCTGTTTTTTGAGGAACCACCATACTTTCTTCCATAATGGTTGTACTACTTTACAATCCCACCAACAGTAGATGAGGGTTCCTTTTTCTCCACAGCCTCTCCAACATTTGCTATTACCTGTCTTGCTAATAATAGCTAATCGAACAGGTGTGAGGTGGTATCTCATTGCAGTATTGATTTGCATTTCTCTAATAGCTAAAGAAGATGAGCATCTTTTCATATATCTGTTGGCCATTTGTATTTCTTCCTGGGAGAAGTGTCTGTTCATATCCTCTTCCCATTTTTTTATTGGATTGGTTGTTTGTTTGTTGTTGAGTTTTATGAGTTCTTTGTATATTTTGGATAATAGGCCCTTATCTGAGCTGTTGTTTGAAAATATCATTTCCCATTTAGTTGGCTTTCTGTTTATTTTGTTATCAGTTTCTCTTGCTGAGCAAAAACTTCTTAGTCTGATGTAGTCCCATTCATTAATTTTTGCCTTCACTTCTCTTGCCTGTGGAGTCAAATTCATAAAATGCTCTTTAAAACCCAGGTCCATGAGTTGAGTACCTATGTCTTCTTCTATGTACTTAATTGTTTCAGGTCTTATGTTTAGATCTTTGATCCATTTTGAGTTAATTTTAGTACAGGGGGACAAACTGTAGTCCAGTTTCATTCTTTTGCATGTGGCTTTCCAGTTTTTCCAGCACCATTTATTGAAGAGGCTTTCTTTTCTCCATTGTGTGTTGTTGGCCCCTTTATCAAAAATTATTTGACTATATATATGTGGTTTAATTTCTGGACTTTCTATTCTGTTCCATTGGTCTGAGTGTCTATTTTTCTGCCAATACCATGCTGTTTTGATTGTCGTGGCCCTATAATATAATTTGAAGTCAGGTATTGTAATGCCCCCAGCTTCATTCTTTTTCTTTAGGATTGCTATGGCTATTCGAGGTTTTTTATAGTTCCATATAAATCTGATGATTTTTTGCTCTATTTCTTTAAAAAACGTCATTGGAAGTTTGATGGGAATTGCATTAAATTTGTATATTGCTTTGGGTAATATAGCCATCTTGATTATATTTATTCTTCCTAACCAAGAACAAGGTACATTCTTCCATCGCATTATATCTTTTTCGATTTCCCTTAACAATGGTTTATAGTTTTCATTATATAAGTCCTTTACATTCTTTGTTATGTTTATTCCTAAGTATTTTATTTTTTTTGTTGCAATCGTGAAGGGGATTATTCTTTTGAGTTCGTTCTCAATTGTTTCATTGTTGGCATATAGAAAGGCTATTGACTTCTGTATGTTAATTTTGTATCCTGTGACCTTACTGTATTGGCTTATTGTTTCTAGTAGTCTTTTTGTGGATTTTTTGGGGTTTTCAATGTATAGGATCATATCATCTGCAAAAAGTGATACCTTTACTTCTTCTTTTCCGATATGGATGCCTTTTATTTCTTTGTCTTGTCTGATTGCTCTGGCTAGAACCTCTAGTACCACATTAAATAAGAGTGGAGAGAATGGACAACCCTGTCTTGTTCCTGATTTAAGGGGGAAAGCCTTCAGTTTAGTGCCATTTAATATGATGTTAGCTGATGGTTTATCATATATGGCCTTTATCATGTTGAGATATTTTCCTTCTATACCCATTTTGTTGAGAGTCTTAAACATAAAATTGTGTTGTATTTTATCGAAAGCCTTTTTTGCGTCTATTCATAAGATCATGTGGTTTTTGTTCTTTGTTTTGTTGATATGGTGTATTATGTTAACCGTTTTACGTATGTTGAACCATCCTTGATATTCTGGGATGAATCCCACTTGATCATGATGTATTATTTTTTTAATATGTTGTTGTATTCGATTTGCTAGTATTTTGTTTAGTATTTTAGCATCTGTATTCATTAGAGATATTGGTCTGTAGTTTTCTTTTTGTGCCATCCTTGCCTGGTTTTGGTATGAGGGTTATGTTGGCCTCATAAAATGTGTTTGGAAGTATTGCTTCTTCTTCAATTTTTTGGAAGACTTTCAGTAGAATAGGAACCAAGTCTTCTTTGAATGTTTGATAAAATTTGCTGGTATAGCCGTCAGGGCCTGGACTTTTATTTTTTGGGGGGGGGGTTAATGTTTTTTTCTATTTCTTCTCTACTAATAGGTCTGTTTAGGCTTTCTGCTTCTTCTTGACTCAGTCTAGGAAGGTTGTATTGTTCTAGGAATTTATCCATTTCTTCTAGGTTGTTGATTTTAGTGGCATAAAGTTTTTCATAGTATTCTACAATAATTCTTTGTATAACTACGGTGACTGTGGTGATTTCTCCTCTTTCATTTTGGATTTTGTTTATATGAGTTCTTTCTCTTTTTTCCTTGGTAAGTCTTGCCAAGGGTTTGTCAATTTTGTTGATCTTTTCAAAGAACCAGCTCCTTGTTCTATTAATTTTTTCTATAGTTTTTCTGTTCTCTAATTCATTTATTTCTGCTCTGTTTTTTATTATCCCCTTTCTTCGGCTGGTTTTGGGTTTTCTTTGTTCTTCTTTTTCTAGTTCCTTAAGGTGGGAAGTTAAGTGGTTCACTTGAGCTCTCTCTTGTTTGATCATATAGGCCTGAAGTGATATGAACTTCCCTCTTATCACTGCTTTTGCTGCATCTCATAGATTCTGATATGTCGTATTGTCATTATCATTAGTCTGTATATATCTTTTGATCTCTGCACTTATTTCGTCTTTGACCCATTCATTTTTTAAAAGTATGTTGTTTAGTTTCCACATTTTTGTGGGATTTTTTTCCTCTTTTTTGCAGTTGAATTCTAGTTTCAAGGCTTTATGATCAGAAAATATGCTTGGTACAACTTCAATTTTTCTGAATTTGCTGATGTTGTTTTTGTGGCCCAACATATGGTCAATTCTTGAGAATGATCCATGTACACTGGAGAAAAATGTATACTCATTCACTTTGGGATGAAATGTCCTGTAGATGTCTATCATATCCAGGTGCCCTAGGGTTTTGTTTAAGGCCACTATGTCTTTGTTGATTCTCTGTTTGGATGACCGATCTAGAGCCGTCAGCGGTGTATTGAGGTCTCCAAGTATGATTGTATTTTTGTCAGTTTTTGTTTTAAGATCAATAAGTAGTTGTCTTATATATTTTGGTGCTCCCTGGTTTGGTGCATATATATTAAGAATTGTTATGTCTTCTTGATTCAGTGTCCCCTTAGCCATTATGAAATGGCCATTTTTGTCTCTGAGTACTTTTGTTGTCTTGTAGTCAGCATTATCAGATATGAGTATTGCTACACCTGCTTTTTTTTGGATATTTGCTTGGAGTATTGTTTTCCAGCCTTTCACTTTGAATTTGTTTTTATCCTTGTTACTTAGATGAGTTTCCTGTAGGCAGCATTCAGTTGTATTTTCTTTTTTAATCCATTCTGCTACTCTGAGCCTTTTTATTGGTGAGTTTAATCCGTTTACATTTAGTGTAATTATTAACACTTGTGAGTTCCCTATTGCCATTTTATATCTTGCTTTCTGTTAGTTTTGTGTCTTGTTTGATCCTTCTCTTTCGTTTTTCTATCTTTTGTTTTTATTTGGTTGTATTCCATACTTCTTTCCTCTTTTGCTATATTTTTTATCTCATGTGCTTCTGTGGTGGTTTTTTCAATGGTGGTTACCTTTAAGTAATGAAAAGGGTTCCTACCCTGTTCATTGTAGTGAACTATTTTGTGAGTACTTTTGCACTCCATCATCCTTTGCTACTGTTAATCTCCATCTTCTCCCCCCCTTTCTTTTTGTTGTTGTCACAGTTTAAATTTGCTTTCATTGTGTTCTTCTTGGAGCTTTTACTTGTGGCTCTGGTTTATTTTGTTCTTTGTATCTGATTGGAGAACCCCCTTTAGTAATTCCTGGAGTGGGGGTTTCTGATAATAAATTCCCTCATCTTTTCTGTATCTGTGAATGTTTTTATTTCTCCTTCATATTTGAAGGATAGCTTTGATGGGTATAGTATTCGTGGCTGAAAGTTCCTCTCTTTCAGGACTTTAAATATTGGGGTCCACTCTCTTCTAGCTTGTAGAGTTTCTGCTGAGAAATCTGATGATAATCGAATGGGCCTTCCTTTATATTTTGTATTCTTCTTTTCCCTGACTGCCTTGAGAATTTTTTCTTTGCTGTTGGTTTGTGCCAATTTCATTATGATATGCCTTGGAGTAGGTTTGTTGGGGTTAAGAAAACTCAGAGTTCTGTTTGCTTCTTGAACTTGAGGCTTTAGTTCTTTCCACAGGCTTGGGAAGTTCTCATCTATTATTTGTTTGAATATGTTCTCGACTCCATTTTCTCTCTCTTTTCCCTCTGATATACCTATTATTCTTATGTTATTCTTTTTGATGGAGTCAGATAATTCTTGTAGGGCTATCTCATTTTTTTTAATTTTTGAGTCTCTTTCTTCTTCTCTCTGTTGTGCCTCAAGTTGCTTGTCTTCTATTTCACTAATCCTCTCTTCTATCTGACCTGTTCTATTAGCTAAGCTTGTTACTTCGTTTTTCAGCTTGTGAATTGAGTTTTTCATCTCTGTTTGATTTGTTTTTATAGTTTCAATTTCCTTAGACATATATTCTTTGTGTTCATTGAGTTGTTTTCTGAGCTCCCTAAATTGCCTTTCTGTGTTTTCTTGTATATCTCGGAGGATTTTTAGAATTTCTATCTTGAATTCTCTGTCATTTAGCTCCAAGGTTTCAAATATATTAAATTTTTTCTGCATAGATTCTTTCTCATCTAGCTGTGTTACCTCTCTTTCTTTTGTATCCATGATATTCGATTTTCTCTTCCTTAATGGCATCTGAGGGTGGTTTTGTTGATAGTATTAATGAGATTTAATAAAGAATAAAAAGTTAAAAAAATAAAAAATCGAAGAGTTGGTTTTTTTTTAAAAAAATTAATAATGAAATAAAAAATAAAATAAAATAAAAATCTTAAAAAAAGGAAATTATTCCCCCCCTCCTTTTTTCCTCTCCTCTCCTCTCTCATCTTTCTTGAGAAAATCTTGTGGTGAACTGTGAATTATAACAAACAATGCCTGTAATGGAGGGCCTGAAATGGGGAAAAGTAATAAAGGGGCAAAAAAAAAAAAAAAAGAAAAAAGAAAGGGGTATGGACCCACAAAAAGCAAATAAGGAAAAAATTTGGGTCAAGAATAAAATGATTTTCTTTTAGGTGTTGGTTGACTAAGAGTTATGGCGAGAGGAAGAAGAGGGAAACAGAAAAATGGGGGGCCAAATTAAAAAATTACTATTGTATTTAGTGGAACAAGAACTAGATAAAATGGAGAGCCAGGGATGGGAGCACTGCTAGTGAGTGTAAAAGGTGAAGTAAACCCCCCCCCAAAATGCCACAAACATAAGTTTGAGTCCCAGATATGATAATTTGTTTGTTATTGAGGTTTGAATGAGAGGAGATGTAAAGGAGAAAGGAAGAATCTAATATAGAGGGAGAAAAGAAAGAAAGAGAGAGAAAAAAAGAGGGAACCACTAAAAGAAGAAAAAAGAAAGGAGAGAGAGAGAGAGAGAGAGAGAGAATGTTAAGGGTTTTGGAGTGCAACCCTCATAGAGAGAAAGGAAGAGGAAAGAAAAGATAATGGGAGATGTAACACTTATGGGTAGTGTAGTTCAAGGAGAGGAGAGAGTAAGACTGGCAGAGAGTCAATCGGCCAAATTGGAGGAGGAAAAAGAAAATCAAGAATGAAGATAAGAGAAACAAACGAATAAATATAATAAAATGGGATAGGTTATAAAGTCTGCAGATTATTCTTGATTTTGAGAGGTTATCTTCTTGCTTTTTCTTTTCTCTCCCTCTTCCTGGTCGGTGACTCTGTACCCCGGGTTCTGCCCCTTTGGCATGCTCAGGTAGAGGTTTGCAGTTGATAAGTCTCTATGGCGATGTCATGTATTGTGCTTTAGTCTCGTTGGCAGTCGAGGCTCATTAGCATTTATAGGCTCTGACAGTGAGAGAGTTCGTGTTCCTAGTGCCTTTTTCCTAGTCTTTCCTTCCTCAATTAGTAGCCTGATAATCCAGCTATGGGGTTGCTGCTGCCTCTGCCTGGATAGTAAGAGGCTCAAAGAGCTGGCAACTCCCCACTCTATTTCCACTCAGCACAGGGCTCTGGGTAAGGCTCAGTCAGTCAGAGCTGCTAGCATAATCAGGCGGGCTTTCCGCCCACTCAAAGACCTCTGGCTCTGCCACTCTGTCCAGTAACACAGGCGGGCTCCCACTCCTGGGGCGCTTGGAGGAAACTCCCGCTCACTATCTGCATGCACAGACCAGGATATCCGGCTGGCAGTCTCACGCTCTGAGTGAAACCCCCAACCACCTGGAAAAGTTGCAGCATTGGAATTGGCTCTCGCTCCGTCCTCGTGCGCGGCTTTTGCAAGGCGCTGGTGTGTCCTGAGTTTCCGCTTTGGCCCACACAAAGGCCCCTGACTCTGCCCCTCCGTGCGATAACACGGGCGTGCACTGCCGAGGCACTCGGAGGAATCTCTCACTATCTGCGTGTGCAGACCAGGATATCAGGCTGGCCGCGTTTCCCTCTGAGTGAAACCCTTACCAGCACGGAAATGTTCCACCGTTGGAATTAGTTCTCGCTCCCTCCCGTGTGCGGCTTTCCCAGGGCGCTGGGGCTGCCCAGAGATTCTGCTTTCAGCCCACACAAAGGCCTCTGACTCTGCCTCTCTGTTGGGTAACACGGGCACCCACTCTCGGGTCTTTGGAAGAAATCTCCCGCCCACTATCTGCGTGCGCCGACCAGGAGATCGGGTAAAATGGCTGCCCCGCTTATCTTTTCTTTGTCTGAGTTTGGCGCGAGTATTAGCTTGTATTGCCCGTGTTGACACAGGAACAGTTTTTCCTCGGCTTGGATCTCTGTGCCACAGCCTGGTTCGGCCGTTTGTGCCACGGCCTGGATCTATTCACTCCCTTTGCCTGCCTCAGTTTCTATATTCACAGTTCCCAGAGAAAGCCGCCCTGTTTAGGGTAGTGAGGAAGGCGGAGCATTTCTTACTCCCTATTTCCTTCGGGGTTTGGTTATATATTTAGCTAATTTTTCGCTCGACCATACCTTCATGTGTATTGCAAAACATCTGGAGGCTCCAAGGATAGGTTTTTCTGTTTCTTGTTGAATATCTTGTTGAGTTTTGGGGGAGATTTATCGGTATCGCTTCCTACCCCGCCATTACTCTGACGTCATCTGTCATTGATTTTAACACCAAGCCATAGGAGGTAGCATCACTGGAGCTTTGGAAAAGGGTCAGCAGCTGGGGCAGTGGAAAGACTAGAGGATGAGATCCCAGAGTGTTGTATTGTATTTCCTACAAAACACTGGTAGAAAAGTGAGGCATATCTGTGCCTTCTTTATCAGGCCTCTTTCAGTTGTCAGTGAACCCCAACTCAATCTGACTTAAAGAAAAAGAAACGTAAGCGTAAAATTTACTGGCTTTTAAACTAGAAGTTGAAGGATCCAAGGTGTGATAAGGGCTGAAATATTGTCTCAAGACTCTTTCCATTTTCTTTGGCTCTCAGGATTTTAGCTTCATCTCAGATAGTCTTGTTGCACATAATGATCACAAGTAGTACCCACCCAACCATGACAGCGAGGGGCACAAATGTTCTGACTGGCCATACCTGCATATACCTGGAAGCAGAGGTAAAGTCAGTCCCACCCAGACCACATGACCTGAAGATAGGGTCTGGTCTTCAAGCAAAGATAAGAGCATCTTAACTAACACTAGTGGAGAATGGATGTTAGAGTCATATCAGATCTCCATCACTAACTTCTGGTTATTGCCCTGGAGCAGGCAGTTTAGTAAGAATTATGGCTTTTAGGCTTTGAAATCAGAAAGATCTATGTGTACATCCTAGCTTTGCCAATTCCTAGCTTTGGGGCCTCCAGCAAGTTAGTTAATCTCTTTGTATGTGTATCTATAAAAGGAGAACAGTGATTATAATTAGCTTATACATTCAAATTAAGGATTATATAAAATCACAGAGGGTATAAAATAAAGCACAGTGCCAGGCAACTAGTCATCAACCACATAATAAATATTTAAAAAGGTGATACTACAGAAAAAGTTAGAAAATGTAGATACATATAAATTGTATCTCTGAACAGATACTGATGCCTTTTTAAGTCAGTGATTAGACAATAAGAGGCAAAATCCAAACTCATCTAGTGATGGTAAACATCCCATGCTGTTTACTAAGATGTTTCCCAAACTTATGAAAAGTTACTTCATTAAAGAATTTCTCAGTAGTCCCAGGACTTCAAGGAGCTAAACCACTATTTAGCTTTTGCACCCTTACTACAAGTCTATTCATAATTTGAACAAATATTTTGAAATATTAAGATTATTTGATGGCCCTTGATAACTCCTCTGTACCTGCTAGCATATTTTAATGGGAAAAAACTGGATGAATTCAGAATTTATGTAAAAAAGTAAAATAGAATCTAATACAAAATTGGATTGCTAACACAGCACAGAGATGCCAAAACTGCATGGATAAGTGATTTTGAAAACCATCAGACATCCCACAAGGTCAACTGAATTCAGTGTACCTGAGAGTAATGAGTGAGTTTAGTCCGACAATCATTAAAATGCCTAAATGAAAGGGTTTCTCTTCTGCTGGCTTCAATCTTTTACAGGAGGATGTTATTTATATATAAATTTCATCTTGTCCTTAATTGCCTAGCTTAACTACAAACTCTATTAAAATTCTTGACATTGAGAGAAAAAATCCAGCCTGGGCTTAAAGTCATTTGGGGTCAGTGTCAAGGATGAAGGTATGCCAAGTAAAGCAGTAAAACAGAAGGGAAAAAGGCTCTAATCCAAAAAGTTCCCTTTACTTTTTTCTCCTTTTCTTTCTTTTCTTCCTTCTTTCCATCCTTCCTTTCCCTTCCCGTCCTTTCCCTTCCCCTTCCCCTTCCTTCCTTCCTTCCTTCCTTCCTTCCTTCCTTCCTTCCTTCCTTCCTTCCTTCCTTCCTTCCTTCCTTCCTTTTTTCCTTCCTTCCTTCCTCCATCCCTCCCTCCCTCCTTCCTTCCTTCTGTCCCTTCTGTCTTTCTAGCACAAGCAATGTTTGAATATTTTGTCACAAACATTTAAATAATAGTTTTACAAACCAAAAAAAACAAAATTTAATATCCCAACAGCAGCTGCCATACAATTACATAACCCTTCTGCTGGGACTGAATTTGCATTACCGGTTGTTAGGATTGAGTCCAGGGCCCCTTCCCAAAAGTCTCAACTAGCTGGGCTGAACTTTAGGTGGCCCGACATGAGGGCAGTCCCTGTAACTCCACCTGAGCAATCCTGATTGATGTCTTACCTCTGCACAATCCTTGGACATCCTGCCAGTTAGCCACCTACCCATCACTTATCTGAATATTCTGTTACTTAGTACCACCACAACCACCCTCCCATTGTTTAACCACCACAGGTAACATTAGTTTTCACCTCACGGTGGGAAATACCACCAGACCCGTCCAATTTAGCCTGAGGCTTCTCTTCCTCTCACTGCTGAAAACACTAGGGTCTCAGCCCATCTGTTTGCAGATACATAAATAAATTTCTTAAAAAACTCATCAGATCTCGTGCATCTCTCCTTTGGCAACCTAACACTGATTGCAAGATTTGCTGTATCAACTCTACATCAAAACACCGAAGTGAAAAATCTAATTGACCCTCTAGATAGTATCACCAACAACAGTTCCATAGTTGCATGAGTAACTGCATTTTCACAAATACTTATGAATATGATGTAGACATTGTCCATCTGGATTTCCAGTAAAGTTGTTGTCAGTCTACAGTTGAGTACTTTTCCGTAGGAGTAGGACCTTGGTAGATAAGTAAAAACTAATGAAAGTAGTTTTCATTTTGAAGATACCTATCTTGAATTCTGAAAAATGGCTAATGATCTTTTTAAAGCATGTGGACTTTGGTATCGAAGAGATGTGGGTTCAGCCTCAGATTTTCCTTTTCATAATGCAGATTTTGAAAACTTCATTAGTCTATTTAAGCTCCAGTTTCTTCATCTATATGAGGTTAATAAAAATACAAATCCCAAAAATTGTTTGTGATGATCAAATGAAATTTCGTGTAAAGTGTTCAGCATAACATCTAGCATAGAGTTAGTACACACTACATGGAGCTGTAGATGCTTTGGTTCCATAATTCTTTGAATTTAGTTTTGCTTATTTGTTTTATTTTGCTTTTAAATGTCTTTATCCATCAGTGTTAGATTAAAAGATACCAGATATTTCAATACTTAAGTCCCATAGATCCTATGCCTTGTCAGCCTAGTGATAGGCTCAGTTACCACATTATCCTCAGGACTCCACATGGCCTGGGAGAGGGTGGGTGCTGCATAAATAAGTGTTAAGCTGGTTGTATCCACCTCACCATTTGTTTCCTTTTGGCATAACAGATACAGCCTTATGGGTAGCTGTGATTCACCACTGGTAACACTCGGCAGATTTCAGCAGTTCTCTGCACCCTCAAAGAAATTCTGTTTCCCCAGGCCTTGGCTTTGGTAAAATAATGGGTGCTTTCCTAGAGATTCCACAGAAGGGCAGTGTAAAGCAAGTAGCCTTGGCCACCATCACAGCCGCCTGGCCCATGCAGGTTTGCATTTGATTCGGACAGACGGTAATGAAACAATGGAGCCAAGAACTCGTGAGCCATTACTTTTTTTTTTTAATAATTTTATTTTTTTAATGGGGTGACATCAATAAATCAGGATACATATATTCAAAGATAACAAGTCCAGGTTATCTTGTCGTTCAATTATGTTGCATACCCATCACCCAAAGTCAAATTGTCCTCTGTCACCTTCTATCTTGTTTTTTTTGTGCCCCTCCCCCTCCCCCTTTCCCTCTCCCATTCCCCCCTCCCCCCCGTAACCACCACACTCTTATCAATGTCTCTTAGTTTCACTTTTATGTCCCATCTATGTATGGAATAATGCACTTCCTGTTTTTTTCTGATTTACTTATTTCGCTTCGTATCATGTTATCAAGATCCCACCATTTTGCTGTAAATGTTCCGATGTCATCATTTCTTATGGCTGAGTAGTATTCCATAGTGTATATGTGCCACATCTTCTTTATCCAGTCATCTATTGACGGGATTTTTGGTTGTTTCCATGTCCTGGCCACTGTGAACAATGC